>NW_027069507.1:0-119039 GCF_002906115.3 Quercus suber
GAGAGAGAGAGTGAGTGATGGTGAGGCAGAGAGAAAGTGTGACAGTGAGGATTGACACCTGAGGAGAGGTAGAGAGAGAGTATGACGTGAAAGATTTAAGGTTTTCTTCTTTTTCTTTTTTCTTTTTTTAATACGAGTCGGGTTTGGATAATATTCGTACTCTACCTGAGCAATTCGGGTAATATCCATACCCTACCCGATTAGGCTCTACCCATGAAGAACCGGGTATTACCAGAACAATATGGGTAGGGGAGAGGTAGCATATCTATTACTCAATGGGTATGGTCATCCCTAGTTAAAATCATGCCTGAGATGAAAATGGTGCACCACATTGATCAAACATGGAATTCAATGCTCAGGCCTCACTATGCGCTTGTGCCTCTCCGGGATCCCTATTCGACATCATCCATTTGCAGAGGAACATGTTTTAAGTCCCAATGGCCCAAAACTATATGACAAAAGGTATGTATCTGACCACAAAACCATACCTTGATTGATTTTGATATTTGAAGCACATCATGTAATCCCAAATAAAGGAATCCTCATAACTCGCAAATTAATTTCAAAGCTCTTCAGTCTTCGCCTCTTCTCACCGTCACCACCGCTTCTGCTCTGTTGGTTTCGTGTTATGGGTGTTTGGGTTTGATGTTTTGGGAAGGTTCTGTCACTAGTCAAACAAGCTAGTGTACTCTGTCTCTCTTTGCTGTAAGGTCCTTCACTTCATTCTCTCTCTGCTCCTTTATCATTTTGTGATATTTTTGGGTCTTGTTGATTTCGTGTATTTCATATCCTAGGTTGGTGTCCTCTCTTTAGGATTGATAATGGAGTTTTGGTTTAAATGCCAAATGGGTTTTCTGGGATACGCTTGAATAATCATTTTTTTTTACACTGTTTATGTTCCAACTTTCTTAGGTTGAACTGTTTATATCAAAGAAGTGTTAGTCAACGAAATCTAAGATTGAAAATAGAAGATGATGGTCCTTAAGATTTTTCGCTTATAGATAAAATAGTGGGGGTTCTTAGGATTTTGCATTTGGGTTATTTATTTATTTTTATTTTTATTATGGGGTTTTGGTTTAACTGGCAAATGGGTTTTCTGGTATATGCTTGAATAGTTATTTTCTTAAAGATGTTTATGTTCCGTTCCAACTTTCTTAGGTGTAAATGTTTATATCAGAGAAGTGTTAGTCTAAGAAATTTAAGATTGATTGAAAATAGAAGACGACGGTTCTTAGGATTTTTAACCTCATATCATATTTAAATGTAAGTTTATTGTCTTATGAGAGGTTTCTAGTTTATGAACTTGTCTTATTGCTTGTGATGTAAACCTTGCATTTTTAAATGAAATAGCTATGCAATTTATATTTCTGTTTTTAGAGCTGGTTCCAGCTAAACACTTTGTAAAAAGCACTTATCTTAAAGTCATGGTGTTAATCTATATATAGAGAGAAATATATAAAACCGAAACTTTTAAAGCTTTCACAATTTTCTACGTCAGCACAACATTTAAATAAAATTATCATTTTATTTAAATAAAATTATCATTTTATTTAAATAAAATTATTTTTGTTTAGTCTAAATTTAACAAGGAGTGAAACTCTATTTTTATCTATCTAATAAGTCCAACTTAAACTCAAACTCATCATTATCATTTTTTTAAAAACAAAATTATTGACATTCATTTTAAGATAAGGTTGACTCTTGACTTATAGTTACCTGGACTTAGTGGATTGTGGATAATCCTATGTTTTTGGAGTTGCCGGGAGTAATATAAATCATATATATATATATATATTATTGACTTCATAAGCCACATAAATTCCGAAAACTCAACAATTTTACACCTCACTGTTATCTTTATTCATTTATTTTTTTAAATAACAAGATACAAAAAGTCTCTAATAAGTAATAACCCAAAAGACCACTCAATAGTCTCTGAACAACCTAAAGATGCAAAAACACTTGCAACAAAACAGTCATGGTGAGTGTTAGTGTTATTATATATTAAAATTCAATATATATATATATATAACCAAAGCATTTAAAACTCTCACAATTTTCCACGTCAACATAATATTTAAATAAAATTATCATTTTATTTAAATAAAATTATTTTTGTTTAGTCTAAAGTTAACAAGAATTGAAACTCTATCTTTCTAACAAGTTCAACTTAAACTCAAACTCATCATTGTCATTTTTTTAAACAAAATTATTTTTGTTTAATCCAAACTTAACAAAGAGTTAAATTTTATCTCTCTAACAAGTCCAACTTAAACTCAAACTCAAACGTTAATAATTTATATCCAAACTTGCAAGGTTAATCATGAACACTATAAAAGTAATGCAAACCCCGATATTTTTTTTTAAAGTAAAGTAGAAGTATGAGCTCTTCTTATGTTATTTTCTTCTCCTCTACTTTGTTAAAATATATATATATATATATATATATATATATAAATATTTTATGGTTTTTCATGTATTTTTTGAAAAAAATAATTTTCGTACATGAACCACGAAACTCTCTTTAGCCGTTTTTTACAAGATAAAAAAGTTTGCAATAATTGAAATTATTCTTTTAAATGTAACCTACATTTCTCTTATATTTCTCAATTTTTTAGTCATATATATATATAATTTCTAAATAGTGAATCATCTGATTCTTTGATATTTTTGGTCTTTTAGAAGTTTTAATATCTAAATTTTTTAGTTATTTTTTGTAATTCAATTTTTTTGTAAGTCATTGCATATTCAAGCAATGACTTCTTNTAACAAGATACAAAAGTCTCTAATAAGTAATAACCAAAAGACCACTCAATAGTCTCTGAACAACCTAAAGATGCAAAAACACTTGCAACAAAACAGTCATGGTGAGTGTTAGTGTTATTATATATTAAAATTCAATATATATATATATATACCAAAGCATTTAAAACTCTCACAATTTCCACGTCAACATAATATTTAAATAAAATTATCATTTTATTTAAATAAAATTATTTTTGTTTAGTCTAAAGTTAACAAGAATTGAAACTCTATCTTTCTAACAAGTTCAACTTAAACTCAAACTCATCATTGTCATTTTTTTAAACAAAATTATTTTTGTTTAATCCAAACTTAACAAAGAGTTAAATTTTATCTCTCTAACAAGTCCAACTTAAACTCAAACTCAAACGTTAATAATTTATATCCAAACTTGCAAGGTTAATCATGAACACTATAAAAGTAATGCAAACCCCGATATTTTTTTTTAAAGTAAAGTAGAAGTATGAGCTCTTCTTATGTTATTTTCTTCTCCTCTACTTTGTTAAAATATATATATATATATATATATATATATATAAATATTTTATGGTTTTCATGTATTTTTTGAAAAAAATAATTTTCGTACATGAACCACGAAACTCTCTTTAGCCGTTTTTTACAAGATAAAAAAGTTTGCAATAATTGAAATTATTCTTTTAAATGTAACCTACATTTCTCTTATATTTCTCAATTTTTTAGTCATATATATATATAATTTCTAAATAGTGAATCATCTGATTCTTTGATATTTTTGGTCTTTTAGAAGTTTTAATATCTAAATTTTTTAGTTATTTTTTGTAATTCAATTTTTTTGTAAGTCATTGCATATTCAAGCAATGACTTCTTTATCAAATTATAACACAAATTGAAGTCATATAATAGAAAATCATGTAATGGTATAGTTTCTTAACCAATTTAAGATTTTATAAATTATTTTAGTCCATCTCACAAATAGGTAGGTTCCTGTGCATAGCACGGATTAGCGATTAGTATATATATATATATAATATATGTAAGGACACATTTCGCTCCCAAACCCAAATGAAATGGTCAATGGCCCAAAGAGCCTAAAACAATGAATTTGTAGAAAGTGGGCTTGAAACTAAACTTTCAATGAGTTAGGTGGACAACGATCACAGTAGGCTAATTGCTACTAGAAAGCACAAACAAACAGTTTTTGGGCAATGAAAATCCTCCTCAACAAAGTTCGAGGAAGGTTGTTTTTATGTATTTCTCTTGGCTTAACCACAATTACAGTTCTTGAGTATACAGTGATTTTTCTACAGATTCTCTGATAATCCCATTATAATGGGATTTTTCTTCTTTATATTCCCTTTTCTTACTTCATCTCAGCCCACCACATGTAGATCAGATTGTCGGTTTTGATACTTGTCCTATCAGCACCTTTTTAAAATCTTTATGGGTAGCTGTAAGGCTGAAGATACTGTTTAGGTATCACTTCTACATTAATGCGGCTAAGGGGTTAGCTGCAGAGCATTCAATGCGGTGGTGGCATCTTTCTTCTCAGATATTTCCCAACTCTCTTTGTCTTTTCCTTATCTGACGTTTACCCTTGCCAGTACGATTGCCTGTTGCCTGGTTCTTGACGTAAGATCAGACCTATGACCTTTACTCTGCTTAGCCGAGGAGGTACTTCTCCTCAGACAACACTTCTAATTCCTCATGATCAGAATTCTTCCACGAACCCTTAATTTGTAGGCTTCCAATAGAATTTACCTATCCTCGGACTATTTGATGTCCATGGACATGGTCCACGGCCCAATACCCATACTTGGGCCTATTATCCCTACAATAGCCCTTCGAAATTCCACTCTTTTGCTCCTCGGGAAAAAGTAGGATTTCGATTTCCTAGCAACTGCCCCCCTCACTCTTATGTCATTTCTTTCTGTGTATGTGTCTTTTCAACTACAGAGAGGCATGCTCCTGACTCTTCGGCATATGGGATGCTCTAACATTTATTTCATTCGACGCTCTGACCCCCATGTGCTGTGGTGGAGAACTTTTATAGGGATTTGGGCGGCAACTCTCCCGCTTACTTTTCCATTTCTTATATATATCGCTCAAAGATTCTGGATGTTCCACTTTTTGCATCTTCAACTCTTAAGAACCAGTCCGAGGAGCCCTTCTATACTTTTGTAAGTTACCTTTAGTGTCTCTTCTTAAATTTAGAACCTTTTCTTCCTCGGCCTTTCTAATTTCACCTCATCACCCTAATACCTTCAATTATTTTTCAAATGGGTAGATTCGCTAGTTTAGTAGACACCTCAGGGGATATAAAGAGCTTTAAAGCCCGTTATTGTATTCCACCTGGGGTTTCCATTAGGTATTGTCACCAAGGGGAGTGGCACGCCCTGAGGCAAGAAGGAGAAGTAGTAATCCTTATGATTGCCTTTATAGAGGGAGGATAAGAATCCTCATTGGTAGAGTGCTAGAGACTACCTTATTGGCCATAGACTTTCTCCTACCCAGTGCGCCCCTAACTGTTTTAGGATTTTAGGTAGTCGTAGATGCCTTAACAAAAGATGATGTGATAACCTCACCCACATGACTTCAATCTGGATATAAATCGTCAACAACTTAAAGGACAGGGTACTATTTTCTAAAACACAGGTTCTCTGCAATCAGAGCTCTGATATCGTGCCTCCCTGATACTAACAAAGGTATGGACAATGATTTCCTAATTGTGTCAGGAGAATGGCAATGATGACTTCATTGCCCAACACGAGATGAGACACTAAGTGGGGTTGTTTGGGTTTAGATTTACTATTCTAATTTTTTTTTTTTTTTTTTTTTTTTTTTTTTTTTTTTTTTTTTTTTTTACAAAGGGAATTTAAGCTATGCATATGGCCGAGGAACTGGTGAACAATTCCCATCAGTAAATGAAGGAGGAGGAAGGGCGGCGCATAACTGCCGTGGAGGCCTTTACCCTGTCTAAGCAGAGGGTTAAGGATCTTAATGCCAAGCTAACCGAGGTTATTAGAGAGAAAAAGAGTGTCGAGGCGGCCTTAGAGGGTGCTAAGAGATAGGCAAAGACCTAGCACCAACAGTTGCACCAAATTGAAAACCAGCTTTTTATATCCAAAGAGCAAATAGGGACTTTGAAAAGAACGTAGGCAAAAGCAGAAAAAGCTGCAGAAGAAGCTAAGCAAGATGGGTATTATATTAGGGTGGCAGAGACTGAGGAAAACCTTAAGGCTCAGGTTTATGGGGTTTGCAGAGGCTATTGCCTCCAGGTGTGGAACGAAGCCCTAAACCAAGCTAGGGTGGATGCTTCTTCCACACTAAGGAGAGCAAAAAATGTCTTCTACCCCCCAGCCATCTAAGCATCAGGGCCTTCAAGCTCCAAGGCTGAGAGTGCTCCCAAAGCTCCTAACCTCAGCAAGGATACCTCTACCAGTGCTCTCCCACCTTCCACCCTTTCTACTAAAGAAGTCGGCCACGTTGGTGTTGCTGAGAAAGAGGACACAGCAAAAGAGGTAGTCCCTAAGCCAACCAAACTGCCACCCTCACCTAGGAACCTTCCAAGGAGAAGGGAATCTCCCAGAGTCAAAAGCTGGTACTGGTTACCCTTCCCTTCACCGTTAAGGAAGACCCACAGGCCTCGTTTGGGAGGAGAGAATGGAATGGAAATGAATGAAAAGAATCATTTTAGAATATTCTTCCATTCCCTTATTTGCTAGTTTTAATTGAGGGAATGGAAAACTCATTCCCTTGTTTGAGAGGTTAAGTGGGAGGAAATGGAATGAATAGAAAGGAACACTCATTCCTCTCTATTTCCTTAAAATCTCAAATTTTCATTCCATTCAAAATTAGGAGGAATTAGAGGGAATGAAATTAGATTTAATGATTTTTTTACTAAAACTCTCAAAATACCCCTATATATTCAACTCTTTATTTTAAACTAGGGGTCTAATAGTAATATTGTCATAAAATGATTCCATTCCATTTTCTCCATGTTGCTCCCAAACAAGATTACTTACATTCCATTCATTTTTATTATTTTTCATTCCTTTATTTTAAAACATCCAATCAAGGTTACTTAAATCCATTCTTTTCCATTCATTTCCCTTACTTAAATACATTACATTCCATTCTATTCATTTCCTTTCTATTCCCTTATGAACTCTCAAACGGAGCCTAAAGGTAAGGGTACCACTCAAGCTACAGTTCTTGAGGTGACTACCAAAGGTGCAGCCAAGGCCAATCCTCCTCCTTCTAAGACCAAATAGGGCTTCAGCTCTATCTTGTGGTCTCTTTCTATATGTATTTTTTTTTTTTGGTACTTTCCTTTTATATGTATTTGTTGTTTATGTTTTTCAATATGTATTTCCTTGCCTTTTCAAGGCCTTACTTAATGAGAAGTAGTAAATTCCTTTATGTTTCATCGCGTTTAGACAAAACAAAGCAATATCTATTTCTTGATCAATGTTTTACCAATACAAGCTTAACTTAAAATCTCTCTTGATTAAGATGTATCTTCATTCTTAAATTTGACATTTACTTATGCAAGTGGCAATCTAATTATTACATTTCATGTAATTGGTAGTGTAATAGGATAACCTTTCCTAGCCCATAACACTTGGCAACTTGTAACTTAACTTAAAAAACATACTTTGTGTACTTGAAATAAGTAGCTCAAAGGATTATGCGTACTTCAAGATTCCCTTCTTAATTTCAAACAATGGTGAAGCATCTATCTATCCAAGGCATATGATCCAAGGTGACTATCATATTCAGGACTACACTTAGAATTCTACTTAACAGTAGATTCAGGTAGTTGTAGGAATTTACCCAAAGTATGTGGTCCGAGGAACCAAGCACTAACAATGTTCTATTTAACACTTAGATAAATAATGAGCAGTGTTAATTTACCCAAGGTATGTGGTCCGAGGAACCAGGTATGACCAAAGTTTCATTTAACACTTAAATAAATAATGATAAGTATTAATTTACCCAAAATATGTTGTCCGAGAAACCAGGCATGACCAAAGTTCTATTTAACACTTAAATAAATAATGAGCAATGTTAATTTATCCAAGATATGTGGTCCGAGGAACCAAGCATGACCAAGGTTCTGTTTAACACTTAGATAAATAATGATAAGTATAAATTTACCCAAGGTATGTGGTCCAAGAAACCAAGTATGACCAAAGTTCTATTTAACACTTAGATAAATAGTGATAAGTATTAATTTACCCAAGGTTTGTGGTCTAAGGAACCAAGCATGACTAAGGTTTTGTTTAACACTTAGATAAATAATGATAAGTATTAATTTACTCAAAGTATGTGGTCTGAGCAACCAGGTATGACCAATGTTCTGTTTAACATTTAGATAAATAATAAGCGGTGTTAATTTACCCAAGGTATGTGGTCCGAGGAACCAAGCATGACCAGGGTTCTATTTAACACTTTAAGGAATGGAAAACACAACATATAATATTATAAACGAAAATGTGGCAAAATTGCCTTTCATTAATAGTAATACCTTCGTAGGTTATTTACATTCCAATGTTGTGGTATAACATTTTCATCTAAATCTTCTAGAAAATAAGCACCTATACCAACTACCGAGGTAATACGATATAGCCTCTCTCAGTTGGGCCCCAACTTTCCCTATGCTGGGTTTTTTGAAGTACTCATAACTTTTCTCAATACTAATTCACCAAGTGCTAACGACCTTGCCCTTACACTAGTCCATACCTTTGTTTGAACTTCTGTTGATAATATGCTAGTTGAACCATTGCAACTTCTCTTCGTTCCTCAACCAAGTCTATACTTTTTTCCAATAGCCTATCATTGTTGTCTGAAGTGAACAAGCTCGTCCTTAGTGTCGGAAATCCAATCTCTAGAGGGATCACAACCTCTGACCCATAAATCATTGAAAATAGTGTTTCCCTAGTTGATTAACGAGGAGTAATCTGATATGTTCAGAGAACATGTGGTAATTCTTCCACCCATCTACCCTCTGCCTCGTCCAACCTCTTCTTATGCTCATTCACTATAACTTTATTAACAGCATCGGCCTGGCCATTCCCCTATGGATAGGCTAGGGTTGAATATCTATTCCTAATGCCCAATTCATAGCAGTACTTCCTGAATGCTTTACTATCAAATTGAAGCATATTAACTAAGATGAGGGTATGAATCTCAAATCAAGTGACAATGTTTTTCCATACAAACTTCTTTGCATTCATGTCCCTAATGTTAGCTAGTGGCTCAGCCTCTACCCATTTTGTGAAGTAATCAGTGCCAACCAGAAGCCATATTCGGTTTTCTGCAACTTTAGGAAATGGTCCTACAATTTCCAAGCCTCACCAAGTAAATGGCCATGGACTAGACAAAGGATTAAAGACACCTCCTGGCTGATGAATGTTTGGAGCAAATCTCTGGCATTAATCACACTTCTTCACATACTCCTATGCCTCTTTCTGCATACTTAGCCACCAATACCCCTGAGTGAGGGCCCTATGGGATAGTGACCTGCCCTCTGTATGACTTCCACAGATTCCCTCATGTGACTCCTCCAAGAATGGCTCCATTACTTCAAGATGGACACATAGCAAGTATAGTCTAGAAAAAGAATGTTAATACAACTTTTGCTCCTTAGACAACTAGAAATGAGGAGCTTTCCTTCATACTTTATCTGCCTCTCCCTTTTCCTCATGCAAAGTACCTTCCTTGAGGAACTGAACTAAAGAATCCATCCAACTAGGATTGACCTTAATCTAGTGAACCTAGACCTTCCCTTTCTTCTCCTCGGTGGGCTTATGCAAATCTTTAACAAGTATAACTCAAGGTAAACCTTGTCCAGAAGAGGTTGTCAAAGTAGCTAGAGAATCAGCATGGGTATTCCTGCTTCTCGTAATTTGCTGCAAAGTGAAAAATTCAAAACTTGATTGCAAGCACTTAGCTTGACTCAAATACTCTTACATTCTCAAGTCCCTAGCTTCCAACTCTCCCTTTACTTGGCCCACCACCAACCTCGAGTCCAAGAATACCTCCATTGCCTTCCTCCCATTTTCTGAACTATAGCCATCCTTACTAACAAGGCTTCATACTCGGCTTAATTATTCGTGGCTAAGAAACCCAATCTCAAAGATTTCTCAATGGTGATCTTGTTTAGGGACACCACAACTAGTCCTAGCCCAGATCCTCTCTGATTAGCTACACCATCAACATAGAATTTCCAAGATGAGGATCCTAGTAGGGAGATAGTTTCAACTGGTCTTCTTCCCAAGTTTTGCTCCTCATCCTCCATTTCTATTGGAGATTCAGTAAATTCTGCCACCAAATCTGCAAGAACATGGCTTTTAATAGAGGTCCGAGGCATATACTTGATATCAAAAGCTCCCAAAACTATTCCCCACTTGGCAATTCTCCCTGTATAATCAACCTTTCGGAGCAATGATTGAAGAGGAAGTTAGGTTAAAATCACAACTGTGTGAGCTTGAAAATAATGAGGGAGTTTCTGTGTAGTATGTACTACAACCAAAATAGCTTTCTCTAGAGGCAAATAACGAACATCTGCTTCATGTAGTGACTTGCTCACATAATAGATTGGTCGTTGTACTCCATTGTCCATCCTTACTAATACTAAACTAACTGCATGAGATGCCACAACAATATAGGTGAAAAGAACCTCCTCCTCCTTGCACCTGGACATAATTAGTGGCCAAGAGAGATAATCCTTCAATGGTTGAAAGGCCAAGGCACGCTCTTCAATCTACTCAAATCCTTTCCATTTGTTCAACAGAAGGAAGAAAGGCCTACATATGTCAACGGACTGTGAAATAAATCGATTCAGGGCTGCAGTCATTCTCGTCAACTTTTGGACTTCCTTGGGATTCCAAGGAGGTTGTAGATTGTTAGTTGCCTTAATTTGATTAGAGTTGACTTCAATTCCACTATGAGTGACCATATAACCCAGAAATTTGCCTGAACTGACGCCAAAAGAACATTTAGAAGCATTAAGGTGTAGTTTGTGTTTTCTCAGTACTTCAAAAATACTTCTGAGGTCATTTACATGCTCGGATATCACCTTACTCTTCACCACCATATCATTTATATAGACTTCAATGTTCTTGCCAAGTTGAGGTTCAATTATCCTAGTCATCATTCTCTAATAAGTGGAAGTCTTTTCTTGATCATCCAGAGCTAATAGTATCTGATTGTACCCCCGAAAGTCATTTAAAATGCTCATCCAAGGATGACCAATTGTTGCATCCACTAACTGATCTATCCGAGGTATCAGGAAGGGATCTTTGGGGCAAGCTTTGTTTAAGTCTGTGAAGTCAACACATACTCGTCAATTCTCATTCTTCTTCTTTACCACCATAGTGTTGGCCAACCACTCAGGATAAAACACCTTTTTTATTGCTCCTGCCTGCTTAAACTTGGTCACTTCCTCTTTAACAGCGCCAAAATGTTCTTTGGAAGAGCACCGAGATGGGTGCTTCTTAGGGGTGATAGATGGATTAAGGTTTAGATGATGACAGATGAAATTTAGATCCACCCCAGAAGCTTTATAAGCACTCCACGCGAACATTTCAACGTTCATCCTGAGGAAAACCATCGGTTCTTCCTTCTCCAGAGGAGGCAACTGAACTCCTACTAGGAAAAACTTCCCCTCATCATTATCAATGATGATTTTTTCTAACTGTTCACACTTTTTCCCTTCTACCACAAAATCTGAGGACAGGACTACTCTCCTTGATTGCTATAAATCCCTTTCTGTAATAGTTGAGGATTCACCTTCAGACTGATGTCTGATTGTAGCCACCAAAGATTGTCTGGCCATAGACTGGCTTCTAATCAATTCCTCAACCTGACTCCTGATACTTCACCTTTAAGTGCAAAGTGGAGGAAACAACCCCCATGACATAAAGCCAAGGCCTTACCACAATAGCCGTGTAGGGGGAATATGCATCTACCATAATAAAGTCCACTTCAACGACCTCCGACCCTGCCTGAACAAGTAGTCTGATCTAGCCCTTTGGGATAACTGTCTTCCCATCAAACCCCACTAGAGGAGAGTCATAATAAGCTAGGTCCTCGGGTTTCAACTTAAGCCCTTTGTACAAATCAGGGTATATGATCTCTGCGCCGCTGTTTTAATCTACCAAAACCCTTTTTCACATCGTACTATTCAATCCGAAGGGTAACCACCAGGGCATCATCATGTGGCTATAAAGTTCCTACTTTATCCTCATCAGAAAAGCTTAGAGCTGGTTGGACTTCCATTCTACCCCTCTTAGGATCAAGGATCAGGTCCTCTACATATGGCTGAGCTATAGGCATCACTCTGGATGGATAGGAACCAGTCCTGCCTAGGGTGGCAAGAATAACATTGATTGTACCCAAAGGTGGTCTTAAAGAAGCATCCCTATGATGTGCCGACCCGGCCTGGCTCCCTTGTCCATTGGGCTGATACAATAATTATTTTAGTTTCCCAACCTTGACCAGCTGCTCCAAATGATCCCGCAGAGTTTTACATTCTTCTGTAGTATGTCCTCAGTCCTAATGGTACTGATAATGAAGACTTTGGTTGCGCTTCGTGGGGTCTCCACCCATCTTATTTGGTCATTTGAAGTATGATTCATTCTTTATTTTTTCCAAGATTTGGTACACAGACTCCCTGAACACAGTGCTAACTACTTAGGCAGTGGTAGGTCCAGTATGCCCAACAAATTCTCTCCTGGGTCAGTTGTTGTTGTACCTCTCCAATCTAAAATCCCTTCAGTCTTGGGGAACTACCTCGGCCTTCCCCTTTCCTTGTTGTTGATCCTCCTTGACCCGTTTATACTCATCAATACGATCCATGAGTTGACGTATGCTCTTGGCAGGCTTCCTTGTTAAAGACTTCCTCAAATCGTGCTCGGCAAGCAAGCCAACCTTGAAAGTTCTTATAGCCACATCATCAAAATTTCCATCTATCTCATTAAACATTTCCCAATACCTATTTGAATACGTCTTCAGGGTCTCTCCTTCTCACATGACCATAGACAACAGGGAGTCCAAGGGATGAGGAACCTTACTATGAGTAAGGAAGCGGGCTCTAAAGGCCTAAGTAAGCTCTTGAAAGGAATTAATTGAACTTTCTTTCAAACCATCAAACCATCTCATCGCCACTGGCCCCAAGCTAGATGGGAACACCTTGCACATCAATGTCTCATTCTTTGAGTGAACAGTCATTCTTTGATTGAAATAGCTGACATGCTCCACAGGGTCTGTCCTACCATTATACATGGTAAACGTGGGCCGAGTAAATCGCCAAGGAAGCTTTCCTCCTTCAACCCTCCGTGTAAACAGTGATTTAGAAATCTAGCACAAGGCCCTGCTCATAGCATCATCGCCCAGGCCCCTGTGAGATGAACTTTTACTTCTCCGCCTATAGTGGTGATCCTCATCACATGAAAACAAACTCACTAGGGGGAATCCCTGATCTAGGTCTATAGCTATCATCATTATCATCCTTATCCTCAGGGGGAGACTCTGAGCTTGAAGGAGTCCCTCTCTGTCACTTACGACGTAACTTCCTCCGTAAGTGGTCTATCTCCAACTGCATGTTCCTGGTGTCTTCTCCATGGGACACATGACTTCCACTTCTAGAATGACTCCTAGTTGTATGGGTGGTGTGCATACTAACCTCATGGTCTCTCCTTCATTCAAGATTAAGAAATTGATCTTGACATTGAGATCCCACAAATTCTTCACGGTGTGGCCCTGAACCTACCATGTGGTCGTGGGTTCGATTCCCACAGATGGCGCTAATTGTAAGTGTACGTTTCGCTCAAAGAGCCTAAAACAATGAATTAAGAAATTGATCTTGACGTAGGGATCTCACAAATTCTTCACGATGTGGTCCTAAACCTACCATGTGGTCGTGGGTTCGATTCCCACATACGACGCCAATTGTAAGTGCACATTTCGCTCGAACCATATACATTGGGTAAATTAACACTATTTAGTATCTCCCTATGTGTTAAACAAAACCTTGGTCATACTTGGCTCCTTGGACCATATATCTTGGGTAAATTAACACTATTTAGTATCTCCCTATATGTTAAACAGAACCTTAGTCATGTTTAATTCTAGGACCATAAACTATGGGTAAATTAACACAGCATATATGGTCATATGAGAAGGAAAGCCCAAAGCATATATGGTCATATGAGTTGTTTGTTTCGAAACATGTAAGGTATGTTATTGAATTTAAAATTACTCTTTATTAAAGATTGTAGACTTGGAAGGTTTACCATGTTCTGTTGTTGATTATGTAGAGTGTAGCAACTATACTATCACTTGTAAAGATAATTGAATGAAATTATATCCCATTTTTATATCAGTTAAGTGTAAAGTAATGCAAAAGTTATGTTAGAATTTGCACAAGTACCACAAGCATAAAGGAAAGCTCATAATTGGCATTAAGTTAAGCTTGGGAAGAGACAAAATAAGTACAAGCTTTGAAAATGTAAACAACAGTTATATAAAAACAAAAAAGTCTACAAATTCTAGCTTAGGCCCTATTTGATTCTTAGTAGAGGATTGTCCTTTCCTGTGGCCTTGGTGGATTTGGCTGTTTCAGCTATTGTGGAGGCTGGACCTTTACCCTTGGGATCCTCATTGGCAAGCATAGGAAGGGTTGCTAGAATAATCTCTAGGCTCTGAGTGGCTTCTTTACCCTTAAAGGGGTCCTTGGGCGCAACTGGGGGCTTGGTAGCTTTAGGGACCACTCCTTAGGTTGCATCTTTTTCTTTCTTAACAGCCTTAACTTGCTATGCCTCTTGGAAGGGCTGTTGAAGGAGGCAAGGCTGTCTTTGCCAGTATCTGTCTCTTTGGAGGCAATGTTAGCCTTGGAGCCCAAGGAGCTTGATGCACGGATGGCTAGGGGATAGTAGACATTTTCTGCAATCCTAAGGGCAGAAAATGCCTTAACCCTAGCCTGGTTGAGAGCCTTATTCCACACTTGGAGGCAGTAAATCCTACATACCTCAGAGACTTTAACCCTAAGAGCCTCTTCAGTCTCTAATACCCCATCGTCGTAGCCATCTTGCTCCGCCTTTTCCACAGCCTTCTCCCCCTCATCCAACTTCGTATTCAAGGTCCTTACCTACTCCTTAGCTACAGATAACAAACCCTCGATTAGGCGAAGCTGTTTGCGCTGAGTCTGGGCCTGTTTCTTGGCCATGTTCAAGGCAACCTCGACACTATTCCTCTCCTTATCAGCTTCGGTCAGCTGATTATTGAGCTCTTGGATCCTCTTCTCAGCCGCACAAAAGGCTTCCACAGCAACTATTCGCCTTCCTTCCTCGTCCTTCATTTGCCTGTGGAATTGCTCACCAATTCCTCAACTCTGTGTGCAGCTTGAACAGCCTTTCAAAGACAAAGTATGATGGTTAGAAAAAGCAATTGCAACCTTAATCAAAAGAAAGACAATTGAGAGACTTACTAGTGCAAGGTTCCTCTTGAAGCTAAGAAACACTTCATGCTTCTTCATGGACCTCAGGTCAGCCATGTCCCCAAGTTGCAGAAGGGTTTGCTCCATAGCGTTGGCCATATACCCAGCCTTCCCATGCTAGAAGTCTCTGATGGAAGCATCGGTGGGTAGGCTCTGTCTAGCACCATGGAGGGGTTCTAGGGTTGGACTTTGGTTTGGCATCTCCACAAGGGCTCTGTCGCTAGAGGACCTTGACTGCATAATCCTGGCTAGTTTGGCCCCTTTATGGGCCTTGGCTTCTTTGGATGGAATGTCCCTTCCTTCTTCCACCACCTCCTTCCCCTTTTGATCTCGTTTCCTTTTCTTATTTACTAGGTTAGGGTGGGGAACTTGGGTAGAAGGAGGAATGGGGGATTTGGTTTGGATGGTCACCTCTAGCACATTCCCTTCGGCCTGGGACTCTAATATATCCCGAAGGCTTGATTTGGTTTTGTGTTGCAGCACCACGGCGTCAGGAATAGTTGAAGCTTCCTGGAAATGGCTTACCTAGGCTAGGGGAAGAAGGCTAAAGTCACCTACTGGAAATTCTGAGGATTGGGGCTGGTTGAAAACCTCGAAGTCGTCCTCGGAGTTTGAGACTTGGACCACTTCTTCTTCTTCCTCGATCGTTGGTCAGGAAGGAGTTGCGTCTTCCTTGGCTGTGTACTGAAAGGGCAGTTCTACTTGTTATATGCCTTCTAGAGCAGGGCTTGGGTTAAGAAGGCCCAGTACGGCGACATTGATCAAATGTAAGCGGTGGTCTTTTGCCTTTATCACGTACTTGGGCACTTGGAAGCTGGTTGATATTGGATCGTAGCTGAGGATGAGGTGGGCTGCTCTTAATTGCCCATCCTTGTAGATAAAGATCTCGGCCTTGAGTACTTTGTTCAAATCTGCCTCGTTGACAAGGTTAAAGTTCGGGATAGCAGAGTACTTGTCTACAAACCCATCAAAAACAAAAAACATTGTTAGAAAGTAGAGCATTCTAACAGAGCAAATCAAAGAAAAGCTAAATTACAAGTACAAATAGGAAGAGTGAATATAGAAAATGTTAGAGAGAAAAAAGAATGTCGTTAGAATAATAGACCGAGACCTAAGAACCCCACCTAGTGTCCCTTCTCTTGTCGAACAGTGAAGGCCATCGTGCCACTCCCCTCAAACGATAAGATAATCCTTATTTATACATTTGCTGAACTCAGGGAGGCACGATATGAGAACCTTAGTTTTTAGGTAGTACCCCTGCCTTGTTAATTTGTGATGATTGTAAACCCAATTGACATCGTGTTGGGTAAGGTTATCGACCATCTTCTCATTGACTACACTACCTAAAATCCTAAACATGTTAGGGGCGCACTAGATGGGGGAGAGTCTGTGAGCAATCAAATAGTCCCTAGTCATTCTACCTATACGGATTCTCATCCCTCCCTCTATGAAGGCGATCATCGGGACTACCACTTCTCCCTCTTGCCTCTAAGTATACCATTCCCCCTGTTTACAGTACCTAATGGAAACTCCTTGGAGTATTCAGTATTGAGCCTTAAAGTTCTCTATACCCTCTAGGTGTATATTAGGTAAGCAAATCTACCCATGTGAAAGGAAAACTAAAGATAGTAAGGAGGTGAGGTGAAGTTACGAGAGGCGAGGAAAGAAAGGGCTCTAAATAAAAAGAAATAGAAAAGAAAATGAGAAGAAAAGAATATTAAAAACAACTTACAGAAGGGAAGTAGGACTCCTCAGACTAGTTCTGGATATTTGAGAAGTGCAAAAAAATAAAGCCAATGAAGTCTTTAAGCAATATATGTGTGAAGGGAAAAAGCAAGCGGGAGAAATCCCGCTCAAGTTCCCATAAAATCTTCAGCCATTGGATCTTCATCGTACCGTAGAACGTGGAATGCATGGAGCCGTAGAAATTAAATGCAAGCATGTCCCAAATGCCAAAACGTCAGGAGCGTGCTTCTAGGCAATTGAAAAGACACATGCACAGGCAAGGATGATGTAAGGGAAGAGTAGAATTGTTATTATAATATCGAAATCCTCCTTTTTTCCCGAGGAGCAAAAAAGGAGAATTTCGTGGGGCTATTATAGGGATGAAAGGCCTATGAATATATATTGGGCCGTAGGCCCTGTCCAAAGACATTTAATAGTTCGAGGATAGGTAATCGTTAGCAAAGAGGTACAAATTAGTGAGTTATGGAAAGATCCTAGTCATGAGGGTTTGGGAAGATCGTCTGAGAAGAAATGCCTCATCAGCTTAACAGAGTAGAGGTCAAAGGAGTTGACCTGCCATCAAGGGCAATACTCTAGGCAATTCTACTCGTAAGAATAAACATCATGAGGGAATATGACAAAGGGAAGCTAAGAAATATTTAAGAGAAAGCTGATACCACCGCATTAAATGCTCTGTAACTAACTCTTTAGCTGTATTAATGTGGAAGTGATACCTGAATAGTGATATATAGTCTTACAGCTATTTCCAAAGACTTCAAGAAGGTGCTGATGGGACAATGATCACGACAAGCAATTTGACCTACACGTGGAGGGTGGAGATGAAGCAAAACAAGAGAATGTAAGGAAGAAATATCCCATTACAATGGGACAGCTGAGAATTTGTAGAGAAAAACAAGGTAGCAATAAGAACTATAATTGCAATCAAGTTTAAGAGAGAGATATACAAGGGTTATTCTCCTTGGACTTTGCCAAGGAAGATTTACTTTGCATAGAATCTATTTATCTTTGTTTTTCTTGCCATCTTTAACCCATTATGATTGTTGTCCAACTCATTGAAGTCTAGTTTCAAGTCCACTATCTACAAATTCATTATGTTGGGCTCTTTGAGCCTTATTCTTTTTATCTTTTGGGCTCAGGATCCAAAACGTGCCCATACAGGTATCTTTTTAATTGAAAGAGCTAGAAAATTTATTAATGAAGATCGTGGTCATTATCTCTATACTTTTTTTTTTTTTTTTTTGTATTGTGCAATAAGAGTCTTGAATTTGATCATTTGTATTATATGTGTAGAGTGGTGGGAACTTTGAAAGTTAGATGGTTCTCATTGGAAATATTGGTGTTAATTTATTGACTTCTAGGATCATCATGGCATTGTTAATTTAGTGCATTCTTTTGGAATTATATTATCTCAGACTCCTCCGTTTAGGGAGAGGATGGGTTAGAAAATTTACGTTTAAATATGTTTGTTGACATTGCCCTCTCTAAGTGATTGCTCCATCAACAAACAGCTTAAAATGGAAATAGGAACAATCTTATACTCAACTTATTCCTTCCCTTTTGTCTTTGGTAAACCAACAATTCAATTTTTTATTTTTTTGGCTTTCAAAAAGGTTAGTTTTTGTAGCACAATTTTGTACCTTTATATTCTAAACACAAAGAATATTTTTCATATTGTGTTTTTGAAACTTCAAATTATTGTTAAAATAACTAGTGTATATTGTAGGAAAAGTAGAGTTACATTGGAATATGATGCATAAATTGATAGGAATTCTCCTTATGTTGCTTGTATAATCAAATACAATATTTTGGATACCCTTTGAGCAATTAAATGCATTGATGTATGATTGAGATTTTTTTTTTGTTCGAAGAAATGCTTGAAATTAAATGCGATTGATACAACTCCACTATTTGCTATGGCTATCTTCACGAACACAGCCATGGATTATTGTTTTAAGGGTAACCAATCTTTCACCTATATTTCTCTATTGTGTAGTCATATATTTCTCTAAGCTCTAAATCTTTTAATTTCAACAGCTATAGTCAAGGATTATTCTCTCGAGTGTACCTTATCTCTCTTTCTCTCTCTTCTATTTATTTGTAGTGTGGTCTTATATATATATATTTTTTTTTCAATAATTTTTAGGCTTTGAATCTTCTAATCTGTTAATTTTTATGGCCTTTTGAAAGTTGAACTTCTAAATTATTGGGTTCATTTTTGTAACATCTTAAACTGATCTTTTATCTCTTATATTTCTCAGTTGTGTAGTCATTTTTTTTTTCAATAATTTTTGGTTCTGAATCATCTTATTATTTATTATTTTTTTGGACTTTTGGAAGGTTTGACATTGGGTTCTTTGATTTTCCACTTTTTTTTTTTAATTCTTTTGAGATAAGACGTATTTCTCTATATTTCTATGTAGAGTAGAGTAATCACAATCAATAATTTATTTTTTTTTGTTTCAATAATTTCTAAGCTTTGTATATTTAATTTCTTTTATATTTTTAGGTTTTTTGAAGTTTTGACATTTGAATTTTTGGGTTCATTTTTTGCAATAACTAAACCTGTCAACTATAGCAAAGTAGCAATGTATTAATCTTTGGAGGATAACTCTATCTTTCTCTTATATTTTTCTGTTGTGTGGTCATATATTTTTTATTCTATTTTACTAATTTCAGCACTGAATTTTATAATGATACATTATACCTTTATGTGAAATTTCCGTGTGCATTGTATGGGATTAAGAAATATGAATTAAACTTAGTCTAACATAATAGATTTTACTTTTCCTCATGTCGTGTTAGTAATTGAGCCAAATTCGACATGATCTATAGGCCAAATCGTAGAAGCTTATTTATTAAAACTTATTAATTAATATATAATTTATTTCATAATACATTATACATTTATGCAAAGTTTTCCCAACATCACACAGATTAACTACTAGTTATATTTAAAATGGAATTGAGATAAAAGATGCAAACTCTATGAAGTTAAGGATGAAGTAAAAGAAAATCAAGCATAGGGGGATTTATATTATGTAGCTTGAAGTTGGATTGGGTGGATAAGGGAGTGATGGTGATTAATCACTTTAGGTGCCAAGTTTAGGACTAAGAAGTGTTCAAGGATAAATTCTATAAGAGAGTGGCTACATACTTATGCGACTGATTGGCAGGATTGAGCCTCAGGTTTAGGAACTAGAGCCATTGAACCCCCAAATCGGTTGAGCTAGTTTTGTGAGGTTAGAGACATTGGCCTTAAAGATGTGGTATTGAGGATCTTTACAAAGCCCGAAACCCAAATTTTGCCTTGGCAAAAGGAGCATGAGGAACACGAGCAACACAAGAGAACAAGGACAAAAGGAAAACGAAAAACAGAGGTTTTTTTTTTTTTTTTTTTTTTTTTAAATATGATTATGCTAGATAAATTATTTGTCAATTTTTAGCCTTTTTTTCCCCCAATTGTTTTTCTTCCTTAACTAGAGCATATGGTATACATATGTAGATATGGATTAGTTAATCAATTCTTTTGTAGATAGTCTTAAATAGGGTTGTCCAGTGATCTGGACCAAACAACCCGCCTGCCCGAACTAAAGGTCCACATGCGGCTTCGAATTCAATCTACAATCGGTCAGAGGTTGTCAATAAAAATAACTGAATAATTTGGTTCGGGTTCGAATTTTAAAATATTTCACCCGAAAACCCGAACCGACCGAATTATATATTCCAAAAAAAATCTGATTTTCACATGCCAACCCACTTTTGCCTTTTTGGTATCTGGGAAACGTGTATCAGAGCACTCTCAACAGTGAAGCTAAATTGCTATATAGCTATTTTAGCTTCACTAAAACACAAAAAATGCTCTACATCAATGTATGTAAAGCTAAAATTTTTTAGCTTCAAGCTTCTATACAAAGCTACTTTTGGCTTCGTACGGAATGTGAAGCTAAAACATTAAAATATTTTTTTAATTCCTACACATATTAAAATAATACTTCTTTACTTATTTTTTTTTATTCTTTATTTCTTTTCTCTTTCTGACCAGAAAAACAAGAACCAACCCATGCGAACCAAATCAAAGATTGTCGGCCTTAGACACGATGCAGAGTTAGCTTGGCGTGGGCTCAAAGTTGGATCGCTAGCGAAGCTAATGCGAGGATGGGCAGATCGAAGCTGTCAAGGCTCTCTTCACCCACTCTCCTTCCACGCCTCCGATTCGAACCAGTGAGTTCTTCATCACAGATCTACGCATGTTGAGCCAATTCTGCAAAAACGGTGCGTTGTGGTGGCTTCCGTTGTCATGGCCCGAGTTCTTGTGTAGGCTGCATCGAAATGAACCTAAATGCAACGTAGGTGAACACATACACATCTTCTTTGGGGTTGGGATAGCTCTGGTTTGGTGGCTTTTTGATATATTATTTTATTGTAGTAGATATTATTTTATTATGATGTTTATATTATTTTATTATGTTGAAAGCTAAAATAAATCCACTATTGCTGGATGTTTTGTAAAATGAATAGGTGAAATAGATAAAGTAGCTTTTTATAATGCCAAATAACTAAAAAAATAGCTCCACTGATGTGGATGCTTTCAGCAATTTTTTTTTTTTTAGGTGTTTTTTCGCACAAATTCCCAATTTACAAATCAACCGCTTTAATCAAATTAAAATTCAAAATCTACGGCGGTGGTGATTAAAGTGTACAATACATTGAAGATTGAACAATGATTTGAGGCTGAGCATTCTAAGTGATTTGAGCGATGACTCAGGGGGCACAAGTACCAAATTTACAAATCAACCATTAAAATCAAAATAAAAGACCAAAATCTAACGGTCACAATTAAAAGCTTAGTCACTTGATCTGATATCTCATAGACTGGTCATATCTCTCAGACTCTCTCTCCAATCTCTTCACAACTTCACTTCACTCTTCATCCTACATTCTTATCTTAAGCTTCGATCTCCTCAGTCCTCACCAGTGCCCAAACCAGACTCTCTCAAACTCTCAATCTTAGTTCTCTCTTTGCCTCTCTCTACTCCAAACCCTAACCGCTGTGCCGCCAACGCCGTCACCCCGCTACACTCTTTGCCGCCGATCAGTATAGGTTGAAGAGATCGTCCTTGTTTTTTCACCCCACTCAATTCTCACTCCAAATTGTCTTAGGTAAATATTGTTTGTTTCTCATCTCTCTTTTTTTCAATCTCTAATTGATTTTATATGTTATGGAAATCAACTGTTCTAATCAAATAAATCCAAAGATTTGAATTAATTTATACTCATCACCTCATTAATTTTATTTGTTATCATGGATTTGACTTATGAAACTCAAAATGGAAACCCTAATTTTAAACCCAGACTAAAAAAAATTTAAACCCTAACCCATTTTACTTGTTTACTATTCTTTGTTCATTTGTTTGACTAATTTTGTTCCTATTTTAATATTACTATGGAATTACTCGAATCCCTAACACACAGTTTCTCTAAGGTATAATTTCTGTTTTCCTTTGTATTGGTGTTTAGAGTTGGGATTTTGTTCTTCTTTATTAGAGTTGATGTTGAAGTTTGATACTGCTTCTGCTGCTGTGGTTTTTATTATTGTCGTTGTTTAATAAAATTTGAGCATCCTTGTTTATGTTTTAACTTTTAAACCCCAAACCTGCCCCTTGGGCCCCATGACAGGCCCACGTGGGCCCAAGGGGTAGGTTTGGTTTTTAAAAAAACCAGCCACGTGGGCCCAGGGAGTTGGTTTGGTTTTTTTAAAAACCATTTACTAAATGGGGCGGGTTCATGTTTGGGGGCGGGCAACAGGTTGTCATTCCAAATCCAAATCCAACCGGTTGTCATTCCTAACCAAAACTTTTTATTAGAAGATCATGCCAAACAATATAATTTTTTGTATAGAATTGTAACACTGGTTGCATATATTTTTTGATATTTGGGGGGCGGGGGATTATGAAAGAATTGTTATGTTAACTAGAACATTGCAGTACACACCCCATTTCATTCAGTATTTGGCTAGCTCTTTGCTTTGAATCTTTCAGTCTACTGGTAAGCGTCTTTCACTAACTTCTATCTTTAATTATTCTTTTACTAATTAGTAATTATAGAGCATTATTATACATTGAAATTATACATTATTATTTATGCATTGAAATGTTGTGTTGATATTGATAGTTGATGGATTTATTTGTGTACGCTGCTATGCTATTATTTGTGTTTTATTTGTTTGTGATTTTGTGTATGTTGTTTTAATGGATTAATTTGTTAATGAATTTAGATATGGTTTGTGCTGATGAATTTGGTTGCTACCAGTCTAAAATTGTGTTTTAAGCCCCTAACCTGGCCCTGGGCCCCCATGGCAGGCTTATGGGGGCCCAAGGGGTAGGTTTGAGGTTTACAAAAACCATTTACTAAATGGGGTGGGTTTGTGTTTGAGGTTCCGACTTAAAGGAACCCGCTCTAAACCTAGCCCATTGTCATTCCTAGCCAAAACCTTTTGTTAGAAGATCATGCCAAACAATAGAATTTTTTGTATAGGATTGTAACACTGGTTGCATATATTCTTTGGTATTTGGGGGGCAGGGGATTATGAAAAAAATGTTATATTAACTAGAACATTGCAGTATGTTCAGTGTTGTTTTTTTCTTTTTAGGCTGCGAATGTCTTGTTGGAATAATAAATTTTACACGAAGGAGGAAGAGAGAGTATCTTTGAATAGAATCATACTTGTTTTTGAAATGCAAATTTTGTTGATACTTGGAACATTACACACTTTCCTACGCATCTCATAAAGAATACAGGAAAGATAACCAACCTATATACTATTGACATTCATGTTTGAAGCCAAACTTATTTCACCATTTGCTCTCATTCACTACTTCATTTTATTTATGAATCATCTCTCTAACTCTCTCTTTCTCTCTCTCTCTAGGTTCCTATTTCGCACCATTGCATTTAGCATTTGGCTAATTCTTTGCTTCCAATCTACTACTAAGTGACTTTCACTGACTTCTATCTTCAATTATTCTTTTACTAATTAGTAATTATAGACAATTATTATACATTAAAATTTAAGTGGCAAACTATGCTTACTTTATAGAGCATCATAATTTATTATTTATGCATTGGATTGCTATGTTGATATCGATAGTTAATGGATTTATTTGTGTACACTGCTATGTTGTTATTTGTGTTTTATTTGTTTGTGATTTTGCACATGTTGTGTTGACAGATTTATTTGTTAATGAATTTGGATATGGTTTGTGTTGATGAATTTTTTTGTTGATGAATTTGGTTGCCACCAGTCTGTTGAGTGGAATGGAGTCTGCCTCTGCATTTAGGTCTAACGCTAATAATTCTTTTAAAGTAAAATGCTAAAAACGTATTTTTTTTTTATCAAGCCTCGACCTTTAGGTGGCTTTCTTTATTTTTTATATTTCGTTTGAAATTAATCGTACTGACTTTTAAGTTTTTTCTTTTTACACTTTCTTTTTGATATTCGAAATCTAATGTTTGCATTTTTTTGGCTAGACTCGACTTTTCAAATTATTTATTGTTGGAGACATGCAAAACTATGTCATAGTAAAGATTCTAGCAAAAACACCCAAGTATGATATTTAAATTATTTTATATTAAACATAACCAATTTTAATTAATTCTTCTAAATTAGTGGCATGTGTTCTTGAAGGATTTAATTTGTTTAACTTGGGTGGGTTGGTGTTTTTTTCACAAGATAAAGTGTAGCTTCAAGACTCTACACTCTTGAGGTCAATTATCAAATTGAAGCGCTTGCTTTTGAATGTGTGTACCATGGAAGTTAGGTTGGCCTTCCCAAAAAGAAAAGAAAAGAAAAAAACCATCAATGAAGAGAAAATGTCATATTGAAGTATTCGACAATAGAACTGAAGCTCGAAGGAAATTTTGCTACTTGGACAACCTTCACAATGAATCTCTTGCAAGACCATTTTCTTGAAGAGTCCACTGAAGAGGCATTTGTTGTCGGAGAGCCAATCTATGATGGGCTCCAAAAATGGATTGAAAGGGATGATGCCTACATTTGGGACTATAAATTTGATGCAATTGGGCAAGAGAAAGCGGCCTTGGAGAAGACTTTTAGAAAATCTCAAGGTACGATCTAAGTCTCTTTCGATATTTGTAATTGTTTGATTATTGTATGTGTATTTATGTTTGTATTTGTTCTTGTACTTTTTATGCTTATACAGGAGAATTCTTAGTGGATTGGAACACCTGCATGGGTAGTAGAAGTGTCATGGAAACCTCTTGGGTGGAATTACAATATGTAATGATCACAAGGTTAAACTTTTGCGGTTTAAAGGCAAATGAGTTTGTTTGTTTCCTGCTTTGCGTGTTGTTTTTTATTATTTATTTAGGATGTTCGATTTAAGTAATTTGGTATTTTATTGTGATAAATCCAGATTCTGGCATCCAAAATGATCTCAATGATTTCATATTATTTGTAAAAAATGTGGTTAATCGTCATCCGGTTAAGAATAGTTTGCCACAGCCACCGGCTCTGGAGCTATTTTTCAAACTTCACAATACATTGACTGACAGGGGACTATTCTGTGAAGTCTAAAAGAAGACTACAGAACTACCAAAATGTCAGTCAATGTGCTGTAAAGTCTGAAAAATAGCTCACAAGCCAGTGGTTGTGGCAAACTATTCTTAACAGGATGACAATTAACAACATTTTTGACAAATAATATGAAATCATTTAGATCATTTTGGATGCCACAATCTGGATCTAACATAATAAAATACCAAATTACTTAAATCGAACATCCTAAATAAATAATAAAAAACAACATGCAAAGCAGGAAACAAACAAACTCATTTATCTCCAAACTGCACAAGTTTAACCTTGTGAAAATTAGATATTGTAATTCCATCCAAGAGGTTTCCATGATACTTCTACTGCTCATGCAGATGCTCCAATCCACTAAGAATTCCCTTGTATAAGTATAAAAAGTACAAGAACAAATATAAACATAAATACATATACAATAATCAAACAACTACAAATATCGAAAGACGTAAATCGTACCTTGAGACTTTCTGAAAGTCTTCTCCAAGGCCACTTTCTCTTGCCCAATTGCATCAAATTTATAGTCCCAAATTCGAAAATCATCCCTTTCAATCCATTTTTGGAGCCCATCATAGACTGGCTCTCCGACAACAAATGCATCTTCAGTGCACTCTTCGAGGAAATATGGCCTTGCAAGAGATTCACTGTCAAGATTGTCCAAGTAGCAAAATTTCCTTCAAGGTTCAGTCCTATTGTCGAATACTTCAATATGACATTTTCTCCTCATTGATGATTTTTTTCTTTTATTTTCTTTTTGGGAAGGTCAACCCAACTTCCATAGTACACACCTTCAAAAGCAAGCGTTTCAATTTTATAATTGACCTCAAGAGTGTATAGTCTTGAAGCTACACTTTATTCTGTGAAAAAGACACCAACCTACCTAAGTTAAACAAATTAAATCCTTCAAGAACACATGCCACTAATTTAGAAGAATTTATTAAAATTGATTATGTTTAATATAAAATAATTTAAATATCATACTTGGGTGTTTTTGCTAGAATCTTTACTAGGACATAATTTTGCACATCTCCAACAATAAATAATTTGAAAAGTCAAGTCTAGCCAAAAGAATGCAAACGTTAAATTCCAAATACCAAAAATAAAACGTAAAAAGAAAAAACTTAAAAGTCAGTACCATTAATTTGAAACAAAATATAAAAAAGAAAGAAAGCCACATAAAGGTCAAGACATGATGAAAAAAAATATATGCCTTTAGCATTTTACCTTAAAAAGAATTATTAGAGTTAGACCTGGATGCAGAGGCAGACTCTATTCCACTCAACAGACTAGCGGCAACCAAATTCATCAACAAATAAATTCATCAACACAAACCATATCCAAATTCATTAACAAATTAATCCATCAACACAACATACACAAAATCACAAACAAATAAAACACAAATAATAGCATAGCAGCATACACAAATAAATCCATCTACTATCAGTATCAACACAGCATTTCAATGCATAAAGAATAAATTATGATGCTCTGTAAAGTAAATTTAGTTTTTCACTAAAATTTCAATGTATAATAATGCTCTATAATTACTAATTAGTAAAAGAATAATTAAGATAAAAGTTAGTGAAAGATGCTTACTAGTAGACTGAAAGATTAAAAGCAAAGAGCTAGCCAAATACCGAATGAAACGGTGAGAAATAGGAACCTTAACAGAGAGAGAGAGTTAAAGTTGAAGAGATGATTCATAAATAAAATGAAGTAATGAGAGCAAAGGGTGAAATAAGTTTGGCTTCAAACATGAATGTCAATAATATAGGTTAGTTGTCTTTCCTGTATTCTTTGACTTTGTTTGGATTTGGCTGCATTTTCCAAGTCTGCATTTTTGGCTTTTTTTTTTTTTTAAGTCCAGCACCTGTTGCACTGTTCATGGGACATGAACAGTGCAATCAGGCATATGAACAGTAATCAAAGCTCAAACAGTAAATTTTTTATTATTTTTTTAATGTTTTCAGTTTTTAGTAAAATAAGCAAGTATCTAAACACACACTTAACATGTGTTTGGATACCGCTTATTTTGCTGAAAACTAAAAACAATTAAAAAAAATAATCTTTGGTTACTGTTCACTTTTTAAATTACTGTTTATTTGCCTATTTGCACTGTTCATGGGTCATGGGACCCCATGAACAATGCAAGCGGTGTTGAGCTAAAAAAAGAAGGCAAAAACGCAATCACAGCAGACGTGAGACGTGATCCAAACAGAGCTTTTATGAAGCTTGTAATTATAAGTAGCAAAAGTAGAAGTGAAAAGACTAGTGTGGTGTAGGAAAGTGTGTGTAATGTTCTAAGTATCAACAAAATTTGCTTTTCAAAAACAAGTGTGTGTACTGCAATGTTCTAGTTAACCTAACAACTCTTTCATAATCCCCGCCCCCCAAATACCAAAGAATATATGCAACCAGTATTACAATCCTATAAAAAAAATTATATTGCCTGGCGTGATCTTCTAACAAAAGGTTTTGGTTAGGAATGACAACAAGTTGGGTTCAAAGCGGGTTTCTTTATGCCCGAACCCAACCTGTCTCCCGCCCCCTAACACGAACCCACCCCATTTAGTAAATGGTTTTTTTAAAAACCAAACCCGCCCCTTGGGCCCACGTGGGCCTGCCACAGGGCCCAAGGGGCGGGTTTGGGGTTTAAAATGCTCAAATTTATTTAACATGAGGCTTGAAAGTTTATTAAACAATAGAAGCAAAAACAAGGATTCTCAAATTTTATTAAACAACCGCAAAACAACAGCAATAATAAAAACCACAGCAGCAAAAGCAATATCAAACTACAACATCAACTCTAATAAAGAAAAACAAAATCCCAACTCTAAACACCAACACAAAGAAAAACATAAATTATATCTTAGAGAAACCGTGTGTGTTAGGGATTCGCGTAATTCCTAAGTAATATTAAAATAGGAACAAAATTAGTCAAACAAATGAACAAAGAACAGTAAACGAGTAAAACAGGTTAGGGTTTAAATTTTTTTTAGTCTGGGCTTAAAATTAGGGTTTCCATTTTGAGTTTCATAAGTCAAATGTATGATAACAAATAAAATTAATGAGGTGATGAGTATAAATAAATTCAAATCTTTGGGTTTATTTGATTAGAACAATTGATTTCCATAACATATAAAATCAATTAGAGATTGACAAAAAGAGAGATGAGAAACAAACAATATTTACCTAAGACAATTTGGAGTGAGAACTTAGTGGGGTGGAAAAAGTGGAAAAACAAGGACGATCTCTTCAACCCATACTGAGGGGGCATATAAACAACTTTACTTTTTTCTTTTTCCCAATTCCCACAGCAACTTTTCTTACACCACCTACACTCTTACATAAACTCTTATATTAAAATAATGGGTCCACCTAGTCATGATAAAAATAAACTCTTACATAAACTCTTTTTTTTTTTTTTTTCACCTGTTGGTACTAGCCTCTTTCAGTCTGAAACCTAGAGATTCTCTTAAATTTTTAAAACCATTCAAGCCATTGATTCAACTATAAATATTCACCAGTATATTGACACTCTTAATAATTTTACATTGATTTATTTATTTATTTATTTATTTTGAAGAATCAAATTATATGTTTAATCTTGCCCCTAACTTAAATTCCTGGCCCCGCCATTGAATCTAATGATGAATTTGTTCCAATAAAAAATATGGATAGTGTAATTGCTTAAAGCTACATTAAGTGTGTTTAAAGTTACCGTAATGTGTGTGTGTTTGGAGAGGAGCTAAAGTCTGACTATTTTGCAAAATCCTAAATTTACACAGTGATATATATATCTATATATATATATATATATATAAGAATGTAGAGCTTGATTATCTACCCAAAAAAAAAAAGCATTTTAAAATATAATTATAAAATTGCATTATTAATATATTATTGTACTTTTCTTGCAGTTTAAAAAATAAAAATTCCTTCTAAAGACACTAAATCAGATAAATAATAATAATAAGTTATGAAGTTCACTATACTAATTCTTAACGTGCCTTAGGAAGGAACTTTTGAGTTAGATGGAAAAAAAAAATCTCACTTTGACCTTCTTTGATGCCCCACTCGATTCCTTAAAGATTTTTTCCATATATTTCTTGTTTAAAATTTTGGCTTTTGAAGTAGAGATTGGATGGTTATTCTTTTGAGAGAGAGAATTGATGTATAAACATATTTTTTATATATCATAAGTGTTTACATCGCTCTATAAAATATGATGGTAGACAATTTCTCATTCTTACTTGCATTGGGTAGTAAAATGCTATATGTCTTTACCTATATTTGTCTGTTGAATAGTAGTTCACACACAAAAGATTACCGTTACAGTCCAATTGGGCTGGACGCATTGACACACATATTGAACTGAATCACAAACATGGCTATAGCTACTTGATTACACATCCTAGTTTTCAACAAAGTATAAACACAGAGAAAATAATAAGAATAAGAAGAAAAAGGGTGTACCTTGCAGTTAATCAGAAGGATTGTATTTGTTTATGTATTTTGCGTTAGATAATATAAGCTCTAGGCCTCTTTGGCGCACAGAGAGATGAACAAATTAGGAACATGATCTATTAATCAAGTTAAAAAAAGATATTTCATTGTATTCTAATGTTTATCACAAATCAAGGGGAATTTCATTTCTGCAAAACTTCGGGGTCATTGTCATTTCTAACCTCAAGGGAAGTGAGATAATTTTTTCAAAGATTAAATTATTTACTAGGATAATCAATTCTAACTAAATTTACTCACATTTGATTTACTAAACAAGAACTATTAAATAGTATATATTCTAACAAACTTAACCTATGAAAATTTATTTGAGCTTGCCCACACTTAGTTAAGAAAATAACATACAAACACCCCTCCAAAAGTTGAAAATTTATTTAACTCTTACCAAATTGCATACACACAACAACAACAACAACAACAAAACACCCCAGTATAGAGAAGTAAAAATCATACCTTCTTTGACAATTTGGGCCTTCTCTTCAAGGACGTCGTTCTCATCAATCACACCACAAACTCAACAATAGTTATTAGTCACCTAGGTAATCTTGAATATCCAGGCTTGTCACACCAATTCTTTTAAATAACAAATAAGCCCCTAGTATAGACAACAAAAATTGAATAGTTAGACTTTGTTAGGGTGAAAGGTAAGATCCATGGGTTAAGCAAGCATCAATTCTATTAGATAAGGAGTTATCACAGTACCATTTTGAGAAAATACTAGTACCAAGCTTGAAACAAACCAGTAGTAGAAGTGGATGAGAAATTACAGATGTCACCTACTAATATAAGGCAAACTGAAAATACAGTACCAACTAGCCCAAACAAAAATATTGTGGTGAAATTCTTGAAAATTTTGCTTTTTCTTGGCCTAAAAACAGGAAACAAATAAAGAACCCATATCAAAATCAGTACGATGCAAGATTCAGTACATAATTCAGTCAGAGGACATTACATTTTCATAGAAATAGCATATAAGAAGAATCAAAATTAAGCAGCTAATGAATCTCACAAATATCGAGACTGATAAATCTAAATTCAATACGATTCAATTATTTGTTCGTAATTCACATCATCATGTAACACCTTTCTTGCTGCATTACTGTAGCTAGCTTGGAATCAACATTGAAACTGGCATTTGGAGGGGGTACATTCAACTCAACATTGGATACTGTTTGATTTAACAATGTATGTGTTTCAGCAAGTGGTATTAGCATCTAGCATGAATAACAAATGGGGTACTTATGTCATTTCACACTTACACATCTATTCTCCCTTGTTTTCTCTCAGACTTGGAACTCCCGACTTATTTGATTTACCTGAACTTCCTACAGCATGGTGGTTCTTAGATTGGGAAGAAATATACTACTGTAGAGAAAGCAGAAAATAGGAAGCAAAAGGTTCCAGGCATCTCCATTTTGAAGAACCACTGTTGAAAATGTCATCAAATGAATTCTTAAAGATTGAGGCCCCTACTTCAAGCCATTTTCTATCATCTTTCTCCAAAGCAATTATGCATTTTCATCTGTTTTTTGGCCTTTACTTCTTTTTCTCAGTCTCACTAAACTTTTGCTTTCTTTTTATGTTACATTTGATTCATTCCTTTTGTTGGGAGACATGTGTTCTCAAAATGCAACTGTCAAGAGTGCATGCAGAAAGTAATAAAACTCCTCCGAAAAGTTGAAGGTCCTAACTGTATTTTTTGAAAAGGAGAAACTTCATTTTACATTACTCCTATCAGTTATGTAATTATTGTGATCATTACTAATCAAGCAATTGTTAAAATTAGAGACTCATCATGATTATTAACATTCAAAGAAAATGTAAATTGGACAAAAACTCAAACAAGCATTATATATATATATATATATTCAGTAAGATCAAAATCCAAATATAATGTTCACTCAATCTTGTGAATAGAGGCCTCCGCTGTCACATCAATGGCTACTCTTAATATTATTTTCTTTCATTACTATTATTTCAGTGATGATGTGATATTCTATTTTCAACATTGTCATTTGGAGGGTCAAGAATTTTGGATTTGGACTCTAGTCGTATTTGCAAGTGAGCATTGAGCGGGTGGTGACTAAACTTGGTTGCGCATTCCTCTTAATTCTTTAGGACAGTTTCATATTCCAGATTTGTTATTTGAAAAATTAGTAATCATTATCAGATTCTACCCAATAATGCAGTAAATGCAATTAGCGTTGAATGCCTTGTCACCCTTCGGAAACTAAAACAAAAAAACAAAAGAATTAACGTGTTTATCAATTTTATGAATAATTATAAGATCAGGTGCATTGAAGAAACTCAGGTGCATGGATTATATGTATAATTATAATATTGGAGGATAATCTTAAGAACTAAGTAAAACTATAATTACTAATTAAAAAAAAAAAATACCTATGATTACAGGTTTGAACATTTGAAAAGCACAAGTTGCAGGGATATATAATACATTTAACTCACATTAGTGCCGAAAGGAAACAATTACAACTTAACGCTTTTGTGCTTTCCTCCTTCTAGACTGTGCTTTCTGCCACTTCTTTCTTGAAACTAATTTGCTCTTCGGCTTCAGCTTTAACTCAGGTGAGAACTTGTAATTTTGATCTCTCATACGTGCTTGTATATCCTTAAAGAACTGCATATTTAATTTCTTAGGCCCTCCCTGTCTTAGCTCTGCGTACTCTGGTCCAGAAACAACCCTTTCAAATGCTCCAATTAGAATATCTATATCACTCATGACCTCCCACACATTGGAGTAACGCCCATCAGGACCTTTCTTCAATTTTTTCAAGGCATTTTCAACTGCAATTTTCCTAGCTTGCTTTCCTGGGGACAATTCTTCTGGTTCATTTTCAGCTTTCAATAATTCAGAGATTGTCCGATACTTAGGCATTTCCTCAAACTCAAACAATTTGTCTATGTACTTATCACTACTTTCATTTGGGTAGGCTTCTGTAGGAATATCGTCGTCGTCATCACCCTCACTACCAGTCCACAACGTCTTCTCCTCATCACTTCCAGACCATATACTTCTTAATTCATCACTGTCATCGGCATCAATTAGGTCAGAATGTTCCTTTGCCTGCAGTCTCACTCTCCGAATTTCTTCTTCAAGACGACTTTTAGGATCTTTTTCATCATCTCCTTCATCTTCACTCCCTGTCCACAGAGAAGTATCTTCATCCATCTCTTTCTTCCATGTTTTTCTGAAATCTTCATCACCCAGCTTTCCATTGCCAAAAAGATCATAATGTTTGCGCCCACCTCGAGCATAGGCTCGTGATGCTGCAAAATATTCAATATATTGTGGATGAATTTAGCATAGCAGAGGAAGAACAACAGCAGACAATGTGAAAACTTAATCCTTGTTGCAACCATGAGTTAGAACAAGAAAACTACAAGAACCCCTTCATATAAGTTGTAGGTCAACAAAATATATGGCATCCATCTTATCACGCATCAGTTATTAGTAGAGAAGAATCATAAATTTGGTCTAGTTGTTGATGACAATGACGTAAAGTCGGATCTTAACTAGTGGGGCATTAAGTTCCTAAATTCTTAAGAAATCAAAATTAAACGGCATATTAGCTTCTAAAGACATATCTTAACTATTGGTACCTATTTAAAAAGCAAAACAAAACTCTACACTAGAGAGTCTACTTATATTCTATAATGCTAAATTTGTGACAGCCAGTCAAACCCGATTACTCCAAGACATATATCTATTTGAAGACCTCCTCAGCAATTTAATCAGCCATTATAGTTTTGTTTGCTCTGTAGAACCTCACAAAACCCCCCAAATAGAAGTCTTGAAATGGGTAACTTTCAAATAATCAAACTAATGTTCTTCTATGAGGACTTAGCACAAATACATAGACTACATGTCATAACGTCACAAGCTTTCAGCCATGATTTTCACCAACAATCATAAACCTCTTAATGGGTTTTTTCACACACAATGAAAATCATTCAAAAACAGTGACAATGGAAAACCCAGAAGCCGTGAAAAATAGAACTTTTAAAAGAGGAATAGTAACCTTGAAATGCCGGGAAAACCCCCAAATTAAAGGGATATCTTGAGGCGCTTCCAGAAAGGATATATAATCTGAAAGAAAGAGCCAAGTTGGGTTTCTCAGATTTTGTAAAGAAAGATCATAAACAGAAATGACAAAGAAACTAAAAGAAAGGAAAGCTGATACGTATTAGCTAAGCATATATATATATATATATATAATTATCAGAATGAGATCTTGGAGAAACAGACGGTTCCTGCAAATGGAAATGGAAAAGACGGTAACAGATTCTGCGGACCATCACTCACTTGCAGTTGCAAAGCTCAAGCCAGCCATCAGCCATCACCAAGGACAAGCACAACCCACCACCACCCACACAAAATATGATTAAAAAAAGTTAATTGGGTCCGGGTTTGGGTTTGAGAGTGACGGTGGAGAAGAGGTCGGAAATGGAAGAGAAGAGGAGATGAGGAGAAGAGAGAAAAGAGAGGAAACAAGGAAGAACTCACCGGCACGTGGATGGGGGCGGGGCGGCGTAATCTGGGTTTGGTCCGGAGCTTGAAGATGGGCCTCTTGGTCTTGGGTGTCTCTTTCTTCTTCGGGTGTGTGAGTACGGAATTGAGTTATGGCATATACACATTGAGAAAGCGGTATACGAAGGTAAACGTTAAGGGTGGGTTGCAGTATCAACTCTGTATTCTTAAGAACAAAAGGCTTCTTGTACTCGCAATTGAGTATTGAAATGTGAAATTTTCATTTCTTAAGTTAATATCCCGTTGTGTTTTGTGCTCTGTACTCGCAAATTTAGAGAAAATAAAACTTTATATTTCATGCCTCACATTGGAAAATATTGATGGTAAAAAATTTAGGTTTTACATATAAAATGATTACATATTGGCTGTGTTAAAACAGTTTTATATTTGAAATTATATTGTTATATATGTAATGGCAAGATACTAGGGTAAGGGTAAGGATAATGGTAAGACTGTCTAACATTATTTCTCCAAAACCTCGTGACATAACCCCTCTAAAATCTTGTAAAAAAAATGAGGGATTTGTGCAATGGACATAAATATAATAGCAATATTGGGTTCCAATTACCTCAACTGGTAAAATTTTTTATGGTTGAATAAGAGATCTATGGTTCAATCCCTATCTACACCAAAAACTGATTAATGTCTTAGTCTGATAATAAAGAACTATCATCAAGAGCAGACATCTTAAATTAAAACTCTCTCTGAAAAAAAAATAATAGCAATAATAGCAATAAATTATTATTCAATATAATAGCAAGCACGTGCATGTGCTTCCCCACTATATTATTAAAATAGTTATATTTTAATAATTGTCAATATAGTTTACTTTAGGTAAAACCAACTACCTAAGTTTCAAAATATAATTAAAAAAGGTTAAATTAAATTCTACTCCAACTAAATTTTATTACCAAAAATCAAGAAATCTAAAATAAAATTTAATATTTATCATGATTATCTATTGTAGGGATATTGGGCCCAAAAGTTCATTATATATTTGTCCATTGGGCCTATAGCCTAAGCCGAGGATAATGTCTTGTCCAAGGGGAAGAGCCTCCATTTGAAGAGATTGTGTTAGCAAACAAAAGAGTTGATCTCGGCCATAAGGTTATTAAGGGATTAGCGAATTTTTTTTTTTTTTTTTTTTTGGGTATTGTGCAATAAGAGTCTTGAATTTGATCATTTGTATTATGTGTGTAGAGTGGTAGGAACTTTGAAAGTTAGATGGTTCTCATTAGAAATATTGGTGTTAATTTATTGACTTCTAGGATCATCATGGCATTGTTAATTTAGTGCATTCTTTTGGAATTATATTATCTCAGACTCCTCTGTTTAAGGAGATGATGGGTTAGAAAATTTACGTTTAAATATGTTTGTTGACATTGCCCTCTCTAAGTGATTGCTCTATCAACAAACAGCTTAAGATGGAAATAGGAACAATCTTATACTCAACTTATTCCTTCCCTTTTGTCTTTGGTAAACCAACAATTCAATTTTTTATTTTTTTGGCTTTCAAAAAGGTTAGTTTTTGTAGCACAATTTTGTACCTTTATATTCTAAACACAAAGAATATTTTTCATATTGTGTTTTTGAAGCTTCAAATTATTGTTAAAATAACTAGTGTATATTGCAGGAAAAGTAGAGTTACATTGGAATATGATGCATAAATTGATAGGAATTCTCCTTATGTTGCTTGTATAATCAAATACAGTATTTTGGATACCCTTTGAGCAATTAACTGCATTGACGTATGATTGAGATTTTTTTTTTTTTTTTTTTTTGTTCGAAGCAATGCTTGAAATTAAATGCAATTGATACAGCTCCACTATTTGCTATGGCTCTCTTCACGAACACAGCCATGGATTATTGTTTTAAGGGTAACCAATCTTTCACCTATATTTGTCTGTTGTGTAGTTATATATTTCTCTAGGCTCTAAATCTTTTGATTTCAACAGCTATAATCAAGGATTATTCTCTCGAGTGTACCTTATCTCTCTTTCTCTCTCTTCTATTTATTTGTAGTGTGGTCTTATATATTTTATTTTTTTTCAATAATTTTTAGGTTTTGAATCTTTCGATCTGTTAATTTTTATGGCCTTTTGAAAGTTGAACTTCTAAATTATTGTGTTCATTTTTGTAACATCTTAAACTGGTCTTTTATCTCTTATATTTCTCAGTTGTGTAGTCATTTTTTTTTTCAATAATTTTTGGTTCTAAATCATCTTATTATTTATTATTTTTTTGGACTTTTGGAAGGTTTGACATCGGGTTCTTTGATTTTCCACTTTTTTTTTTTAATTCTTTTGAGGTAAGACGTATTTCTCAATATTTCTATGTAGAGTAGAATAATCACAATCAATAATTTTTTTTTTTCTATTTCAATAATTTCTAAGCTTTGTATATCTAATTTCTTTTATATTTTTAGGTTTTTGGAAGTTTTGACATTTTAATTTTTGGGTTCTTTTTTTTGCAATGTATTAATCTTTGGAGGATAACTCTATCTTTCTCTTATATTTTTCTGTTGTGTAGTCATATATTTTTCATTCTATTTTGATAATTTCAGCACTGAATTTTATAATGATACATTATACCTTTATGTAAAATTTCCGTGTGCATTGTATGAGATTAAGAAATATGAATTAAACTTAGTCTAACCTAATAGATTTTACTTTTCCTCATGTCGTGTTAGTAATCGAGCCAAATTCGACATGATCTATAGGCCAAATCGTAGAAGCTTATTTATTAAAACTTATTAATTAATATATAATTTATTTCATAATACATTATACATTTATGCAAAGTTTTCCCAACATCGCACAGGTTAACTACTAGTTATATTTAAAATGGAATTGAGATAGAAGATGCAAACTCTATGAAGTTAAGGATGAAGTAAAAGAAAATCAAGCATAGGAGGATTTATATTATGTAGCTTGAAGTTGGATGGGGGGATAAGGGAGTGATGGTGATTAATCACTTTGGATGCCAAGTTTAGGACTAAGAAGTGTTCAAGGATAAATTCTATAAGAGAGTGGCTACATACTTATGTGGCTAATTGGCAAGATTGAGCCTCAGGTTTAGGAACTAGAGCTGTTGAACCCCCAAATCGGTTGAGCTAGTTTTGAGAGGTTAGAGACATTGGCCTTAAAGATGAGGTATTGAGGATCTTTACAAAGCCCGAAACCCAAATTTTGCCTTGGCAAATGGAGCATGAGGAACACAAGCAACACAAGAGAATAAGGACAAAAGGAAAACGAAAAACAGAGGTTTTTTTTTTTTTTTTTTTTTAATATGATTATGCTAGATAAATTATTTGTCAATTTTTAGCTCTTTTTTTTTCCCCCAATTGTTTTTCTTCCTTAACTAGAGCATATGGTATACATATGTAGATATGGATTAGTTAATCAATTCTTTTGTAGATAGTCTTAAATAAGGTTGTCTAGTGATCTAGACCAACCGACCCGCCTGCCCAAACTAAAGGTCCACATGCTGCTTCGAATTCAATCTACAATTGGTCACAGGTTGTCAATAAAAATAACAGAATAATTCGGTTCGGGTTCGAATTTTAAAATATTTCACCCAAAAACCCAAACCGACCGAATTATATATACCAAAAAAAAAATCTGATTTTCACATGCCAACCCATTTTTGCCTTTTTGGTATCTGGGAAACGTGTATCAGAGCATTCTCAGCAGTGAAGCTAAATTGCTAAGTAACTATTTTAGCTTCGCTAAAACACAAAAAATGCTCTACATCAATGTATGTAAAGCTAAAATTTTTTAGCTTCAAGCTTCTGTACAAAGCTACTTTTGGCTTCGTACGGAATGTGAAGCTAAAACATTAAAATATTTTTTTAATTCCTACACATATTAAAATAATACTTCTTTACTTATTTTTTTTATTCTTTATTTCTTTTCTCTTTCTGACCAGAAAAACAAGAACCAACCCATGCGAACCAAATCAAAGATCGTCGGCCTTAGACACGATGCAGAGTTAGCTCGGCGTGGGCTCAAAGTTGGATTGCTAGCGAAGCTAATGCGAGGATGGGCGGATCGAAGCTGTCAAGGCTCTCTTCACTCACTCTCCTTCCACGCCTCCGATTCAAACCAGTGAGTTCTTCATCACAGATCTACGCATGTTGAGCCAATTCTGCAAAAACGGTGCATTGTGGTGGCTTCTATTGTCGTGGCCCGAGTTCTTGTGGAGGTTGCATCAAAACGAGCCTGAATGCAACGTAGGTGAACACATACACGTCTTCTTTGGGGTTGGGATAGCTCTAGTTTGGTGGCTTTTTGATATATTATTTTATTAATATATTATTTTATTGTAGTAGATATTATTTTATTGTGATGTTTATATTATTTTATTATGTTGAAAGCTAAAATAAATTCATTACTGCTTGATGTTTTGTAAAATGAGTAAGTAAAATAGATAAAGTAGCTTTTTGTAATGCCAAATAACTAAAAAATTACCTCCATTGATGTGGATGCTTTCAGGAATTTTTTTTTTTTTTTTTTTTGAGGTGTTTTTTGCACAAATTCCCAATTTACAAATCAACCGCTTTAATCAAATTAAAATTCAAAATCTACAGTGGTGATTAAAGTGTACAATACATTGAAGAATACATTGAAGATTGAACAGTGATTTGATGCTGAGCACTCTAAGTGATTTGAGCGGTGACTCGGGGGGTACAAATACCAAATTTACAAATCAACCATTAAAATCAAAATAAAAGACCAAAATCTAATGGTCACAATTAAAAGCTTAGTCACTTGATCTGATATCTTATAGACTGGTCATATCTCTCAGACTCTCTCTCCAATCTCTTTACAACTTCACTTCACTCTTCATCCTACACTCTTATCTTAAGCTTCGGTCTCCTCAATCCTCACCAGTGCCCAAACCAGACTCTCTCAAACTCTCAATCTTAGTTCTCTTTGCCTCTCTCTTCTCCAAACCCTAACTGCTGTGCCGCCAACGCCGTCACCCCACTACACTATCAGTATAGGATGAAGAGATCGTCCTTGTTTTTCCACCCCACTCAATTCTCACTCCAAATTGTCTTAGGTAAATATTGTTTGTTTCTCATCTCTCTTTTTTTCAATCTCTAATTGATTTTATATGTTATGGAAATCAGCTGTTCTAATCAAATAAATCCAAAGATTTGAATTAATTTATGCTCATCACCTCATTAATTTTATTTGTTATCATGGATTTGACTTATGAAACTCAAAATGGAAACCCTACTTTTAAACCCAGACTAAAAAAATTTAAACCCTAACCCATTTTACTCGTTTACTATTCTTTGTTCATTTGTTTGACTAATTTTGTTCCTATTTTAATATTACTATGGAATTACTCGAATCCCTAACACACAGTTTCTCTAAGGTATAATTTCTATTTTCCTTTGTATTGGTGTTTAGAGTTGGGATTTTGTTCTACTTTATTAGAGTTGATGTTGAAGTTTGATACTGCTTCTGCTGCTGTGGTTTTTATTATTGTTGTTGTTTAATAAAATTTGAGCATCCTTGTTTATGTTTTAACTTTTAAACCCCAAACCTGCCCCTTGGGCCCTGTGGCAGGCGCACGTGGGCCCAAGGGGCAGGTTTGGTTTTTAAAAAAACCAGCCACGTGGGCGTAAGGAGTTGGTTTGGTTTTTTTTAAAACCATTTAATAAATGGGGCGGGTTCATGTTTGGGGGTGGGTGACAGGTTGGGTTTGGGCATAAAGAAACCCGCTCCAAATCCAACCGGTTGTCATTCCTAACCAAAACTTTTTGTTAGAAGATCATGCCAAACAATATAATTTTTTGTATAGAATTGTAACACTGGTTGCATATATTCTTTAGTATTTGGGGGGCGGGGGATTATGAAAGAATTGTTATGTTAACTAGAACATTGCAGTACACACCCCATTTCATTCAGTATTTGACTAGCTCTTTGCTTTCAATCTTTCAGTCTACTAGTAAGCGTCTTTCACTAACGTCTATCTTTAATTATTCTTTTACTAATTAGTAATTATAGAGCATTATTATACATTGAAATTATACATTATTATTTATGCATTGAAATGTTGTATTGATACTGATAGTTGATGGATTTATTTGTGTACGCTGCTATGCTATTATTTGTGTTTTATTTGTTTGTGATTTTGTGTATGCTGTGTTAATGGATTAATTTGTTAATGAATTTGGATATGGTTTGTGTTGATGAATTTGGTTGCTGCTAGTCTAAAATTGTGTTTTAAGCCCCCAACCTGGCCCTGGGCCCCCATGGCAGGCTTGTGGGGGCCCAAGGGGTAGGTTTGAGGTTTATAAAAACCATTTACTAAATGGGGTGGGTTTGTGTTTGAGGTTCCAACTTAAAGGAACCGGCTCTAAACCTAGCCCATTGTCATTCCTAGCCAAAACCTTTTTTAGAAGATCATGCCAAACAATAGAATTTTATGTATAGGATTGTAACACTGGTTGCATATATTCTTTGGTATTTAGGGGGCAGGGGATTATGAAAGAAATGTTATGTTAACTAGAACATTGCAATACATTATGTTCAGTGTTTTGTTTTTTGGCTGCGAATGTCTTGTTGGAATAATAAATTTTACATTAAGGAGGAAGAGAGAGTATCTTTGAACAGAATCATACTTGTTTTTGAAATGCAAATTTTGTTGATACTTGGAACATTACACACTTTCCTACGCACCTCACCACTCTTTTCACTTCTACTATTGCTATTTATAATTACAAGCTTCATAAAGAATACAGGAAAGATAACCAACCTATATACTATTGACATTCATTTTTGAAGCCAAACTTATTTCACCCATTCACTACTTCATTTTATTTATGAATCATCTCTCTCTCTCTCTCTCTCTCTCTCTCTCTCTCTCTCTCTCTCTCTCTCTCTCTCTAAATATGGCCTTGCAAGAGATTCCACTGTCAAGATTGTCCAAGTAGCAAAATTTCCTTCAAGGTTCAGTCCTATTGTCGAATACTTCAATATGACATTTTCTCCTCATTGATGATTTTTTCTTTTATTTTCTTTTTGGGAAGGTCAACCCAACTTCCATAGTACACACCTTCAAAAGCAAGCGTTTCAATTTTATAATTGACCTCAAGAGTGTATAGTCTTGAAGCTACACTTTATTCTGTGAAAAAGACACCAACCTACCTAAGTTAAACAAATTAAATCCTTCAAGAACACATGCCACTAATTTAGAAGAATTTATTAAAATTGATTATGTTTAATATAAAATAATTTAAATATCATACTTGGGTGTTTTTGCTAGAATCTTTACTAGGACATAATTTTGCACATCTCCAACAATAAATAATTTGAAAAGTCAAGTCTAGCCAAAAGAATGCAAACGTTAAATTCCAAATACCAAAAATAAAACGTAAAAAGAAAAAACTTAAAAGTCAGTACCATTAATTTGAAACAAAATATAAAAAAGAAAGAAAGCCACATAAAGGTCAAGACATGATGAAAAAAAATATATGCCTTTAGCATTTTACCTTAAAAAGAATTATTAGAGTTAGACCTGGATGCAGAGGCAGACTCTATTCCACTCAACAGACTAGCGGCAACCAAATTCATCAACAAATAAATTCATCAACACAAACCATATCCAAATTCATTAACAAATTAATCCATCAACACAACATACACAAAATCACAAACAAATAAAACACAAATAATAGCATAGCAGCATACACAAATAAATCCATCTACTATCAGTATCAACACAGCATTTCAATGCATAAAGAATAAATTATGATGCTCTGTAAAGTAAATTTAGTTTTTCACTAAAATTTCAATGTATAATAATGCTCTATAATTACTAATTAGTAAAAGAATAATTAAGATAAAAGTTAGTGAAAGATGCTTACTAGTAGACTGAAAGATTAAAAGCAAAGAGCTAGCCAAATACCGAATGAAACGGTGAGAAATAGGAACCTTAACAGAGAGAGAGAGTTAAAGTTGAAGAGATGATTCATAAATAAAATGAAGTAATGAGAGCAAAGGGTGAAATAAGTTTGGCTTCAAACATGAATGTCAATAATATAGGTTAGTTGTCTTTCCTGTATTCTTTGACTTTGTTTGGATTTGGCTGCATTTTCCAAGTCTGCATTTTTGGCTTTTTTTTTTTTTAAGTCCAGCACCTGTTGCACTGTTCATGGGACATGAACAGTGCAATCAGGCATATGAACAGTAATCAAAGCTCAAACAGTAAATTTTTTATTATTTTTTTAATGTTTTCAGTTTTTAGTAAAATAAGCAAGTATCTAAACACACACTTAACATGTGTTTGGATACCGCTTATTTTGCTGAAAACTAAAAACAATTAAAAAAAATAATCTTTGGTTACTGTTCACTTTTTAAATTACTGTTTATTTGCCTATTTGCACTGTTCATGGGTCATGGGACCCCATGAACAATGCAAGCGGTGTTGAGCTAAAAAAAGAAGGCAAAAACGCAATCACAGCAGACGTGAGACGTGATCCAAACAGAGCTTTTATGAAGCTTGTAATTATAAGTAGCAAAAGTAGAAGTGAAAAGACTAGTGTGGTGTAGGAAAGTGTGTGTAATGTTCTAAGTATCAACAAAATTTGCTTTTCAAAAACAAGTGTGTGTACTGCAATGTTCTAGTTAACCTAACAACTCTTTCATAATCCCCGCCCCCAAATACCAAAGAATATATGCAACCAGTATTACAATCCTATAAAAAAATTATATTGCCTGGCGTGATCTTCTAACAAAAGGTTTTGGTTAGGAATGACAACAAGTTGGGTTCAAAGCGGGTTTCTTTATGCCCGAACCCAACCTGTCTCCCGCCCCCTAACACGAACCCACCCCATTTAGTAAATGGTTTTTTTAAAAACCAAACCCGCCCCTTGGGCCCACGTGGGCCTGCCACAGGGCCCAAGGGGCGGGTTTGGGGTTTAAAATGCTCAAATTTATTTAACATGAGGCTTGAAAGTTTATTAAACAATAGAAGCAAAAACAAGGATTCTCAAATTTTATTAAACAACCGCAAAACAACAGCAATAATAAAAACCACAGCAGCAAAAGCAATATCAAACTACAACATCAACTCTAATAAAGAAAAACAAAATCCCAACTCTAAACACCAACACAAAGAAAAACATAAATTATATCTTAGAGAAACCGTGTGTGTTAGGGATTCGCGTAATTCCTAAGTAATATTAAAATAGGAACAAAATTAGTCAAACAAATGAACAAAGAACAGTAAACGAGTAAAACAGGTTAGGGTTTAAATTTTTTTTAGTCTGGGCTTAAAATTAGGGTTTCCATTTTGAGTTTCATAAGTCAAATGTATGATAACAAATAAAATTAATGAGGTGATGAGTATAAATAAATTCAAATCTTTGGGTTTATTTGATTAGAACAATTGATTTCCATAACATATAAAATCAATTAGAGATTGACAAAAAGAGAGATGAGAAACAAACAATATTTACCTAAGACAATTTGGAGTGAGAACTTAGTGGGGTGGAAAAAGTGGAAAAACAAGGACGATCTCTTCAACCCATACTGAGGGGCATATAAACAACTTTACTTTTTTCTTTTTCCCAATTCCCACAGCAACTTTTCTTACACCACCTACACTCTTACATAAACTCTTATATTAAAATAATGGGTCCACCTAGTCATGATAAAAATAAACTCTTACATAAACTCTTTTTTTTTTTTTTTCACCTGTTGGTACTAGCCTCTTTCAGTCTGAAACCTAGAGATTCTCTTAAATTTTTAAAACCATTCAAGCCATTGATTCAACTATAAATATTCACCAGTATATTGACACTCTTAATAATTTTACATTGATTTATTTATTTATTTATTTATTTTGAAGAATCAAATTATATGTTTAATCTTGCCCCTAACTTAAATTCCTGGCCCCGCCATTGAATCTAATGATGAATTTGTTCCAATAAAAAATATGGATAGTGTAATTGCTTAAAGCTACATTAAGTGTGTTTAAAGTTACCGTAATGTGTGTGTGTTTGGAGAGGAGCTAAAGTCTGACTATTTTGCAAAATCCTAAATTTACACAGTGATATATATATCTATATATATATATATATATATAAGAATGTAGAGCTTGATTATCTACCCAAAAAAAAAAGCATTTTAAAATATAATTATAAAATTGCATTATTAATATATTATTGTACTTTTCTTGCAGTTTAAAAAATAAAAATTCCTTCTAAAGACACTAAATCAGATAAATAATAATAATAAGTTATGAAGTTCACTATACTAATTCTTAACGTGCCTTAGGAAGGAACTTTTGAGTTAGATGGAAAAAAAAAATCTCACTTTGACCTTCTTTGATGCCCCACTCGATTCCTTAAAGATTTTTTCCATATATTTCTTGTTTAAAATTTTGGCTTTTGAAGTAGAGATTGGATGGTTATTCTTTTGAGAGAGAGAATTGATGTATAAACATATTTTTTATATATCATAAGTGTTTACATCGCTCTATAAAATATGATGGTAGACAATTTCTCATTCTTACTTGCATTGGGTAGTAAAATGCTATATGTCTTTACCTATATTTGTCTGTTGAATAGTAGTTCACACACAAAAGATTACCGTTACAGTCCAATTGGGCTGGACGCATTGACACACATATTGAACTGAATCACAAACATGGCTATAGCTACTTGATTACACATCCTAGTTTTCAACAAAGTATAAACACAGAGAAAATAATAAGAATAAGAAGAAAAAGGGTGTACCTTGCAGTTAATCAGAAGGATTGTATTTGTTTATGTATTTTGCGTTAGATAATATAAGCTCTAGGCCTCTTTGGCGCACAGAGAGATGAACAAATTAGGAACATGATCTATTAATCAAGTTAAAAAAAGATATTTCATTGTATTCTAATGTTTATCACAAATCAAGGGGAATTTCATTTCTGCAAAACTTCGGGGTCATTGTCATTTCTAACCTCAAGGGAAGTGAGATAATTTTTTCAAAGATTAAATTATTTACTAGGATAATCAATTCTAACTAAATTTACTCACATTTGATTTACTAAACAAGAACTATTAAATAGTATATATTCTAACAAACTTAACCTATGAAAATTTATTTGAGCTTGCCCACACTTAGTTAAGAAAATAACATACAAACACCCCTCCAAAAGTTGAAAATTTATTTAACTCTTACCAAATTGCATACACACAACAACAACAACAACAACAAAACACCCCAGTATAGAGAAGTAAAAATCATACCTTCTTTGACAATTTGGGCCTTCTCTTCAAGGACGTCGTTCTCATCAATNTGAGGTAAAAAAAAAAAAAAAAAAAAAAAAAAAAAAAAATCTCACTTTGACCTTCTTTGATGCCCCACTCGATTCCTTAAAGATTTTTTCCCTATATTTCTTGTTTAAAATTTTGGCTTTTGAAGTAGAGATTGGATGCGTATGCTTTTGAGAGAGAGAATTGATGTATAAACATATTTTTTATATATCATAAGTGTTTACATCGCTCTATAAAATATAATGGTAGACAATTTCTCATTCTTACTTGCATTGGGTAGTAAAATGCTATATGTCTTTACCTATATTTGTCTGTTGAATAGTAGTTCACACACAAGATTACCGTTACAGTCCAATTGGGCTGGACGCATTGACACACATATTGAACTGAATCACAAACATGGCTATAGCTACTTGATTACACATCCTAGTTTTCAACAAAGTTTAAACACAGAGAAAATAATAAGAATAAGAAGAAAAAGGGTGTACCTTGCAGTTAATCAGAAGGATTGTATTTGTTTATGTATTTTGCATTAGATAATATAAGCTCTAGGCCTCTTTGGCGCACAGAGAGACGAACAAATTAGGAACATGATCTATTAATCAAGTTAAAAAAAGATATTTCATTGTATTCTAATGTTTATCACAAATCAAGGGGAATTTCATTTCTGCAAAACTTCGGGGTCATTGTCATTTCTAACCTCAAGGGAAGTGTGATAATTTTTTCAAAGATTAAATTATTTACTAGAATAATCAATTCTAACTAAATTTACTCACATTTGATTTACTAAACAAGAACTATTAAATAGTATATATTCTAACAAACTTAACCTATGAAAATTTATCTGAGCTTGCCCACACTTAGTTAAGAAAATAACATACAAACACCCCTCCAAAAGTTGAAAATTTATCTAACTCTTACCAAATTGCATACACACAACAACAACAACAACAACAATAACAAAACACCCCAGTATAGAGAAGTAAAAATCATACCTTCTTTGACAATTTGGGCCTTCTCTTCAAGGACGTCGTTTTCATCAATCACACCACAAACTCAAAAATAGTTATTAGTCACCTAGGTAATCTTGAATATCCAGGCTTGTCACACCAATTCTTTTAAATAACAAATAAGCCCCTAGTATAGACAACAAAAATTGAATAGTTACACTTTGTTAGGGTGAAAGGTAAGATCCATGGGTTAAGCAAGCATCAATTCTATTAGATAAGGAGTTATCACAGTACCATTTTGAGAAAATACTAGTACCAAGCTTGAAACAAACAAGTAGTAGAAGTGGATGAGAAATTACAGATGTCACCTACTAATATAAGGCAAACTGAAAATACAGTACCAACTAGCCCAAACAAAAATATTGTGGTGAAATTCTTGAAAATTTTGCTTTTTCTTGGCCTAAAAACAGGAAACAAATAAAGAACCCATATCAAAATCAGTACGATGCAAGATTCAGTACATAATTCAGTCAGAGGACATTACATTTTCACAGAAATAGCATATAAGAAGAATCAAAATTAAGCAGCTAATGAATCTCACAAATATCGAGACTGATAAATCTAAATTCAATACGATTCAATTATTTGTTCGTAATTCACATCATCATGTAACACCTTTCTTGCTGCATTACTGTAGCTAGCTTGGAATCAACATTGAAACTGGCATTTGGAGGGGGTACATTCAACTCAACATTGGATACTTTTTGATCTCTACTAAATTTATAGGGAGAGAGACTAAGAAGAGAGGAGAGACAATGGTGCGTTTGAAAGAAAGAGTGAGAGAGAGTGTGAGAGAGAGAGAGAGAGAGAGAGAGAAACATATTAAGATTATGAAAGTTGGTTAAATCAAAATTACAATAAAAACAATATACAAATGTTAAATTGGTTGTTCAATTATGGAATATAATAGTCCATTTCAGCAGGTCATGACAAATAACTGAAAAATTACAATACAATTATATGTTGGAGCAAGAAAGACAATTATACAAGTCAGGACTGAACTGACTAGAAGAGAATGTCATATATGGTCCACCACGAAAATCCTATTCTCACGATTAAGTAAGACTGTGAGTCATAAATTAATAAACATAAAAAATAATTAGCTATGATATATAAATAAATGTCCAATTCAAAACTTGATCACCAGCCACTTCAATATATATGATAAAAGATTAAAAAGTATGATCACACAAAATGTGTTGAGCTACATAAAACCGGTCGTAGAAAATAGGATACACACCTAAACTCAGAAAAGTTATGTTTAGAAGAGAATATGTAAATTAGTGGTTGAACTGAACTTACGAAGAGAAGAGATTGTTGGAGATTAATATCCAATTACCAGTTGTTAGGTGGCTGAACATGAAGAGAAAAGAACTTGTTACTATAGCCGAGTTGGGGGGCTTTAGTATTGGTTCCTTGTTCCTACTACCCACCAGTTAACTAAACCTGCTCCTGCTATGACTACTCAGTCTGAACATTAATTTTGGACGGGATGGGATCCAATAATCTAATTATTGCTTTTGGGTTTGGGTTGGTTTTATTTTAGGAGAAGTTGAAAAAAGCATCACGCATAATAATTACTATATTTTTGTCCCTTTCATCTTATTTCATGGTCTCACATATACTACCCATGCATCACCATTATTAATTTTAAGTCATCCCTGGTGGACCACAATTCATTGCATTTTCTTTTTGGTCATTGCTGTTGTTATCATTGTCAATTATCAGTGGGGTTTAGCAATTTCTATCCCAATAATAAAAAATATATATATAGAAATAAAAAATAAAAGATAGAAAAGGGGTTTAGCGATACAACATTTATATATGATTGTAGACTATTGAGATTGATGCAAATAATACAAAACAAAAGTGATGCTAATTGATAAGTAAATAAAATAATACTACTTCAAATACAACAACTTGCAATTTTAGCAAACTCTAGCCAATTTATTTCTTTAATGCTAAATGGCATCAATCTCTCTGACCTTCTAGGCCTATTCCAACAATATCTAATAGATTGGCTTTGGCACAAAGATTATATTTATTCCTCAAACTCCAGAAATTGTAGTATATAACTGCAATCTCTGCACCAAAGCCAATCTAGTAAATGTTGCTAGATAGAAGGTCAGAGAGATTGATGTCAAAGCATTATATATATACATATAATCCTAGGTATGAGTGATTATGCAAAAACTATGTAGTTATACTGAAAAAGGTGATTAACTTCAACAATAAAGAAACTTAGGTCGACATTACACTAGTGTCATTTAGATCATCTGATTTCTTCCTTTGACTATGCAGGCTCAATATTAAAGATAATCCAAGCTAGTCAAATAGTCTGATCATTGCTACTTCATCAGATAATATGAAGTGATTTATCATGGTGATGAAAACTGAGAAATTAAGCTTGGAATTGATTTATCATGGTGATGGAAAGAAGAAAAACATTCTACCGTGTATATGCAACTAAAGTGTGGTGCTTTATGAGGCTAACCAAAGGAGAGGATCGTTATGGCTACTATAAGTTACTGTATGATTAGCTTAAAACCAGAGAGCTGCAGTGACAGCCAGTCAAAACCCAATTACTCCAAGACATATATCTATTTGAAGACCTCCTCAGCAATTTAATCAGCCATTATAGTTTTGTTTGCTCTGTAGAACCTCACAAAACCCCCCAAATAGAAGTCTTGAAACAGGTCATTTTCAACTAATCAAACTAACGTTCTTCTATAAGAACTTAGCACAAATACATAGACTACATGTCATAACATCACAAGCTTTCAGCCATGATTTTCACCAAAAATCATAAACTTCTTAATGGGTTTTTTCACAAAACAGTGACAATTAAAAACCCAAAAGCCGTGAAAAATAGAACTTTTAAAAGAGGAATAGTAACCTTGAAATGCCGGGAAAACCCCCAAATTGAAGGGATATCTTGAGGCGCTTGCAGAAAGGATCAACTAATCTGAAAGAAAGAAGAAACTAAAAGAAAGGAAAGCTAATACGTATTAGCTAAGCATATATATATATATATGTAATTATCAGAATGAGACCTTTTTCGAAACGGACGGTTTCTGCAAATGGAAATGGAAAAGATGGGAACAGAGTCTGCGATGGTATGATGCTAACTATGAAGAAAAACATAACTGAGTTATTACCAAAATTGATGCTAACTACGGTATGACTAAATTTTTCACCTAATTATTCTGAAAATAAATTTATGAAACTATTAGAGGAATTTCCTCAACCCAGACCATCAAAAATCACCAATCACAAACGAAACTTCAAAAAATTTAGGATCTTTTCAATAACCCCAAAGCAGAATCAACAACAACATAAACAAACACACACAAAGACCCAAATGCAAATTGAGAAAACGGGAAAAGCTGAGAGAAAGTACCGGTAGAATGATGAATGAATGGGTGAGGAGGATTATCCGATGGGTCGGCGATGGTGCGTGAGCTTCGGTGGCAGCGGTGAGGACGATGACGAATCGGTGAGGATGATGGATGAATCGAAGGTGAGAGCTTGATGAGAAGGATGAGAGACGGGTGAGAGTCTGAGAGATCGGGCTTTCAGAGATGGAGGCTGATGTGCTATTGATGAGGGTAGGGTTGAAAATTTTTTAGATTAGTATTTATACAAAGCCTAAAGCCGCGTTTCTATCATGGGGCTATAGGCAAAATCTGGAGCCGCGTTTAAGAGATGCGGCCCCATCCCAAACTAAAGCAGCGTGTTTAAAACGCAGCTTCAGACCAAATTTAAAGCTGCGTGTTTAAAACGCGGCTTCAGACCAAAAAAAAAAAATATGTTTGCCAAAAAAGACGAAATGGGAAGGTCCTCCCTATCATGTAGCCAGCCCATCAACCTTATGCTTTAGGCTGGACCCTCTCCACAGCCCTTGGGCCTCCACAATCATTACACTCTTGTACTTGGCCCAAACTCCCTTTTAAACTAATCTCTTGTTTTATGCACTTTCAGCCTACCTTTGGTTTTAATCCATTTCATGTTTTAAACACACTTTTAAATAAAAGGGTCCAAGCATGTTTTCCATCAATTAATAAAATGCCATCTTATTTTCCGTATTTGCATTTTCACATATTTTTGCCATATTTGCATTTTAATTCATATTATCATGTTTGCATCTAAATACGTTTTTTTTCCCATACTTTCATAATCCCAAAATTCCCAAAAATCATGTTTTAATTCATAAATTCTTAAAATCATGTTTTAATCCCAAAAATTCTTAAATTCATGTTTTTATCCCAAATTTCCCTAAATCTTGTTTTAGTCCATAAATTTCCCATATTCATATTTTTGCCCCCAATTTTTCTCCGAAATTGCATTTTGACCCAAAACTTTCCAATATTACATTTTGACCCCAAGTCTCTCTAAAAAAAAAAAAATTTGTGACCGTTAGATTTTGGTCTTTTATTTTGATTTTAATGGTTGATTTGTAAATTTCGTACTTGTGCCCCCTGAGTCACCGCTCAAATCACTGTTCAATCTTCAATGTATTGTACACTCTAATCACCACCTTAGATTTTGAATTTTAATTTGATTAAAGCGGTTGATTTGTAAATTGGGAATTTGTGCAAAAAACACCTCAAAAAAAAAATTTGTGCGAAAAAAGTTGACTTTTATTTAATGAGAGCATCCACAGCAGTAGAGCTATTTTTTTAGCTATTTGGCATCACAAAAGGCTACTTTATATATTTTACCTACTCATTTTACAAAATATCCAACAACAATGGATCTATTTTAACTTTCAATGCTATAAAATAATATAAACATCACAATAAAATAATATATCTACTACAATAAAATAATATATCAAAAAGCCACCAAACCAAAGCTATCCCAGCCCCGAAGAAGACGTGTATGTGTTCGCCTACGTTGCATCTAGGCTCATTTCAATGCAGCCTCCACAAGAACTCGAGTCATGACAACGGAAGCCACCACAACACGCCATTTTTGCATAATCGACTCAACATTCATAGATCTGCGATGAAGAACTCACTGGTTTGAATTGAAGGCGTGGAAGGAGAGTGGGTGAAGAGAGCCTTGATAGCTTTGATTCGCCCATCCTCGCATCAGCTTCGCCAGCAATCCAACTTTGAGCCCATGCCAAGCCGACTCTACGTCATGTCCAAGGCCAACGATCTCTGATTTGGTTCGCACAGGTTGGTTCTTGTTTTTCCGAGCAAAAAGAGAAAAGAAATAAAGAAATAGAAAATAAGTAAAGAAGTATTATTTTAATATGTGCAGGAATTAAAAAAATATTTTAAAGTTTTAGCTTCACCTTCTGTACGAAGCCAAAAGTAGCTCCGTACGAAAGCTTGAAGCTAAAAAAAGTTAGCTTTACATACATTGATGTAGAGCATTTTTTGTGTTTTGGTGAAGCTAAAATAGCTATATAGCTATTTAGCTTCATTGCTGAGAATGCTCTGATACACGTTTCCCAGATACCGAAAAGGCAAAAGTGGGCTAGCATGTGAAAATCATTTTTTTTTTGGGTATATATAATTCGATCAGTTTGGGTTTTCGGGTGAAATATTTTAAAATTCGAACTCGAACCAAATTATTCAATTATTTTTATTGACAACCCATGACCGACCGTAGACTGAATTCAAAGCTGCATATGGACCTTCAATTAGGGCGGGCGGGTCAGTTGTTCTGGATCACTGGACAGCCCTATTTAAGACTATCTACAAAAGAATTGATTAACTAATCCATATCTACATATGTATACCATATGCTCTAGTTAAGGAAGAAAAAAAATTGGGGGGAAAAAAAAGCTAAAAATTGACAAATAATTTATCTAGAATAATCATATTGAAAAAAAAAAAATAATAATAATAAAACTCTGTTTTCCGTTATCTTTTGTCCTTGTTCTCTTATGTTGCTCGTGTTCCTTATGCTCCTCTTGCCAAGGCAAAATTTGGGTTTCAAGCTTTGCAAAGATACTCAATACCTCATCTTTAAGGCCAGTGTCTCTAACCTCACAAAACCAGCTCGACCGATTTGGGGGTTCAACAACTCTAGTTCCCAAACCTAAGGCTCGATCTAGCCAATCAGCCACATAAGTATGTAGCCACTCTCCTATAGAATTTATCCTTGAACACTTCTTAGTCCTAAACTTGGTACTGGATTTTCATTTCTAGGATTGTAAATACTATGTTTTTTTTTTTTTCCTATTTTTTTCAATTTTCAATTAATAGTCTATCTCTTGGTATCCATGTTTACAATTTTTCTTTACATCATTGCATCCTGAGAAAACAGTAAAAATGAAAAAGAAAACCAATGATGAAAAATTCGAGTCTTTCAGCTTTTAAACTGTTGATATTATGATTTTCGTTTGGTTTCTTTCGTTTTCTGGCAAATTCTCGGCTGCCAAACGGAGGGATTTAGTGTACCCTTTATGCTCAACGGGATTAGTCTTTTCTGTCATAAATGGTGAATGGAGGTCGGGTAAATCGCCTCGACGTCTTCGTACGTTCTATTTCCTCGAAGAAGGATGAGCAGGCCGCCCTCCTCAACGCTTGGCTCATTGCGTTGAGGGCCGCATTATGATAACAATGCCGCCTATGTCAAGGAGATTCACTATGTCGCTCTGCTGTCTTGCGGGACCTTTCTTTTGACTGGTAAGAGCCACTACCTCGGGATGATGCCCCTGGAATGTAATCAGGGTCATGTGATGACTCGTCCCGTTCCTTTCTTCGGTGCCAACCCCTAAGCTCAATTTCCAAGTCATTCACCTGCTTCCGCAGGTTCTCTAACTCCCTTCCACGACCACCTTAACGGAAGCGCTCGGGTATGTTGGATGGATTCCATAGTTTTGTTCCCTAAAGAAGGTACCTTGCCTGAAGAGAAGAGAATGGTAGACAAAGTACGAAGGAAAGGTCCTCGTTTTTGGTCGTCCAATGATCAAAAGTTGTACAAACATTCTTTTTATGGGCCATACTTGTTATGTGTCCATCCTAAAGCAGTGGAGCCACTATTGGAGGAGTTACATGAAGAAATTTGTGGAAGTCATATAGGGGGCATAAAGGTATTGAACTGATTGATTATTTCAATTTTGGTTATATGGTCTAGTTTCTAAACGTTTCTTTATTTGAGAGTTTCAAGGAGTTAAGAAGACTTGATTTATCTTATAATGCAATTGGTGGTTGGATTGAGCATAAAGGTATGTTAATATATATCGTTTCTGTTTCTTATTATCTGTAATGACTGTAATTTATCCTATGTTAATATCAGTTTTGGCCAACAAATAGATCAATATCGAAGAAAAAATAAAACACTCAGAAAACTGTAATTTTTCTCCCCAAATTTCAGGATTCACCTCCACACCAAACTATACATTCAAGACATTTCAAACTAAAACTTTCTCCTTTAGTATGAAGGGTGTGTATAACCTATTAGGCTCAAGTAACCCAAATCAATTGTAGGTACAACAACTTTCACATATATAAAGAAGAGATATCAAGAGAAGGAACTCAGCTGATAATAAAATTCCTTGTTTTAATTTCCTTGGGAAATTTTAGCATTATAGTTGTCTTGGTGACTAATACAAGAAACACATTGCATGACTTTTTCTGGGATTAATCCAATCCACTCAATATAGGACATGAATGTTTTGTTGTAGGTTAGTAGGTTACGTAATTCCTAGCATACTCATCTAAAGTCTAAAGGAAGTTATATTGTTACCTACAATTCTACTATTCTTCTCATAAATATTAACATAATATAATGCACATGTGTAGAGTGAGGCTATATTTTTTAGTACAAGAACAACTCTACAACAAAGCCCACTCTAAGCAACTCCTGTACCGCAGCCTTCCACTGCAAGATCCTCTCGGCAGAAACAGTATCGATGAAGTTGTGCTTAATGTCATTAATCACACTCCCCAACGACTTTAAGAAATGCTCTCTCACAGAACGGCTAAGAAGAAATCCCAGCATAAAGTCCCCACAGCTCTTATAGACTGCCTCCAAGTGAGAAGCACACTCCCCAAGAACTCTGAAGCCATGGAAGTCAACATAAGGAGGCCCAGCACCCCAGAAGTCCGCAAGATCAAGATCATTAACCTCGGGTTGGTCAAAGCAAGTAAAGAAGGCTGCAGCCTTGCTCACGGGGTCTAGAACCGTGGCAGAACTACTACACACCTCAAACTGAGAAGGGGTAGTAAGAATCAGACCTGAAAGAAGGTATGAAATGCGGTATAAGGAATCCATGAAGTGAAGAGAACGAATTTATAACAAAGATGAGGAAGAGGATGGAAGAAAGAAAACATACCAGGACTCGTAGGAATAGCGGCTGTGGGAGTGGCAGAATAGAGGCCAGCGACATGGCTTCCATAGTGAACTAAACAAGTGGGCAGCCTTAATAACACATTAGATTTAATTTAACAACTACCGTTGCATATATACAGCACCAATTGACCAATTCCATGATTGTGCAGCCTGTCAATGAGCGTTTCTTGAATGAAAAACATGTTTACATTCTCAGTGTTGATCTGAAATGGCTCAATTGACATGGTGAGGAATAAGAACTTTAAGGCTTTACATTAGCCTGGAGAACCAAAAACAGTGGCTGTGGTTCTTGAAACCAACATAAAGGGAATTATTAGTGGTAATGGGGCTACTCTTATACAGAGAGAGAATTTTTTGGTGCCAATAAGTTCCAAAAGGCACCTGCTACTTGCAAAAAAACAAAACTGCTTGCCTGTATTCACTCTTTCATCAAAAACCTCTGCAGAAAATTATTGCTTGTGGTAATCATGATAGGCAAAATAACATAGTCATGTTCTGAGCCTGATCATGATTTAAATTGAGCCTAAAAATTATTCAAGAAGATTTTTATTAGTATTGTCTTATAGGTTGCAATTAATTGTTTTGATAAATTCCTTGTACATATGTCAGAACACTTAAAAAGTATTTTTTGTGCAAGCAAATAGATGATGATTTTGAATTTTATTTTAGAACATTTTTTTTTTTTTCATATGTCAGAACATTTTTTTTTTCAATCTATCACGATCTTATTTTCCTTGTGAATTGTTGCTAAGTTTTACTTCAAATTTCCAACCGACCTGAAGTCATTGATGATTTTAAATTTTATCCTACAAAGGTAAGGATTGCATTGGAGTACCTTCACTGTCAAGGTAATCTAATCTTGATGATGTCTAAAGTGATGAATTTCATAAGTGAGAATTCAAAACATATTCTAAGTTAATAATTGATTTGTTGAAGGAACTTTTCCTTAGACAACTTGACTAATATAGTACTTAATCTAATAGTTTACAAATCCCATTATACCACAGTATTTTGCTTCTCCAGATGAGCCTGTGTCAACTTGATGTCACTTATCATTGTGTGATCTTTTCTATAACATCTTTGGAAGAGTGGTCCTTGTACCTGCGTAATCATACCTCAGATAACAAAAATATTCTAAATACTGCAATTCCTGCTGCTTAAAATTTGCTAGCATATTTTAGATTCAATTTCAATGTTTGGTTGCACAAGCATCTGTAATGTAAAACGTGGAATTATACAGACTTACATCTTCATGCTTTTACTGAATCTAGAACTGATTTCCTCACAAGGGTATTTTACAAGGATTTCAAGCCTAAAAATATTTTACTCCTGAAAAACGGGCACATTCCTTGACAGATTTTTATTTTTCCTGTTGACATTTGAAAGCCACAAGTATTCTAGTTATCTATTCTTCTTAAGCATATATAGTCTCAGGGAAAGGAGGAAAATAGAGATTTCGAAACAAAGGAACTGCATGGATCCAATATTTTGAGATGTATTAGAATAAATCTAATAAAATCAAGTGCTAATGTGCACATTTTTGTTCTACATCAAAATACTGTTAACAGGTAGTGGTGGCAGTGGTGATAGGGCAAGAGGGTAAAGATATGTTAGGGGACAATAGTGATGTCAAGGTTGTAAAGAACGCACTGTTTTGGTCATGGATGAATTGGTGAACATTTCTATTTCTTAATGTTAACCACCTCTCATTTGAGTCCTAGGAAAAGTAACAATGCTTTCATCATTTTCTTTGACACCTTGGCTACAATTACTGTTTAGTTTGAACTTTATCTTGACATGGGATTATATATTTAAATGTTAATTTTCAAAATTACAAAGTTCAAACTAAACAGTAATAGTAGCCAAGGTGTCAAAGAAAATGATGAAAGCATTGTTACTTTTCCTAGGACTCAAATGAGAGGTGGTTAACATTAAGAAATAGAAATGTTCACCAATTTGTCCATGACCAAAACAGTGCGTTCTTTACAACCTTGACATCACTATTTTCCCCAACATATCTTTACCCTCTTGCCCTATCACCTACCACCACTACCTATTAACAATATTTTGATGTAGAACAAAAATGCGCACATCAGCACTTGATTTTATTAGATTTATTCTAATACATCTCAAATCCTCTTTGTTGATTGAGTTGATGAAAAGGGATTCCTATGGACCCAACGAAGAAAGTAACTACGCCTAATACAAATATAGAAAATAATATAGTACTATCCAATTCATGGGGATACGAAAAAGTGTTCGTAATGCCAAAATGAGTAAGAGTAATAAAGGGTCGTGACATCTTTCCTATATTAATAATACTGATTGGATATACTTTATTCCAAAAAAAAAAAATCCTTTTATTATTCATTGTTAATAAAGAGAATAAAGGAAATTTTTCCCCCCATTTTACCCCATAGAGACATTGAATAAAACGAGTTATTTGTTTTTCTATNATGAAAACAAAACAAACAATGATTCGGGGAAGGTGGATGGGGTACTATGAATAAATTTTGCCATGGAATTAGAGAGGTAACTTTAAATATTTTGAAACTGAATCTGGGAAGAGGATGAGTTTTGTTTTAATTGATTTTGAAGAAGGGTGTTTTTAGTCTTTTAACTTTGTTCCATCTAAGCAAGAAGCATGTGTTTGTCACATGCAATAAGATTTTGTTAAGTATAACAGTAAAAATAACACCGGGGTGCAAAGTGTGATAAGTTTGATAGTTTAGGGTGCAAAGTGTGCAGTTGGATAATTTAGAGTGCAAAGTGTAATCTAGAGCATAGTTTAGGGTGGTAAAGTGTAATTTCCCAAAAAAAAAAATCAGTTAGACAAAAGTTGCGGCTAGACCTTTGACCGTGGGTCCCTCAGTGTGTGTTTAATTATGAAAATGCCATTGAAACTGAGTTTTGATAACTTGAAAATACCTAAAATTACCTAAAATGTGTTTTTAGTTTCCATAACTCATCACTCAAAAATAAGAAAATTGAGTGATAGAAACGAAACTTGAAAACACATCCAAACAAGCTTTCTCTCCATGGGTCCCACCATTTTTGAGTTATGAGTGATGAAAACAGAGTTATGAGAGATAAAAACGCAAAAACCAAACAGCTCCTAAGGGGAACAGAAATACAATGTGACATCTCCTGAAAATAACACTAGTCACTAATCCAAAATAATTCTCATCAATCATCCGTGTACATAATGCTTGGAAGAGCTTAACAACAACAAAACAAAACAAAACAAAAAAAAAAATCCTCTCTTTTTTTATTGGATAATTTTTATAGTTATGGTAAATAGTAATGTTTAATAAATAAGATATTTATTATTATTATTTAAACTAACCTATTCCAATTGTTGTTTGTCCTACCATAACTATAAAAATTATCCAATAAAAAAAGAGAGGATTTTTTTTTTTGTTTTGTTTTGTTTTGTTGTTGTTAAGCTCTTCCAAGCATTATGTACACGGATGATTGATGAGAATTATTTTGGATTAGTGACTAGTGTTATTTTCAGGAGATGTCACATTGTATTTCTGTTCCCCTTAGGAGCTGTTTGGTTTTTGCGTTTTTATCTCTCATAACTCTGTTTTCATCACTCATAACTCAAAAATGGTGGGACCCATGGAGAGAAAGCTTGTTTGGATGTGTTTTCAAGTTTCGTTTCTATCACTCAATTTTCTTATTTTTGAGTGATGAGTTATGGAAACTAAAAACACATTTTAGGTAATTTTAGGTATTTTCAAGTTATCAAAACTCAGTTTCAATGGCATTTTCATAATTAAACACACACTGAGGGACCCACGGTCAAAGGTCTAGCCGCAACTTTTGTCTAACTGATTTTTTTTTTTGGGAAATTACACTTTACCACCCTAAACTATGCTCTAGATTACACTTTGCACTCTAAATTATCCAACTGCACACTTTGCACCCTAAACTATCAAACTTATCACACTTTGCACCCCGGTGTTATTTTTACTGTTATACTTAACAAAATCTTATTGCATGTGACAAACACATGCTTCTTGCTTAGATGGAACAAAGTTAAAAGACTAAAAACACCCTTCTTCAAAATCAATTAAAACAAAACTCATCCTCTTCCCAGATTCAGTTTCAAAATATTTAAAGTTACCTCTCTAATTCCATGGCAAAATTTATTCATAGTACCCCATCCACCTTCCCCGAATCATTGTTTGTTTTGTTTTCATCATTAGAACCTTTGCCTTTCTCTCACACACCCACCATCTAAAAAAAGATTTCCCTCTAACGTGTTGCTTGCGTTTGAAATGACCTTGACTCAAAGGAATCCTTAACGTTGGAATCTTTGAATGACAATCCAGGCCCATATCAGTAGCAAGGCTCTTTTCTTATTTTTGAAGCCAGACAGACCATAATATTTCTCTTTCTTTTTATATTAATATAGCTCATTCTTCCATTTGAGGTGGGTTAAGGTCAATCTTTGAAGATTTCTCAAGGTGGCTAATTTAACAACTTTTTTTTTTTTTTTAAATAGCACAAAAAATGATTGAATGATGGTTCTTTGTTGGTTGGATCGATGTTCCAGCAGTATAACAAGAAAAAATTTATAACCTTCGGCAGATTAGGTCCAACACATAAAGAATGATTATGAAATTTTTTGTAGCAGATGAGAATAAATAGTGGAAAAACAGGGATGATAAAGGCCGCTGCAAATCTGATTTTTTTTTTTCTTTCTTTGAATTGTTCCTGCTTGTATGTTAGTAATTTTATTTATAAGTGAAAAAGATGTTTTGGTCTTTAAACAATGCGCCACTTAAGCAAAAATCATGTGCAAGTCATGTGCTCTTAATTTTTGTCTAACTTAACAGTAAAACTAATATTAGGGTGCAAAGTGTAACAAGGGTTATAGTTTANTCAACTCAATCAACAAAGAGGATTTGGATATATTATCCAAATTGTCAACTCCAGATATAAACCTTTTACGTCAAAATTCAAACAATTCGGTGGATTGGTATGAATTTGTGACAAATGCAAGTTTTTTGTTAAGTATTGCTTATCTCGGAATATTTATAGCGTCTTTTTTATATAAGCCTGTTTATTCATCTTTACAAAATTTTAACTTTAAAAATTCATTTGTCAAAAGTGTACCTAATAAAAAAAAAAATTGTTTTTGAAAAAAAAAAATGTCATATATGCTACTAAAATCTCAAACAAACCTCCGATAGAAAGTTGCTAATCCATGGAAGCTTCGCACATCACTCACTGTCTTTGGAGTTGGCCATTCTCTAATTGCACAGACCTTGTCCTCATCAACATGAATCCCATCCACACTGACCACATACCCTAAGAACAGCAACTTATTAATCAAGAAGTTGCACTTCTTCAAGTTGATATAAAAAAAAAATTACACTTAAATTGCTTTTACTCTTACTTAATCAAAGTGCAGAACAAGAGTAAATGTGCGCAATGAAACCATAAAAATGACCAAAAATACCCTCTAAGCCTAAAAAAAAGACTTAGAGGGTATTTCGGTCATTTTTTTTTATGTTTATGGAGTATTTCGGTCATTTTCTAGGTTTAGGGGTTATTTTTGGTCTTTTTTCTAGGTTTAAAGGGGGTATTTCAATCATTTTTTAGGTTTAGAGGACAAACAAACAATTGGAATAGGTTAGTTTAAAAAATAATAATAAATATCTTATTTATTAGACATTACTATTTACCATAACTATAAAAATTATCCAATAAAAAAAGAGAGGATTTTTTTTTGTTTTGTTTTGTTTTGTTGTTGTTAAGCTCTTCCAAGCATTATGTACGCGGATGATTGATGAGAATTATTTTGGGTTAGTGACTAGCATTATTTTCAGGAGATGTCACATTGTAATTCTGTTCCCCTTAGGAGCTGTTTGGTTTTTGCGTTTTTATCTCCCATAACTCTGTTTTCATCACCCATAACTCAAAAATGGTGGGACCCATGGAGAGAAAGCTTGTTTGGATGTGTTTTCAAGTTTTGTTTCTATCACTCAATTTTCTTATTTTTGAGTGATGAGTTATGGAAACTAAAAACAGATTTTAGGTAATTTTAGGTATTTTCAAGTTATCAAAACTCAGTTTCAATGGCATTTTCATAATTAAACACACACTGAGGGACCCAAAGTCAAAGGTCCAGCCGCAACTTTTGTCTAACTGATTTTTTTTTTTTTTTTAGTGAAACCAGACTTATTTTTTATGTTTTGGCTGCAACTTTTGACTTTTAATCTTTTTAAGTTTTAAAATTGAGTAAGGAGTGATGATTGATGGTTGCACAAAAACCAAACAGCCCCTAAGGATGTTGCCTGGCGAGAAATCACAAGAGTTCTTCAAAACAGTAAGTAATTTTTGGTTAAAATATCATTTAACATGTTCAAATATCATTTCCTCTATCTTTGGTTCCTTTTAACTATAGTGGCATCATTGCTGTAAGATGAGAATTTTTAGCATGGCAGTGATGTAATTGCGCTCTATGGTTTGATGACTGTACGTGGAAGCTGTTATATATATGAGTAGCAACTCTACTCCAGATCATATTGAGCAAAGTTTGTACTAGGGGAGACGGAAAGCCTTGAGATGGAAATTCATGGTTTCTCTACTTTAGAATTGTTATATCTTGTCAATAAAACAAGCATTATTAACATCTTGTCATCAAAGTCACCATAAAGTTTAGTATATGGATATGACGAAGAAAAACATAGTTTTTGTTTCTGATGAAGCCATTACTGGATCATTCCGAGATATTAATCGAGCATGGCCGAATTGAATCCGTGTGAGATTAAACGAGCGCGGTCTAATTAAATCTCAAAAAGATAGATATGATTAAACGAGCATGGCCGAGTTGAATCCGAATGAGGTTAAACGAGCGTGGTTGAATTGAATCTCGAAAAGATAGATAGGATTAAACGAGCGTGGCTGAATTGAATCCGCATTAGATTAAACAAGCGTGGTCGAATTGAATCTCAAAAGGATGGATAGGATTAAAGGAGCACTGTCAAATTGAATCTCGAAAGGATAAGAGACTGGTTCGTGCGATTGATTTGATGGGTAGGAGCAAGAGAATGTGATGAAGAACAGCATCAGGAAGATCAATGATCCGATTGATGCCATTTTCAGCAATGTGGGAAGGCTTCTTGCGCCTTATAGATCTTGTTTCCATTAAAATTTGTTGGCACTTTTCTTTGTTTCTTTGTTTTTCAGTAGACTCACTAGTGTAGTTTGACTGTTTGAGTAAGATGGTTAAGCCATGATTTTGGTAGATTGTAACTAGGATTCAAAGCCATGTAATTTTCAATTTTTCAAACATATATTTTTATTCAATCAATGAGAATGGAAGAGTGTTTTAGTTTTTAGAAGATTTGTGATGAAGAAAAAGTGGCTTTCAGATTGCATACCCTAGGGGAAAGTATAGTCATTATAGTACTAAGGTGAAGAAGAAATAGCAACAGTTCTTTTCTTCCTACGAAAGTTATTTTTTAGGTAAGTTTCTCCCAACAAAAATCACTATATGAAAAACTCTGATGCTGTTAAGTGTTAAATGATTTAAATGGAATAGAAACGCGCGTTGAGCAGTGAAGTTGTGGCAGACAACACCAAGCCACTGACAGCAATCCCCATCAAAGGGACAAGAGGAAAGACAGCCGGAGGTTAAGTCCATAGACGAGGACAATGATGCCAAGCAAGATTTTGTATCAACAGAGGAGATAAGGAATGAGGTTGAATTAACCTTGGATGAAACAAATGATCTTTTAAACAATTATGATATCTGGTGTGGAAGTTTGGATTTGGAATCATGGATGAACCAAGAAACCAACACCAATACATCCTACAGTTCTACTTCATTTTCTCTGGAAAACTCAAGTAACCCTTCCATGGGTGAATCCCCCTCTCTACGATGGGTTGAAAATTGTGGATTCCATGCTTTCATGGGATGGCTTTAATCATCTGGAACAAGACCTTTTTTTCTTGGAAAATAGCCAATGAACATACTCTCATCTGTCTCCCAAGTTTCTTTGGTTTCTTTTTGAATGAAAAGTGTCTTTGAGTTTAATTAACACTGGAGCAATAAATTTGTTTAAAAAGTTAGTGTGAAAACGATTGTGATTGACAAGAAACTCCCTAGTCCTTTCCATTTCTTCCTTGGCCTTCTTGTTGTGTTCAATACTTAGAACTAATTATAATTTATTATGATGGTGTCATGTTCATCCATATTTGATCATTGTAATTTCTTGCTTTCACTGTTGCGATTGGTCAGCTCGTCTAAACCAAAACCAGTGGGGCTTAAAGCCCTGATCTATGACCCCTCGTGTTGATGGAGTAGCTCTTTTTTTGTTTCCTTTGTAATTGTAAAATTTTCCCCTGGTCTCATACATCATTATAAGTGTCCAAGGTTACTTCTTGATATTCTTCATATATGCAGTCCTTTTATTCTCCTATTAAATGTGACATCATAATAAGGACAGCCAAAGGAAACCAAAAATTGCTAGATGACCATGAGTGTCTGCCAAGATCAAGCTTCTTTTAATCATTCTAGGATATATTATTTAAGCTTTCTGATTTTTATTGAGCTTTGTGTTGGGACTGATTGCAATAAAATATATGGAACTGTTAAAGCTTTTTTGAAATTTTATATTCATTTGGACCAGGGTTATTGGAGGTAGGTCGTGCTAAGCACTGAAAATGAAGTGGAACCTTATTAGCACTCTTGTTTATTTAGTGCATGCACCTGTATATAAATATATAGGGCAAAGAATTTGACATGGAATCCCATATATGATCTCCTCCTACCAAAGTTTGTGTCTCATTCCGGAACTACCTAAGGCATGGTCTCCTAAAACCACTCTTTGATACTAAACTAGGGCTAGTTCATTGATTTTCTGGTTGAGATGGCCATTAAGCCGAACTCATTAGAAAATAGTTCAAGAAATTAAGTAAATAGGGTTATTTGTAGCTTAAACTATTACATAAAATAAATAAATAAATATTATAACCAATGCACAAAACTCTTACTTTTACAGAGTCTGTAAAAAGTTATGATAGACAGTCTTATCTCTAATTTATTGAAAACACTGATTTTCAGAGTTGAACTGTAACTTATTGTTTTTCTAGTAAAAGACACTTGTCATCACATTAAGGCTTGACGTCTATATAGTCATTAATTTGTATTGTCCACCCTAATGCAATATTGATTTGCATTATACATCCCAACATTCAAAATAGTGTAAAATTAGTAAAGTGGGATGGGATGGCCATTACAAATTAACATGTACTATGTTAAGTTTGACAAATTAGTGCATCCTACTATGTGACTTGCACATTAATTTGATAATCTTGACACGAATTTGAACGTTGAAAGACTTCATAATTAAAGTATTGAATGAAAAAATTTATAGTTTAGAATAGATATTACAAAAGACTTCATAATTTAAGGCAAATAACTGAAATTGATTCAAATAAATAAATAACTAAAGAGATGGGGCAAGCAATTTTCATCAAAAAAAGGGGCAAGCAATCAAAAACAAGTTAAATTCCAGCATGTTCGATGGACTGTCCTCCACATTAGCTGACAAAATCACACCCCAACTAATAAACACCAACTTGGTGATTAGTCATTTTAATTAGACGGTTCAAGCAGGTGCATTGCGTCATCTCACTCCTCACTATCGTCAATATCAAAACCATCATCATCATTGCTTAGTAGTATTAAATTCATAAGAATAATGATGCATACTTTGAGATCATTTAATATAAGAGAAATTGATGTTAAATAATTAATGCTCATTAGTCATTATTTTCAAATATATCATCATCATTGCTTAGTAGTTTAAAATTCATAAAGATACTTAGCAATATTAAAATTCATAAAGATAATGATAGATACCTGGAGGTCGTTTTATATTAATTGATGTTAACTAGTGCTCATTACTTTCAAGCAAGTTGTGTCCTATTATGTCAATTGCTACTTTCAGTATTAGTTTGATACAGTGCATAAACTAGAAAGATAATGACTGAGAATATGAAGTTAGTTATGATGAGAGAGGATCAAGGTTATAGGTGGGAGGAAAAAACAAGACTTATTTATGGTCATCTTTTATGTTATCGTCCTTTACTAAAATGATGCCTCCCCGAAAGAAAGTTATCTTAAAAGACATGAGACCTCATATATTAGGTGGTGGAAAAAAAAAAAAAAAGGACTTATTTATGGTCATCTTTTTTGTCTAAGTTATGTGTTCATTTACTATAATGATGCCTCCCCTAAAAAAAAGTTATCTTAAATTACACTCATAAGATCTCTTTCTCATAGTATGTGTGGGTCTCTTACACAAGAAATTGGTCTCATCAAACAGTCTCATAAGATAACCTCTCGTGTATCTCCTCCCCTAGGGCAGGAATTTGAAGCACTTAGACGGAAAAGCAAATTTTGATGCAGAAGTTACCCAATTCTGCTAAAGATCATCCAGGGTCCATGACAAAACTGAAAAACGTTGGAACCCAAGAAAGATGGCCATACTTGTGCCAAGTGATGATTCTTTGTCATAACCAGAGGCCTCAGACCAAGACAACGAATGTGTTGGTGGCATCCCTCCAGCATCTTTACAGAAAATGGGATAGGATCATCCTTAGTCAATGGTTCTTCCTGTTATACATTTCTACCCTTGTATACCATTAACTACCCAGGAGAGAGCACAGCATTAATATAGAAGCATAAACAATGATAAAATAGATGATAAAGAAGAAAATAGCAAAACAGATATATTCAAAAATAAGTTAAAACAGAGTATGAAATATGAAAACTGAAACTGATAAAATCTTACTTGAAAATACTTCTGTCTTTGATTAAACTTGAAAACAAACTGTCTTTGATACAAGCTTGAAAATAAAACACTATCTGAAGAGTTACGAGATTACAAAGTAAAACTGTCTGAGGAGAAAGGTTACAAGATTACAAAAGGGAAGTTACAAAAGTCTTTCTGAGAGGGAAGGCTATTACAAAGGCTTTCTAAAAGGCTTTCTAAGACTTGGACTTTGGAAATGGGACCTTAGAACTGGACCTAAAACTTGGACCTGTCTTCTGTCTTCGGAGTCTGTCCTTTTATAGATGAAGTGAACTATGGTAAGTCTCCAAAAGTAACCTGAGTTAAGTAAAGTGAACTCAAGTTAATCTGTCGGTAGAGTAAATCTTGAACAGTAGTCTAATAGTGGGTCTTCAAAAGTAATTGGTCTTTAAAAGTAACTCGGGTTAGGTAAAGTGAACCCAAGTTAATCTGTCGGTAGAATCTTGTAGAATCCTGAACAATAAATATTTTACTTTATGAACAATAACCTGTCTGGAATCCGTCTGGAGTCTTGTGCGTCAGTAAATAGTAGTGCCACCTGTCTGTCTCTTGTCTCTTGTACTGTTTTTGAATAATAGTTGTCTGTCTGCCACCTATCTGTCTCTTGTCTCTTGTACTGTCCTGGACTAGTCTAGTTTTGAAAATCTTTCTTACATGTGGATTGATACTGTCTGTAGTTGTCTGTTACTTTGTCTTAATAATACCATAACTTATTCTGTTAATATGTCTGAGAATTCTGAAGGGATATTGTCTCTATTGAGACGCCTTCATGCCTTGACTGAAATCTTATTTAAAGATTTCTATTTGGGCAAAATATGGTCATAGAGTTAGCCTTAGAATGGCTATCATGCTTGCCAGGCAATTGACCGTTAATTTTAAAATTAACTAATTAAGACTATTATACAAGCATTAATATTTACAGGGGAAATAGTATTTGAGAAGGAACAAGAAAGACTGAAAGTCATGATTTTATAGTACAAGGAAATATCATGACTAAGATAAAACAAGTGATGTTATGTAGGATGCTAGACACAAAAGAGGAAGTAGGACAAATGGAGGACAAGTCAACAAAGGGAGGAAAATTCGTCATAAAACTTTGAAAATTTTAACCTTGAAATTTTTTTTATTTTTTTTTTATTTTTTATATATAACTATTTATTTAGGTACTACTACTACTGGGTAGGATAGTATCATCTATCATTGAAGCTGTAGGAATCTCATCATCTGTTATTAATTCAAATTTACTAATACTTGTGTCTTTTGAGATGGAAATTTCTTTCAATAAGTATATATCCTTGGGAATTGGTGGTAGGAGAAATTTAAAGAATACTACTGTTTCCAAAATATTAGTACTTATTCCATTGTCTGTCGTAAAAAATGGGTAAAGCAAAGCCAGAAAAGGATTTCCTAGTATAACTTTAGAGGACAACCTATCTGTCAGGAAGAAAGGTGTTCTGAAATTGATGCCATTATTATGTATGTATACCTTAGTTAGTTTATTACTTATTTTAAGTCTATCACCATTAGCCTGAGTTAATCTGTCAGTTGTTGATTCGTAATACTTAGAGGGTATTAATCCTTCTTGTATACAATTCATATCAGCACCTGAATCAACAAGGGCAATAACTGTCAATGAAAACTCTTTATTAACAACTAAGGTTATTTCAGTGTACCATTTTTGAAATATCATTCTATCAATTATATTTAAAAATTCATCTTTATAGTCATCTTTATGAGAACTCTCACCATTATAAGTTTGTCTGTCAAGAAGAGAGGAATCAGAGGAATCTATCAGGGGTTTATTACAAAATTTAATTTTGTCTTTTATGTTAATTACTTGTGCAACTATTTGGTCAATCATACCTTTTAAGATGAAATTTTCTGATTTTAATTCTTTCAGTTAATGAACCCCTTGACTTCCAAAAGAAAAAAAAAAATTATATATAATTTTTTTTAATTAGTTTAATACTATAATTTTTTTTCTTAAAAATATATTTGCACACCCTAACTTAAATTTTACACACCCTTATTACAAGTATTTCCAACTCCAAGAATAAAAAGTAAGTGTCACTATTTTTTATAAATTTATATTGTGTGTGTGTGTCTAATATTGATTGTGTGCATTACTTTTTGTTATAATATTATTTGTGTGAATTATGATGTGTGTAGATATTTGTGTGTACATTATAATATAAATATATATAATTTAATAATTAGGAAATAGATATGGTTTGTTACATGTGTGTAGATTGTTATCATATTATAATAACTTTTTGTTATAAAATTAGTAAAATTCAAGAAAAAAAAAAGTAAAGTTAGTGATTGTCCAAGCATTTGATTGGTTAAGTAGACACTAGTGTATAATTTTATGTATGAATGAGTGTGGTTGTGTGCGTCAATAATTAATATAAAGCCAATAAGTTTAGTTTAGTTAATTAGTTTAAAATATTTTTATAAAAACAATAACAAATAGATAATAAAAACTGCATAAAAATAAAAATGTTAGATAAACTTAAAAAAATAAAATGTTTATAGGCTCATAGCTATCCACATTTGCAATAGATACTTATAATGAACTATCATATAACAATTCAAAATTTGAATACTTGTAGAAAAAAAGTGTATACTTCATGTATTAATTTTTTTTTTTTTTTTTGTCGGTTACTCAATATATTCAAGTTCTTTTTTTATTAAAATTTTTTAATGACCCTAAACAAAATTGCTAGAGTTGCCACTGGCCATACTTGTGCCAGGTGATGATTCTTTGTCATAACTAGAGGCCTCAGACCAAGACAACGAATGTGTTGGTGGCATCCCTCCAGCATCTTTACAGAAAATGGGATAGGATCATCCTTAGTCAATGATTCTTCCTGTTATACATTTCTACCCTTGTTAAAAACAAAAAGTAAAAGCTTTCTGTGATTGTGCAAGGCTAATAGCAGAAAAATTCCTAGCCATGGCAACCCTTTTTACCAATAGGTGGCAGGAAAGTAGCTCTTATAAAGTGAATTTAGCTATTTAAAATGCATTCACGCATATCCTTCTAAGCAGAAGTAGCACAAACAGCTTTGCACAAGGAGGGGATCAAAGAAATCTTTATCAAGTTAATCAAATTACCTGACAGTTGCATTGTTACAAATCTTGCTTCTCTACATTCAGACTATTCAAAATTCAAAAATGCAGATAGTGGAACAAGAAATATCAATTGATTTTTAAATTGTAACGATACAATACATCTCCTCTCATTCTCTCTCTCACAGAAACCAATAGAAAAAGAATCAGGTATCATGGTTTATGGAAAAATTACCAACTACAAGGGCTTTTTCTTTTGCACACTTTTTGAGATGCGCTTCAGCTGTACCGTTCCCCCTTTCATTCCCCTGCAAAGCTAAATAACAAACATTGTGAATCCATTTGAAAAGCTTCCATAAATAGGGAAACAAAGAAATTAGAGAGTAAATACCTCCGGTGCATATAAATGAAGATGTAGAAAAGTGGCAACAGCATCATAGTCAAAATGGAAACAATAAGGTAGAACACATTTCTAGTCTTCTGCACGTATGAAACAGCATGGATATAAATAAATAAGAAAGAACCAACAAAACTTCCCAAGTTTAAAATTTAAGGATAGCTTATATACAGTTTAGCTGGAATCAGCCTCTTAAAAAATAAAAAAGGGGTAAGGGCATTAGGCTGCCTACCAATCACCTCCCAAACTCCGCAAAAGTGGGAACAATGTGCATTGGGTACAACCTTTTTTTCTATACACAGTTTAGGTTTATCAAATGCAAAAAATGTGTAGGATTCCAAATGTAGCATGAACATGCTTGAAGCTAACTGCAGTCTGATTGTAAGGGGTATGTATCACAGAGAGCTCCCTTTAGAGAGACGAATTAATCTGATTTACTTCAATCATCTGGTTTTGATGAGTTTTTTATTGCAGAGTTTCCTAAAATCTAAGATCTAACTTGCCATAAAAAGAAGGTTAGACCGTAGTGGCAGAGGAACGTAGAAAAAAAGAAGGATATCTATTTTCCTTCTATCAGACTTTTAGGAGATCAATTACAAAATGTAGAGCCATATGGTTTGGTACTTGTTTGCATGCTTGGAAAGTATAATTGATCATAAAACAAAGTAAATGTGATGATGAACTTTACCCTGTGCCCCCTAGAGAAGGGTTTCTGACCACCTTTATGTTGGGAATTCAACCTAAATTCTAACCTGTGAGAAACCAAAAAAAAAAAAAGAAGAGAAAACACATGTCAAAGAAAAATAATCACACGCACAAGACAGTATTTACGTGGCTCAGCAATTTGCCTACGTCCACGGAGTTGCAGGAATTTCACTATTATCAGGGAAAAAAATACAAAGTGCAGCTACAGTGTTTTTTTTTCTCTCTCTAAAAAACACTACAATAGTCGCACTTCGTATTTTTTTCCCTGATAATAGTGAAATCCCTGCAACTCCGTGAACGTAGGCAAATTGCCGAACCACATAAATACTGTCTTGTGCGTGTGATTATTTTTCTTTGACGTGTGTTTTCTCTTCTTTTTTTTTTTTTTTGGTTTCTCACAGGTTGGAATTTAGGTTGAATTCCCAACAACTGGTATCAAAGCCTAGAGTTAGGTTTGAGTGGGAGCAATGGCAGAGGAAGCAGGAAAGGCGTCTGGAATAGAAAAGTTTGATGGCACAGCCTTTGCGTATTGGAGGATGCAGATTGAAGATTATCTTTATGGGAGGAAATTGCATCTGCCTCTTTTAGGGACAAAACCTGAGGCTATGAAGGCTGATGAATGGGCTCTTCTTGATAGACAGGTACTGGGAGTTATCAGGTTAACTCTATCTAAGTCTGTTGCACACAATGTTGTGAAGAAGAAGACCACAGCAGATCTGATGAAGGCTTTGTCTGGTATGTATGAAAAGCTGTCAGCAAATAACAAGGTGCATCTGATGAAGAAATTATTCAATTTGAAGATGGTAGAGAATGCATCAATAGCACAACATCTGAACGAATTTAACACTATCACAAATCAATTGTTGTCTGTAGAAATTGATTTTGATGATGAGATTAGTACTCTGATCGTCTTGGCTTCTTTGACAAACAATTGGGAGGCAATGAGCATGACAGTAAGTAATTCTACAGGAAAGGAAAAGCTCAAGTACAATGATATTCGAGATTTAATTCTGACTGAGGAGATTCGCAGAAGAGATGCATGTGAAACCTCAGAATCTGGTTCTGCCCTAAACCTTGAGACAAGAGGCCGAGGTAATAACAAAAATTCAAATCGGGGTAGATCAAAATCTAGAAATTCTAATCGGAATAGAAGTAAATCTAGATCAGGCCAACAAATACAATGCTGGAATTGTGGAAAAACAGGTCACTTTAGGAACCAATGCAAAAATCCTAAAAAGAAGAATGAAGATGATTCTGCTAATGCTGTAATAGAAGATGTACAGGATGCATTACTTCTTGCAATAGACAGTCCACTTGATGATTGGGTTTTGGACTCAGGAGCTTCATTTCATACCACTCCACACCGAGAAATCATACAGAATTATGTTGTAGGTGATTTTGGTAAGGTGCATTTGGCTGATGGTTCAGCCTTGGATGTTGTAGGTATGGGAGATGTCCAGATATTGTTGCCTAATAGGTCTGTTTGGTTACTGGAGAAGGTTCGACATATTCCTGACCTGAGGAGGAATCTGATTTCTGTTGGACAACTTGATGATGAAGGGCATGCAATATTATTTGTTGGTGGCACTTAGAAGGTTACAAAGGGAGCTAGGGTATTGGCTCATGGAAAGAAGACGGGTACTCTATATATGACCTCAAGTCCAAGAGACACAATTGCAATTGCTGATGCAAGTACTGATACAAGCCTATGGCACCGCAGACTTGGTCACATGAGTGAGAAAGGGATGAAGATGTTGCTATCAAAAAGAAAATTATCAGAATTGAAGTCCATTGATTTTGACATGTGTGAAAGCTGCATCTTAGGAAAGCAGAAAAATGTGAGCTTCTTGAAAACTGGCAGGACACCGAAAGCTAAAAAATTGGAGTTAGTGCACACTGATTTGTGGGGGCCTTCTCCGATTGCATCCCTTGGAGGTTCAAGGTACTACATCACTTTCATTGATGACTCAAGCAGAAAGGTATGGGTTTATTTTCTTAAAAATAAATCTGATGTATTTGAAACTTTTAAGAAGTGGAAGACCATGGTTGAGACAAAAACAAGTTTAAAACTAAAATGTTTGAGGTCTGATAATGGAGGAGAGTACATAGATGGCGGGTTCAGTGAGTATTGTGCTGCACAGGAAATTAAGATGGAAAAGACCATTCCTGGGACACCACAGCAAAATGGTGTGGCTGAGCGCATGAACAGAACTCTTAATGAGCGTGCTAGAAGTATGAGATTGCATGCTGGACTACCAAAAACTTTCTAGACTGATGCTGTTAGCACTGCAGCTTACTTGATAAACCGAGGGCCATCAGTTCCCATGGAGTTCAAACTTCCTGAGGAGGTTTGGAGCAGTAAAGAGGTAAAGTTTTCCCATTTAAAAGTTTTTGGTTGTATTTCTTATGTTCTTATTGATTTTGATACTCGTAGTAAACTTGATGCTAAGTCTAAAATATGTTTTTTCATTGGCTATGGTGATGAGAAATTTGGCTATAGGTTTTGGGATGAACAAAACAGGAAAATCATCAGAAGTAGAAATGTGATATTTAATGAACAGGTTATGTACAAGGACAGGTCAAATGTAGTCTCAGATATTGCAGAGATAGATCAAAAGAAATCGAAGTTTGTCAACTTAGATGGATTGACTGAAAGTACTGTTCAGAAAATGGGTGAAGAAAATAAGGAGAATGTAGATTCACAGGTAGATCAGAGTACACCTGTAGCTGAAGTCCGCAGATCTTCTAGGAACATTAGACCTCCACAGCGTTATTCACCCGCTTTAAATTATCTACTATTGACTGATGGTGATGAGCCAGAGTGTTATGATGAAGCCTTGCAAGATGAAAATTCAAGCAAGTGGGAGTTAGCCATGAAGGATAAGATGGATTCCTTGTTGGGGAATCAGACATGGGAATTAATTGAATTACCAGTAGGAAAGAAGGCTTTGCACAACAAGTGGGTATACAGAATAAAGAATGAGCATGATGGTAGCAAACGTTATAAGGCCAAATTAGTTGTTAAAGGGTTCCAACAGAAGGAAGGCATTGACTACACAGAGATATTTTCTCCAGTTGTGAAGATGTCAACAATTAGACTGGTGCTGGGAATGGTGGCGGTAGAAAACTTACATCTTGAGCAGTTAGATGTGAAGACGACATTCCTTCATGGTGATTTGGAGTAAGACCTTTACATGATTCAGCCAGAAGGGTTTATTGTTCAGGAACAAGAGAATCTAGTCTGCAAATTGAGAAAGAGCTTGTATGACCTAAAACAAGCTCCTAGACAGTGGTACAAGAAATTTGACAATTTTATGCATAAAATTGGGTTCAAGAGATGTGAAGTTGATCATTGTTGCTATGTTAAATTCCTTAACAATTCTTATATCATTTTACTGTTGTATGTGGATGATATGCTCATTGCAGGGTCTAGCATTGAGGAGATTAATAATCTGAAGAAGCAATTGTCAAAACAGTTTACAATGAAGGATTTGGGAGCTGCAAAGTAAATCCTTGGTATGAGAATCATTAGAGACAAGGCTAATGGTACATTGAAGCTTTCATAGTCAGAGTATGTGAAGAAAATTCTCAGTAGGTTCAACATGAATTAATCTAAATCAGTGAGCACACCCTTGGGTAGTCATTTCAAATTGAGCAAAGAATAGTCACCGAAGACAGAAGAAGAAAAGGACCATATGAGCAAGGTGCCCTATGCCTCAGCTATTGGCAGCTTGATGTATGCTATGGTATGTACAAGACCAAACATTGCACATGCAATGGGAGTTGTGAGCAGATTCATGAGTAGGCCTGGAAAGCAGCATTGGGAAGCAGTCAAGTGGATTCTGAGATATCTGAAGGGTTCATCAGATACATGTCTTTGCTTCACAGGTGCAAATTTGAAGCTGCAAGGTTGTGTAGATACTGATTTTGCTGGTGATGTTGATAGTAGAAAGAGTACTACTGGGTTTGTATTTACTCTGGGTGGTACAGCTATATCATGGGCTTCAAATTTGCAAAAGATTGTTACTTTGTCTACTACAGAAACTGAATATGTTGCAGCAACTGAAGCTGGAAAGGAGATGATTTGGCTACATAGTTTCTTAGATGAATTGGGTAAGAAGCAGGAGATGAGCATTTTACACAGTGACAGTCAGAGTGCAATCTTTCTTGCCAAAAATTCGGCTTTTCATTCAAAGTCGAAACATATACAGACAAAATATCACTTTATCTGGTACCTTGTTGAAGATAAGCTGGTAATACTTGAGAAGATATGTGGATCTAAGAACTCGGCAGATATGTTGACTAAGGGTGTCACTATTGAGAAGTTGAAGCTGTGTGCAGCTTCAATTGGTCTTCTAGTTTGAGGACAGGAGGATGAGTTGCAGAGATGAGGGATTGCTTTTGGAGGATAGTGGTTGATGTTGATGATTGAACTAGTCTCCAAGAGGGAGATTTGTTGGGCTTTGTGGAGCCTAGTTTATTTTTGACCCGTTTTGTAGCCCATTGTAACATCGTAAACAAGATATAAAAGCCGCTTTTATAATTAGGGTTTGTGACTACTACTGTTGTTGTGTTTTTAGAGAGAGAGAAAAACACTGTAGCCGCACTTTGTATTTTTCCCTAATAATAGTGAAATCCCTGCAACTCCGTGGACGTAGACAAATTGCCGAACCACGTAAATACTGTTTTGTGCGTGTGATTATTTTTCTTTGACGTGTGTTTTCTCTATTTTTTTTGTTTCTCACAGGTTGGAATTTAGGTTGAATTCCCAACAACTGGTATATATGACGCAGGACAACCAGAACGAAAACTAAACAATAGAAAAATAAAGGGATATGACCTAGGAGTCAGCACCTAGACCTTGCTTGGAGTCAGCACCAAGCGGGGAAACCATTAGGAGTCAGTACCTAGGGTAGACTTGGAGTCAGCACCAGACCAAAGAAAGACCAAATGACCATTTTTTTCATTCATCAAAATATCAACTATCTCCTCAATGAGTACAATAAGTTGCTTATAAAGGATTGCTAAACCCTAGTTCTAATTGGCTAGGAAACCCTAATTGCCTTATTACAAAAATAACCTTACTTCTAAATTAAAATACTAAAAGCCCAATAACTAAAAGCCCAATAAACTAATAGAACCTAAAACATTAAAATACAATGGGCGTGCAAACATAAATAATACTAAATAATAATTTTCTTGTGTCTCCCGCATCATTCAAAGCCCAACACTTTACAAGTGTGGGCATCACAGAATTGCCGTAGGAAGAATTCTGTAACAATTGGATAACATCAAAATGCAAGATCACTACCTGGTAGGACTATATATGAGATCATAAAGTTGCAATTATGACAAAGTCACAATTACCATGAAGGCGGCTTGCTGAAGGACCCTCATTGACTGGAAAACAACTGTCAGCTAGGCTCTGCATAGAATAATTAAAATATGACTACAAGGAATGCTAGAATCAACAATTTATAAGACATCAATCATAGGCCACCTCACACAGATGTTAATTCCTTGAAACAGCTGCAGGATTGCACTTAGTTTTGCGAGGAGTGGAGTCCATCACAAGGTCACAATGCAATGCACCATATACATCTGCCAAGCACCTGCTGTGATTCTGGATTCAGCACAAGTATCCCATGGTTCAATTGCCAATGTACCATTTAAACTTAAGACAATGGAAGGACTATGTTTGACAAAGTCCCGGAGGAATTTTGATTACCAAGCAAATTAGAAGAAATGCAATCTAAACGTGAGACCATGAACCAAAGATGTGTGATATTAAACCAAATAGACAGGCCAAAGACATCAACAGAAGAGAGAATGGTAGGTGAAAAAAAGATGCAGCTCCATAGAAGTGTTTAGTTATTAAGACATTAAAAATGAGATGACAATGATTGTAAAGTGAAATTTGAGGCACAAACAAAAATGAAAAATTATCAAGATAACCCAAAAGTACTAGGTTAAAAAAAACGGATATAAACTTTGACCAATGAAAATTGGAGTCTCTATATTTTGTGTGTCATACTTGTGATGATGCTAGTATAGTCTGTTCATAAAAAAAATACTATGTATTATGTTTTCTTTGTCAAGCAATCAATCAATATATATATAAAAGCAGAGACCTCATGCAGAAAAGTATGAGATCGTGCCATGTGGCACTCTAATGTTACATTTAGCCTTTCACGTTAACTTCTTCATGCCATTCTTCTCTACTACTCAAAAGCATTCATCGTAAATAACCCAAGCCCATCTTTAATAGCTTATGTAAATGATAAGGATTAGTTAATGATAATAAATAATATGACATCCCCTTTCACCTTACTCTTTGAATTCTTCATATGCTTCAGTTGCCACCTGGTATTAAATTCCTTTAAGATTTCCAATCTCTCTTTCCTCTCTCATTGTTTTACCAATAGCAACTCAAGGTGAGTTTTTCCTCTTTTCCTCCCATTTTTTTTTCAATGGATTTGTGGCTAATCAGCTTTAGACGTGTCTATCCATGTGTAATTAGTTTTCCCTCTGCTAGCTGCTTTGTTTGACAACTTTGTTCTTTCTAGATTCACAATTTCAGTTCAATGTTTAATCATTTGGTATTTTATGGCATTAATTTTTATTGAAAATCCCATCACTTTTGGCTTTAATCAGCAGATCTTGGGTTTTGTTCTATTAGCAATTGCGACCCCAAATTCTGAAAAGGCTTTGAAAGCTTTTATATTAAAGGTACTTTCTCTTTTGTCTCTTTTGATTATGTTAGCTATCTTTTTCCACGGTTGTTGATTCAAATTGCTATGAAGTTTTGGGATTTAGACTACATGATTGTTGGTGAATGAAAAATAGTTATTTCACGTGTTGCTCATAGGAGAAATGAAGATTGGTGAGATTTCTTTCATTCAATTGTGGTTCTATCAAGTGCTTATCTATCTATTTAATGGTTAATTGTAAGCATTTGAACGAGTCTATTATGAAGCTTTCGATTGCAATGAGAAAGTTAAGGTGCCAATTCAACATTTCATTTATTTTACACAAATTATGATCTAGAAGAATGGAGAGTTTTTTCGCCAGTTTGTGATGGTTGAGGTCCCTCGATTATTATCTTGGGTAGTCCCTATAACTGGTGTTTTGGTTTCCTTATGAATAGGAAACTCATCTTTGTATTGCCAGAAACAAAAATATACCACTGTATTTACCTAAAAATTAAAACCCAATTCTAATTCTTTGTTCAATTTTGTGACGTTTGTTTACCTATGGCAAGGTTGGCTTGGAACCAAATCCCCAAGATCTCTCCCACTCATTGACTGTTTTTCAGGTAACAACCATAAGTGACCTTTTTTCTATCTTTTTATTTCTCTTCTCTTTATTCTGATATATTGATATGTTGTTTGGGTGGGTGCCTTTGGCTGCTTTCAACAATATTTGATAATTTGCTATGTGTTTGATTTTTTTTTTTTTAAATGGACTAACCAACCAAACGTAACTCATATTTCTTTTGCACCATCTTAAAAGTTTATAGTCTTAAATCTTTATCTCTCCACAATTAAAGCCCCAAAAGAATTATTTGCTTTGATCTAATTTGGGTGGTTTGGAGGCATGGCAGTGGCGAGTGGAACCAAACAATTGAAGCCCACACGTCCTACCAAATCCTTGCTATTTTTTTTTTTTTTCTTTTTCTTAATTTACTTTTTTATTACAATTTGTTCTCTCATGTCATACCCATTATATCAATGAAAATGAAGAGGCCCTTTTATCTTACTTTCCTAATATTAATTTCCCATATATTGAGCCTAAGAGCATCTCCAGCAGTTTCGGTAAAGCCAAATTTGGACCACCAAATGACACTGTTCATCTCTCCAGCAGCTTCTCCATACGCACAGGTTCTCTAAATTATTTTTTGAAGTTGCTACAGTAATTCTCTTAATTTAGAGAACACTGTAGCAACTTCAAACTATTATTTTATCCTAAAAAAATATCTGGCTGAATAAAAAAAATTCTTTCTCTTTCCTCCTCTCTTCTTTGTTCATCTGTGTCCCTCTCAAACGGTAACACAATCAACACAAACACAGTAACAGATCAAGAACATGAAAAAATAAAAATTTAATTAGAACAACAAATCTAAAATAAAAATAAAAACAACAAATCAAGAGCATGAAAGCCTATCTAAGCTCCATTGCAACAACAAAGTGAATCAGAACAAGATTAAAAAAAAAAAAAAAGATGGGCGAAGGCCATGTCGGCTGTGCGTGCGTGCGTGTGGGTGTGTGTGTGTGTGTGTTAAGTGAGCTGAAGAGGAAAGAAAATAGAAGTAGAAATAGAAAAAGTAAAAACAGAAAGAGCTAGAGAAAGAGAGAGAGAGAGAGATAGCTGAAGAAGAAGAAGTGCTCCGGAATGAGCTAGAAGAAAAAGAAAAAGAAGGTAGATAGAGGAAAGGAGTGGGATACGTGGGTGGTGGAGAAAAAACCAAGGGAAAAAAAAAAAAAGAAAAAGAAGAAGAAACGTGTCCAGATTGGGGTGGAAGGAAAAAATAATATAAAAAATAAAAAATTGCAATAAAGAAATGATACCACAATATTTTCACAATAAATTTTAAGTAACGGATTGTTATTAGATAATATTGACGAGCAAAAAAATAATTTCAGTAGTGGGTTCAAGTTAGAACTAGTAACAACTTTTCACATAAATTTTGTTGTGAAAGTATTGCGTAAAATGTTGTGAATATAACACTTCTCATTAAAAATATAGTTGTTAAAAAAAGAATAAATGATAATTAAAAAAGAATAAATAATGAATGAAGAAATAATATTTAAATGAGATAGAGAATGTGATAGAGAATCTGTTGGAAAGTGTATTTGAAAAAGTGAGTATGTAAAAGTTAAATGTCACTATTCATTCTCCAAACTGTAAAAAATTTGAAGAAGTTGTTGGAGATGCTCTAAATTCTTCTAAGCACAACTAACCATGTTTTGTGTTATTTCTATATTGCTTAGTGTGGGGGTAAATTTTTCTAATTCCCATTATTAGTCCAAAATTTTATGGAGACTTTGTGGTTGAATGAGTTTTCAAGGTTCAAATTTTAATCGGCTGGTGGTTGTTTTTCTGTGTTTTAAATTAAGTTGTGACCAAAAGATAATTGAAAAAAATAATCTCCCAATTTTAACGGTTTGGTTTCAGGAAAAATGAGTGCAATGCGTTTATGCTTCCATCTAGCACAAGCAATCATATTCTACAAATCACAAACCTAGGTGGCTTTTGTTCCGTCTTCCCTTTGGCGCAAGAATTGGCTGGATTAGTAAAATACTAATGTTTTGGCACATCACATAAACTTCAATTTTTTATTTCTTTTTGACATGAATATTGATATTAGGAAAAAAAAGGAGATGCAAAATCAATTCTTTTCCCTTCTTTGTTCATAAACATTCCACAATTCTTTTGTTGACAATTATATTTGTTTCCCCAGTATGCTATCATTCTATCATTTTGATTTTTTGTCCTTTTTTTTTTTAGAAACAATCACACATAGAAGCAAAGGAGAGGGAATGAGTCTAATACAAAAGCATACCACAATACACTCTCTCAAGCAATGTGGAACAATTATCTTTTTATTTTTATTTTAAATCAAACACACACATCACACACGGGGGATTGTGCCTTTGTGCTTGATTCTCTTCTTAATCTATCTCAAATTGTGAATAACTTTTAATTTTTGTGATTCTAAAAAAAAAAGTTCATAACAATACGAGGAACCTATACATATCATTCGAGTTTGGGATAAGTCTAACACACCCTCTCTTGGCTCTATCTCTCTACATCACCAACACCAAGTGAGCTTCTCATATAATGTAACTGATTATCTAATCTCATTGGTATATTAAACAATTCCAATTGAAAACTAACTCTAAATATTTTTTGGAATTGGAAAAAATGTGTTACTTTATGTTATTACTTTAAAATATGTTAAACATTCTATATAATTTTCGCTTTAATTTTGCATTTTTCTTTTTTTAACCTCTATTATTATGGTTTTTTTTTACTGTTACGCAAAAGTTCACATTAATTTATTTTACTGTTATCTTATTAATGTCTCATTAATTGACTAAGCTTACACCACCTTTTTCTCTTTTCTTCATGTCTTTTAGTATACCCACCATTTTAGTATTTTAATAAAAGCGCAAAAATAATAATAATTAAGGACTAATAGTAATAACTAACCAAATAAGGTCCTAAAGAGAGATAGGGAGACACAAAAATGTTATGAATTATTAAATAAAACGTATTGTTTCACTATGTATTACTAAAATAAAAGACATGAGACTGTCAAAGCATTTGAAAGAGAGAGAAAGAGGAATCTAAGATGTCACCACCTCTGTTATACAGGCCTCCCACTACCATCAAGACACCGAAAGCCCTACGAATATTCTTTTTTCTTTTTTCTTTTTAAAATTGAGGGCTTAAATATGATTTAGGTTTCGGTAATTTGGTTGGATAGTTTTTATTTTGGATATATAAGTAGAGAGAATATTTGGTATGCAATGTAAAACCATATTTTACCATGGTTTAATTTTAAATTATCTATAAGATACATGCATATACATTTGCCCACATAATGTTTTAATGTCACACTATCGATGAATAGAAGATGGTGAGAGAGTTGGACATACTTTTATTTTATGATATGAAACATGTGAACACAACACAAATTAATTGATTTTCATAGTCCTGTTACTCTTTTGCATTTATCTTTGGTTAATTTCATGATTTTTTTAAAAAAAAAAAAATTAATCTTACTTTGAGAAGGCTACAAATATACAGTAAACTACTAAACTAATTTTAATATCTCAAAATGTATATGTTTCTTTACTTTAATTTAGTTTACTTTTTCTTTATAACATATATACAATATTATTCAAAACAGTCTTACAGAAAATATCAAAAAATTATCCGTGCATTGCATGGGCAACTTACTATTGTCTATAATAGATTACTGATATAATAGTTGTTTGGTTTATGGAATGTCAATGAACATAGGCCTTTTAGAGAGAACATTCAAAATGACTTTTAGGTTAAAAGCTTTGCATAGGCATGCAAGTTAATCTCTCTTTCTTTTTTTGGTTTTCTTTGGGTCCTAGGGATCACTTTTATGCATAGTCTTCTACAATCAAAATCATATATACACCTCCTGCTGCTACAAACATTTAAGTAAAATCCACCTGTAGGACGCTACAAGGCTTATAATGTGTACCAGAAATTCGTGCTTTTTTGGGTTTGCATTTCACTGGATTGTCCAAACAAATGAATTAAAAAAACATATATCAAGTCTCCTTATCACAACCGCTCCTACGTCATGTAAATATTTTAAAATGAGGTACCCATGGCCATGTCAAGCACACCATGTTATACAGACACATCATATTACCTTGAGATGATTGATTGGAAAAATCTAAAACATCACAAAATCAGCCATGTTCCCTCATCCTAAATTCCGTGGATTGATAATCCAACACCTCCACAAATTCATCTAATATCGATACTCAAGTCTATTTTACATACTGTAGGTTATGCCGTAGGAGAGTAAGATAGGTATCATTTCACTTACCAGAGAGACCAAGTATAACTAACATCATCACCATTATCATCAGAATCACTATGAATTATCTCAACTACTAGGGTCAATATTACAATTCCAAAGCCTCTTAATCTTATTTTTCCAATGCAAGAAAATGAAGACCCAAAAAATAACCAAATGGGACATTTCTTGTATGATTTGTCATTTACAACCCAACCATGTTAAATTTTCTAAAACAAAAAATAGATCAATTACCATCAATTCTAGGAAAAATAGCACCACATACATACCACATTCAGCAAATCATAATGTCTATTGTCAAAATGCTGATCAAGGTGTTTCTCTTCATAAAACCTTTTTCTACAGTATCTACATTTCCATTCATTTACATCTACACGGATCTTGTGTTGTTCCTGATCTCTGTAAAGGTCATTGTCTGAGTGAAGCCTACACCTTACTGACATTTGATATCGTTCTTTCTCCACAAAGGGCATTAGATACTGCACGCATCACGAGATAACATTATCAAATTAAGTACCACGGATACTGTCTTTTAGAAATTTTAATTAGAATCTTCTGATACCTCCTCAATTATCTTCTGTGCAGCCCTGCTCCTTTCTCTTGAACAATGTACCTCATAAGCAGCATTCCCCTGCTCTAGCTTTAGAGTTCTGAACATCAAACTTAAATATTACTTATAAACATTGACAAATCGACCAAGGCAGATAATATATGCCACCAAAACACAATCATTTAATACTTTTTTGCTGCTATAAATTTAGGGTGTTATTAATGCCACATTTTTCAGGTTGCATTCACGATTTAGGTTCCCCTTAATTAAAGAATCTATGTCAGGAAAATAGGTAACACTAAGACCTGGACACCAAAAATTGCTAGCCTAATCCAAATTTTCAAATCCAACAATCTAAACCACTGCAGTTTCAGACTCTTTATAACCCTGGGGCAGCAAATAATAATGGAAGGGGTCAGTAATATTGCAGAATAAAAGGCACATTCATTATACCAAGAAAAATGATAATGTTGTTATAAAATATTGCAGAAGAGCTTCAAGAAAGAACCAAAAAAACGATGGCTAAATACAAATTACACTTTTTATGCTAGGGTGAACTGTCAATTTCATCCCTAAAGTTTATTTTTTATCATTTTAGTGCTTAAAATTTTACATTCCTGTCAAGTTGGTCCTTCAGTCCATTGACGCTTATAAAATTGACACTATTCACATATGTGATGTGACATCATTTTACCGGTCTTGACAGTAATTTTTTAGATGGTAATGGATGGAATGGCCAATTTGACAGAAATATTAAAGTTTCGGACTAAATGACAAAAACTAAACTTTAGGGATGATAATGGCAATTCACCCAAACTTAAATGGTGTAATTTGGATTTTGGCCAAAATAATAATAATTTTGTTTTATAAAAAGCACAATTTCTGATATAGAACTAAATCAATAAACAAGTAAAATTGAGCTGCAATTGAGATTATCCTACCTATAGGACAATTAAAAAAGGGCCATTGGAGAATATCGGTTTACTCCAAAGTAAAAACCAAATCAGTTCATAAGTAAACATAAAGTCATTGTAGTATTGTCTGGTGTAGATTTAGCTAAGAGCAAGACATTTACTTCACTGCACACTAACTTGAGTAGACTAGCACGTGTTAATGAATTCTACCCAGTGTCAAAAGCCACAGTAACTTTACTTTCCTCTATATCAAAAAATTTTGCATACACAAAACATTAGGTTATGTTTGCTAACCGTTTTTGTTTTCTATTTTTAAAAACTTGTTTTGGAGAATATGAAGAAAAAACAATTTTCTTATATTTTTGAAATCAAAAACATGTTTAGTTAGTTGAAATTAAAAAAAAAAATATATATATATATGATTGGGACATGGAGGTTCTCCATTCAAATGGGTCGCGCTTTGCTTTTGCCTCTTGCTTTCTCTGCAGATTATTTAGGTATCTTTTCTGATATTTATATGTATGTATGTGCAAAACCCGTATCGGTCTTTCTATATATAAACGTTTTTTTTTTTTAATAATATAAAAAAGTACGGAGTGTCCCAGCAACTTGTTATTTAGTTGCTATGAGATATTTCGAAAACCCGTGAATCGATATTGTGGTGGGTTCCATGTATAGCTTGGGTTAGTTAATTTTTTGTTAAATTTATTGTTTTTATAACAAAAACTCATATTTGAATTGTGTATTACAATTATTAGGTCTTTTAGATATATACAACTGTAAATTTTTTTTTAAAATTTTTAACTTTTGGCATTTCTCTGTGTGTGTTAAAAATACTTAATATTCTAAAAAAAAAGATTGTATATCACAATTCAAGATAAATTCCAAAATGTAAGGTATGTTTGGTAACTATTTTTTTCCTTAATTTTGTTTTCAAAAATAATTTTTTATTTATGAAACTAAAAAACTTATTTGGCAATTCAAAATAAATAGAAAACAAAAACTATTCTCAAAACTCAATTTGTGAAGAAAATTTAAAACATGTAAAAGACTGTTTTTAGTTTCTAGTTTTCAAAAGTCAAAGAAAACACGAATTTGATTTAATGAATCTGTCTCATTTAATGAGTTAGCATTAAAGTTCAAATCTTAATAACAACATATTTTAGTACTTTTATTTTTTCTTCAAAAACTNTCAAAACCCTCATTCACTTGTAAGGAGTTCTAGACGAAATTATGTGCAGGGCTTTCCCTACCACACTAAAGGGGCCAGCAAGGGTATGGTTCAACAAACTTACCTCGAAAATCTTCAACAGGGAACAAAGACACAGAAGATCCTCAGCAACCATACTAAGCATTACGCAATGCAAGGATAAAATCGTAAGGTCATATGTAACCCGTTTCAACAAAGAGGCCCTCCTGATTACGAAGCTAACGACAAAGTCCTTGTTATTGCCTTCACCCATTGGTTATGACCAGGGGAGTTTCTCTTCTCCCTTTACAAAAATGACCCAAAGACGGTGGCCAAAATGCTATACAAGGCCACGAAATACATGAACACTGAAGACGCGATGATAACTCAAGGGGACAGGCCGAGGAAGAGACAAAGACAAGACGACCATCGTCCAGACAGAGGAATGAAGTTGTCTCAAATGAGTGAGTAAAGGGACGAAAGGTGATCAAAACTCCCATCAGGGAGGATGACAAATTTCACCCCCCTGAATAGGATTAAGTCCTCATGAAGATAAGGGACGACACAACGCTGACATGGCTAGATAAGCTAAAAGACGATCCAAGATAAAGGCCCCGAAACAAGTATTGCTGTTTCCATCGGGACCATGGGCATGACACCTCTGAGTGCTATGGCCTCAAACAACAGATCAAGGCCCTTATCAAATAAGGGAAGTTACAATAGTTAGTCAAGGGCAGTGAAAACCTGCCAAGGGACCTTAAGCCCAACTGACAGGTTGAAGAAAGACCTAGAGCCCTACTCGGCGAGATAAGAGTAATCGTAGGAGGAAACACTATGGTGGGATCATCCAAGAAGGCTAGGAAGACGTATTTACATATGGTACAGAGCATCCAGATTTTCGAGCGACCCCCAAAAGATACGAAGGTTGGCAATCCTACCATTAACTTTATAGAGGACAATGCTAAACGAATACACCACCCTCATGACGATGCCTTGGTCATTAGTTTGTCCATCATGGACTTCAATACCTAACTTGTATTACTGGACAATGGGAGCTCAGCAAATATCCCCTACTACTCTGCATTCCAGCGATAAGGGTCGACCGAGAGCGTCTCCAAGCCTCAAACGTGTCGTTGGTAGGATTTGTTGCCACTGAGGTCTTTCTCGTCGGAATCATTACTTTGCTAGTAACCATCGGATGTACCCTTAGCAGCTTACTAAGGAGGTCAATTTCCTTGTCATTAACTGCTCCTCTGCCTACAACGCTATCATTGGTCATCCCACGATTAACACTTGGCGAGCAGCCATATCCATATACCACTGCTGGTAAAGTTTCTAACGGAGTACGGGATAGAAGAAGTGCGAGGAGACTAGATGGCCGCTTGCGGAAGCTACATGGCCATGCTTGAGATGGACGATCATTTGCAAGCCTTGAACATCGAGGAAAGAAAAGTCACTATGGAACCAATGGAGGATCTAGAAGAAGTCTGCTTGGATGACGCTACCCCTAGTCGGACTACTTGCATCAGAACATAAGCCTAAACGGCAAGGCTGCAGCCTTTAACTGTTTTGTCTCTAGGGTAATGGATAGGTGTCTACCATTCTTCAAGGTGCTAAGGAAGGCTTTCAAGTGGATCGACGAGTGTCAGGGGGCATTTGAATAACTGAAGGCATACCTTATGTTGCCACCATTGCTTAGTCCATCCAAACCTGGTAAAGAGCTCTTCCTCTACTTAGCTGTATCCCCAACGATCATCAGTTCTGCTCTTATACGAGAGGAATACGAGTGTAGTTACCAGTATACTACACCAATCGGGCACTTCGGGGAGCTGAGGGGAGATATCCCCTAATGGAGAAGTTGGCCTTCGTATTGATCACTGCTGCTCGAAAAACTCAGGCCGTACTTCCAAACACACACCATGTTAGTCCAAATGGACAAGCTGTTGCAAAAAATGATGAACAACTCGGAAGCAGCAGGACAACTTGTTCTATGGGCGATTGAGCTCGACGAGTTTGATGTATAATACTGACCCAAGACCGCAATCACAGCGCAAGCTTTAGCTGATTTCATTGTCGAATTCACAATAGGAAAAGACGAAGAAGAGAAACCAATGGCATGGATGATATGGATGGACGGTTCATCTAACCAACAGGTCGGAGGAGTTGGGGTCCTGCTACAACCACCAGAGGGAGATACAATAAAATGTGTGGTCCGCCTCCAGTTCCCAACGACCAATAATGAGGTCGAATATGAAGCAGTCCTTTCGGGCCTTAACTTAGCTAAAGCAAGGGGAATTGAGTTAGCTATCATACATTACGATTCGCAAGTTGTGGTCGGACACATCAATGACGACTATGAGGTAAAAGGGGAACGGATGAAAGAATACTTGAGCATGGTCAAAAGCAAGATGAGTGAGGAATTCTTGGTTAAGTTCATACAAATCCCAAGGGAGAAGAATGAACAGGCAGATCCTTGGCCAAAGTAGCATCCATTGGGTATACAGACGTCCTCGGTCAGGTACTATCCTTCATCCAATATTCCCTTACAATTCATAAAGTGGAGGTTTATCCCCTAGGAGTCGACTGGACAATGCTGATCATATCCTGCTTGAGGAATGGGACATTGCCAGAAGATCGCAACCCTTCTCATACGCTGAAGATACAATCATCACATTTCATCATGATGTAGGATGTCTTTTACAAAAGGGGTTTCTCCTATTCGTATCTAAGGTGCCTGATCCCCGATGAAGCGGACTATGTCATGAGAGAAGGACACAAAGGAATATGCGGGAACCATTCGGGGCACGCTCATTGGTTCATAAGCTAATATGAATTGGTAACTATTGGCCCTCTATGCAGAAGGATGCCCAGTCCTACGTAAAGGCATGTGACAAGTGCCAACGCTTCGGCAACATCATACGACAATCGACTAAGGAACTTACACTAATGAGCGCCCTTTGGCCTTTCGCCCATGGGGATTGGATATAGTTGGGCCCTTCTCCATTACCATACAGCAACCCAAGTTCCTCGTCGTAAGGATCGACTACTTCACCAAATGGGTCAAGGTAGAACCATTGGCCACTATCATAGAAAAAAATGTCCGAAACTTCGTTGGAAGAACATCATTTGCAACTTCGGAATCCCTAGGGTCCTTCTCTCTGACAATGGAAAGCAATTCGACTATGACACATTCAAAGATTTCTACAAACAGTTAAAGATTAAGAACCACTATTTCTCTCCCGCTCACCCCTAGGCTAACGGACTGGTTGAAGTTACAAACTGATCACTACTTAAGATGATAAAGACTCGGCTTGAAAGGGCAAAGGACATATGGCTAGATGAGTTACTCGATGTCCAATGGGCGTATAGGACAATGGTTCGCATACCTATAGGGGAGACACCTTTCCGCCTCGCATATGGATACTAAGCCGTCATCTTGGCAGAAGTGGGACTGACCAGCTATCGAGTATCCCACCATGATGAAGGAAGGAATGAAGAAGGGATGCGCCTACATTTAGATCTTCTTGACAAGTCAGAGCAACAGTAGAACAAAAGATGGCTTGTTATCAAGACCTTATGGCATAGCACTACAACACCAAGGTTAGGCCTCGTCATTTTCAGGGTGAGGATCTGGTCCTAAGGAAGGTGACAATGGCTACTAAAGATCCTTCACAATGTAAGCTGGGCCTTAATTGAGGGGACTTTACAAGATCGTCGATTGCCATAGGAAAGGGACTTACTACTTGGAAACCCTTGACGGGTAAAGGCTCCATCACCCATGGAACACCGAGCATTTAAGGAAGTACTACTAGTAGTAGTCAGATGCAGCTTATTTTATCACTTTCTTTTCATTTTTCCATTTTTATATCAAAAGTTGAATGTCAAAGACTCTAAGGATGTCAAGTTTCTTTTCTAGCTCTTTCTATTATTAATAAGACTTGGATGCATTATCAGAAATGTTGCTCTATGCTCTACCCTTTAGTGGACGATCTAAACCACACTAAAGTCCAACCTACGAGGTGGATAGATAACCAAGGATACGATGGGTACTTGGTCTTACAAATTTTACCAAGTCCTACCTACAGGGTAGACGGATAAGCAAAGGTAGACGAATGACCAAGAATACCGACAGGTACCTAGTCTTACAAATTTTACCAAGTCCTACCTATAGGGTAGACGTATGACCAAGGATACCGACAGGTACCTGGTCTTACAAATTTTACCAAATCCTACCTACAGGTTGGACGGACAATCAAGGATACCTATAAAGTCCTACTTGGCAAGGTGGACGGGTAGAATAGAATATCAACGGTACCAACACAACAAAGGCACACATAGTTAAAATAAGGACAAAATATCACAAGTAAAGGCAACAGATAAAAGTAGTAGAGTATAGCCCAAAAGGTAAATGCTTTTACGTCAAAAACCCCAAAAAGAAGGGGACATTAGTTATTTTTTTACAAATGATCCTACAAAAACTTAAAAATAAATTAGGATGGGGGAGCATCAGGGGCGGCTGGATTCAAGGTAAACGGGACGTCCGCAGTCGTCAGGTCCACAGTAGGCGAAACCACACTAGCGTCAGGACCTTTAGGGACAAGCTGGGTGATGACCACACCATTAGTGTCCCTTTCCTTCTAATCAACCATATGAACGGAGTCAACGGTCTCATCACTAACGGGTGTCGTCCCTCTAGGCATTGGCGGGACTGTGTCGTCTATTTCGATCAAGGACAAGTTGAGGTCAAGATAAGCAGCTCTCATCTTCTTCAAGCAATCCTCGAATCATTTACCATAATAGACACCACAAGCATTAAAGAAAGGCTGAGAAATCCAAAACTCTACCATAGCGTCAGCTCTGGCTCTCTTTACCTGCTCATGAAAAGTAGCCAGCTCCATCGCTAAGTTAGTCTTCGCCTTCTCCGCTTCCTTGAGCCAACAAGTCTCCTTGCAAGCAATGTCCTTCAACTTCTTATTAAAGTTGCAGACAGCCTCTGAGTACCGTGCTCATTCTTTCTTCTCTATCTCTTAGTACTTGCGAAATTGATGGATAACCCCCTCGTTGGCCACGCACCTGTCTTGGAAGGCCCTCATCTGCACCAATGCCTAAAATAAAAGGAGGGAATGATGGAAGTTAGGACGAATACATAAAAGAATATCAAACTAAAAATGATGGGTATGTACCCTAGATAGATCATAAAGGCCTGAGGCTCTCAAATCTTTAGAGCATGCTCACCACAAGGGTCCAGATCCATCTCCTTAATGATTGAGTTGACCATCTCGACGACATAATCTTTATGCGTAACAAACCACTAGATGAGGCTAGCATTGACGGGGCCTTTACCCATCATCAAGCCTTTACCAACACCGTGGCTCCTTACAAGTGAATGAGGGTTTTGAATGACTTCAAATGGTCCAATGGGTCCCGCAAACCATCATATGCCTCCACCTGTGGTATTTAGAACTTGGCCGGAGGGGGGAAGGAAGCCACATGCACGGTAAAGGGTGAGTTGGTCCGCTTGACTAGTTCGTCCAAGTTGGTCCCATCCTCTCAGGGCATTCATCATCATGTCCATCATCGACTTCCACCTCAAAGGGATGATTGGTATCTTGCTAATCTTATCTACTGACAGCATTGCTCTCTTCTTGGTCATACCTTTCTTGGTGACTGTTCCTCGTGGGACGATTGTTGTCACATTCGTCCCTGTCTTGTCTGTCATCGTGATCGTTCGGCTCCTGCTCATTCCGCTGCTCCAACAGTTGTTCCAACTCGTGGTTTTACTAAGTGAGCTGTTCAACCGCTATGGCAAGGGTTTCCATCCACCTCTCCAATACGCTAGGCGGGTTCTCGATCTCTTGGTTGGTTATGGCCATTGATCATGTTAGGACCATACAACTTTTTGTCTTTGAAACGACGATATGGCTTATTAGTCGTTCCCATAAATGGCACTAACTGATGATGTGCTAAAGTTGTTATTGAGTTGTAGGCTTCAAGTCACTCTAATAGGTACCTATGAATAAGAACGAAGGGACCAAACAGAAGGCACTGGTGTGGTACTAGCAAAAAATCCTCGGAATGTCAAGTTAGTGCATGGGAAGCCTCTATGAACTCTATAGTAAGAGAGATAGAGAGTTTCTACGTACCTGAGAAAAGTAGGGGTCTGGCGCTTATATAGTGGTGAGTGGTGAATCAAGATCCCTTAAAAGTAGGGATCTTTTCTTGCTAGGAAAGTTTGGCATTTAGGGTTTCTGAGATTTCAGGATATCTTTCTGTATGAGAGCAATATGGGTGAGTGGTGTCTTACGTGTTACGCAAGATGTTTCCATGTATAGATATTTGTGGGAGCCAAGCCAAGCCACGTTGGACCCATCGACCTCTTCACCCTGTCGGCCTCTTCTTCCCGTCCAAGGGTCCCTCGTCGACTTACAATGGCACCCATTGGGTTGTTATAACGGGGTTGTCATTTGTGCTACCGTCACCTTAAGTCTTCTGTTTTGCGTTCGTGCAACTGACGAGCCCATGGGCACTGTTGGCTCCTATGCATGACGTGTATAGGAGTATTGAAATTATCTAAAACACCCCTATCAATTCCATTACCGGATTGGTTGTAATCAATAGTAGTAGTCTAGTAGATGTTAAAGTAATTTAGATATAAAAAAAAAAATATACAATTGGCTACAATTTATTTCCCTTCTTTACTTTGTTAAGAAGTAATTTACTTTCATTTTCTCATTTAACCTGGGAATCCTATATAAAGGTCTCATATAAATATTGTTATTATAGATAGTTGATCATGGATTTAATAAAAATTGGTTGGGAATTTCCTTTCAATGCTTTGTGCTAAGCCAACATTTGAAACTCTATTTCTCTACTTAGTGTTGAGTCCTAGATTTTTTTTTTTTTTTTAATTTTTTTTTAAATCTCTTTTGGTGTCTGGCTCCTGGATTTTATTTTTATATTTTCAACCTTATAGAGTTAACTTTTTTTTTTTTTTGAGAAACTATGGTGTTAACTTTAAGTAACCCTAAGTAAGGGTGTTTTTGAATCAAACCTCACTAATCTGCTAATCCACTGCCGCATTGATCGAATTGCTGCACAAGGATTTTGATTGGGTCAGCACTGGTGGTCGAAGCAAAGTTGTCATTTCCAACATCTTAGAACACAGTCATTAATGGATGTCTTGCAATTCTAATGACGCCACACCACACTTACTATATTAAAGGCTGCTCAACAGTATAAGTGAATGAGGCGATCGTCTAATGTCCCCAAGAAGAAAAAAAAACCCTCAAATTTTAACTAATAGAGTTATTTTTTTTCATTGTAATAGTATTAATTAAGCCCAAATATTAGCCAATAAATAAAATAATATTTCTTTATCAAATAAAAAACATGAAGAGAGAGAGAGAGATGCTAATCCACTGCCACATTAATCGAATTGCTGCACAAGGATTTTGATTGGTTCAGCGTTGGTGGTTGGAGCAAGGTTTCATTTCCAACATCTTACAACATAGTCAACAATGGATGTTTTGCAATTCTGATGACGCCACACCTCACTTACTATATTAAACGTGACTCAATAGTACAGGCAAATGAGGTGGTTGTCTAAGGTTCCCAATTAGAAAAAGGCCCTCAAATTTTAACTAATAGAATTATTTTTTTCATTGTAATAGTATTAATTAAGTCCAAATATTAGCCAATAAATAAAATAATATTTTTTTATCAAATGAAAAACAAGAAGAGAGAGAGAGAGAGAAATGCTACATTCACCACATTTTTCACAACAAATTCTAAGTGTTAAGTTGTTTCTAGCCGTTATTAATGGGTAAAAAAGTAATTTAAGTGGTGAGTTCAAATTAGAACTAGTAACAACTTAACAACTAGGATTTGTTATAAAAATATTGTGAACGTAATACTTCTAAAAAAAAAGCAATAAACAAATCTTAAGTGATAGATTGTTGTTGGCTGTTATTGGTGGGCAAAATATTAATTTCAAGAGAGGCTTCAAATAGGCATGGCAATTGTTACCCGAGGGGGGGGGGGGAGACTTAAAAGCGACAACATCATAAATTTCCTTATAATCATCAACATTCACCGATCACAATCCAACGGCGGAAGATTGAGGGATACCAAATGGTACTTGTCTGAGTACTCGTATGTAAAAGTGTAAAACCCTCCTCACATTTTTTTTAATAAATTAAAAAAGAATCCCTTGCCTCACAAACCCACGTAGCCGTTAGAAAAGTTAAAACAGCATCTGATTCAAAAAAATCGACCGTTGGAAAAAATAATCCCCTACTTCCTTCCTACTCTGTCCCAACCTTTCCTTCTCTGCAGAATAGTACCCATTATCTTTCTTCTTTCGCTCTCACATCAAAAGCTCAATAATAAAAATTACTGCAGAAAATGGTTAGTGTAGAAGAACCAAAACAAAGTCCAAAAAACCCATTTGCAAATGGGCAAAACGTGGACGGTGTATTCAGCCCCAGATTCAAATCTATGGCGGCCTTGGCTGGTTGGGATGAAGAGGCTCTCTTGCTTGCAAGCGTTGTCGTCGAAGACACGCCCGAACGAGAGACTAAGAACAAGAAGCGCTCTGATTTACTTTTCAAGACTCCACCCAGCAATTCAAGAAGGTACAGCGTTCGCAATGACAAACCCAATGATTAGTTTAGATTTCAGCATAAAGATTGCATATATTCTGTTTGATTAGTGAGAAAATTAGGAAGAGATAATTACTGGGATTTAATGCTGTTGGGGATATAGATTTTCTTTTTCGTTTTTCTTGGCAATTAAAGGGACACTATTGTTATGTGTTTTAGGAAACGTAGGGCTCAGAGAAAGAGTCCAATTTCAATCCCAGTTGCTGTTCTTGATCTAGATGAAGAAGAAACTACAAGAAAAGGTATTAATTTGTCTGAGTTAAGATTATGGATTACTGGGTTTCTTTTTCTTTTAATAGTATCTTGTTTGATTACTGGGAAAGCTATAAAGGAAAAGGAAATGATTGATTTTGGGTAATATTCAGGCACAGAGAGCGAGAAAAAGAATTCAGAAATGAAAAATGTTGTGAATGATGAAAAGAAGAAAGGAGCAAATGAATCACCTGAGCAAAATTCTAGTGTTTCATGCTCAAGTTCAGGTCTTCCTTGTATGGATAAGCTTAGAGAAGAGCTATCTTGCGCAGTAAGAATTTTCTTTTTTATGATAGTTTTGTTGACTAGTTTAAATTGACTATATTGGTTTTTTTCCCCTATAATTTTAATTGGGTCTAATTTACTTACAGATTTGTTTGGAGATTTGTTTTGAACCTAGTACTACTCCTTGTGGACACAGGTAACCTCAAAGTTAACTTAACAAAACCTAATATTTGAATGTACTACCATATAGACAAAAAGGATCTTATTTTTGTCATAATGAACTCTTGTTTCATTTCACCATGTTGTGGCTTTCCACTTGAGTCCAATTTGACTTGAATCATATCACTGTTTAGTAATACTGCATTTGTTGGGCAATGACATGCTACCAAATATACCATGCATTCGTTTCTCTAATTTCTTTCTTAGTGTTGACTAGTTTCTTTGATTTCACATTCTTAAGTCTAGTAGTGGATCAATTAGTCCTGAGTTTTTCTCTTCAATTGTAGTTTTTGTAAGAAATGTCTGCGATCTGCTGCGGATAAATGTGGGAAAAAGTGCCCAAAGTGCAGACAACTAATAAGGTAATTCATAGCTACAATTATAAAGCCAATAGCTCAGGGGAGTTTTATGTCATTGAAATATATTTTTGGGATTTACTTTACACCCCTTTACTTGAATTTGCAGCAATGGAAGATCTTGCACCGTGAACACAGTTCTTTGGAACACAATACAGCTTCTCTTTCCACACGAAGTAGAAGCAAGGAAGGCAGCCGGCGCCTTGAATAGTCGAGAAACTGGGTGTAAAATCCCAGAAAAAGCCTTTTATAATAATCTGAGGAATGAAAGTACGAGAGCATCCGGTGTATCAAGCAGAGATACAAGTTCAAGGAGAAGAAGAGGGACAGTAAGCCATGTTGAGAATGCTGCATTAGCTATAAGGTCTCAGAGAGGAGACGAGGATCAAAGCCAGGAAAGAGGGGTTTATAATAATGTGAGGATTCGAAGTAGCCAACCTGGGGTTTCAAGTAGAGATACAAGGGTGAGAGCAAGAAGAGGGATGTTGAGCCAAGATGAGGATGCTGCACTAGCTCTAAGGTTGCAGAGAGAAGAGTTTATGGATGCTTTTAGGGAAACCAGTGAGCAATCTAGCAGCTCTCTTTCCTTAGCCAGAGCAAACTTAAGAGCCATGGCATCTAGAGCCATTAACCTTCGTATTAGAGGCCGCACTAATATGTAGTCTAGGGTATGTCTGAATTAGTACAATGCACTTTTATACAGATGATAATGTCTGAATTAGTACTCAATCCTATTGAGTGCGACAAGATCCTAAGTTGTATTCTTTTGTTCTTAATTCATTGTTTTGTTTCACTTAGTTCTTATTACGAAGAAGAAGATTGTTCTTATTTTGCATTAGAAAAAACTAGACTAATCATTGTTGAGAAAGAAGAGAATGAGAGTGAACAAATGTTTCTGTAATGTTTAGTCATACAACTGCTGTTCCATACAGCACAAAACATTTCTGTTTGCCACCAGTTTTCACAAGTTGTCACTACTTCCACAGACTTTTCAGCTTCGACACACTATGCATTAATTCAATTTTCATACACCAAAAAGACATCCAGCTTGAAAATCCAATTCTAGGTCTGTTTGGCTTTGGGGGGGGGAGGGGGGGGGGGTGGTGGAATTATATTATCCCTCCAGTGTATGCCATTGCCCTCTCTTGCATTACATGTGATAGGGAACTATTGCAAGGACAAAGTAGAAACCGACCTAGCCAACAGAAATCAAAATGAATGGTAAGTGTTTTTCATCTCTCTCTTTTTGCGGTTTTCAATTCTGTCATGTAGGTCTGATACACCTAGGCCAGTGTTGAAATCAAGAGGGACAACCAGTAGTTGATTTGCTGGATCCTAATATATAATGACATTACTATTTGGAGATGTTAAGATTATTTATATCTGTAAGTCCAAGAAAATGGCAGTTTGTTGTTTATCAAATCGAATTGGACATGAATGATACAAACACAATCAACTCTAAGGAACACAAATTCCCATTAATAAAATATAGTTTATTAGCATAACCTCATCATAGTCAACAAGTTAGCATTTGACTAAATTAAAATTATAAGCAGCAGCACATATGTTTCAATATGTGCACTATATTGATCTGTTACAGGCTGTAAATGGTCTCTTTTGTTGTAGGCAGCCTCATGCCATATAACAGGTTCTTGGCTGCCCACCATGTAAAACAGTCTCAAGTCTACGGTGATACAAGAAATATTTTTATACTTCATTTTCAAAAGGCAGGAGTTAAATATTGACTCTAGAGGTGTCATGAGAATGCAATCTTGGACCGACTAAAATGATCTTGGACTAACTAAATAGAAAAAAAAATTGAATCTAACTAATTGATTGGGTGGTTGATTGACTAAATCAATTATTCTAATAATGCGTTGTTTAATAAGCAAGTTCCTACAATAAAGAAGATTAGGGCAGAGGACATGGCATTTACTATTTAGGCTACCACTATGAGTCACTAGGCTCACTCATTGCCTGAACTCACTTGACATGGCAACTAAAATGCTTCAGATTCCACTGGCTTCAATTTGCATGATGCTTGCAGTGCTTGTAGCAGTGGTTATGTGTGACACTGGTTGGACATACACCCACTCACCCATAGCAGCTCCATCTCCTAAAACTGACACCAGAGATAGCGGCTCTGCTGCTGCTGGTTTCTCCCCTCATCTGGTCACAACAACATTGTTCGCGTCCTTAGCCTTCCTATACCATTTGGCCTCTTTTTCTTTTACCAGTGATGTGATAGAAGTAAATGTTAGAACTTGTCCTTGTGCCTCCGTGCTGTTTTGTGTTGATGGATGCATATTTGAGAACAAATTTTTCTTGTTTGCTAGAATAAGTTGCTATCAGACTCTTACTTTGGATGTAGTTTTATTCATAGTAACATGGGAATAATTCTGATCACAATGTGATAGTTGTCAGTCTAATTCACTTTCTTATACCAATTCGATCAATTTTATTTATTTATTTATTTGTCTGAAACATGAATAGAAAATTTTATTCATGGTAATATGCTGAAGTTGCAGGCATAACAATGGAACTCATTAGCGTTGATTTCCACTGGAAATTTTCCTGTGAAATCTATTTCTTTTTATTATAGGAGAGAGATTAAAACTGAGTACCCTCTATAAGAATGGGAAGAAATTCTAGAAATTGGAATTGCATGGGAGGATATAGATCTAACCGTCTCTTCAAGGACCATGAATAAGCAATTAAATGAAAATAACAAACAGCTAATACTGGTTGCATATATACTCTTTTTTGTTTCCTAATAAAGGACCCAAATTTAAGAATTGGGCGTCAATTCTCAAATGACTTTCAACACTCAAGTGGAATAGCAGATATTGGTGCAAGGAATATACATTTAACATGCTAGGTTATCAGACCCTTTTGAATATCCCAGTCTGAGTACCACATGCCAAATCCACCTTAGTTTTATGTTAGCTTTTCATTGCAAATTCCTTTTACTTCACAGAAAGCCCCTATAGTCAATCTGTTTTTCTTTTTCACTATCTCCCACAAAACCAAATGATACAAGATAGCCTATCAAAAATGACTTCAAGTACAGGCAGAACAAGAAGATAGTGGCTAAGAAAAGACTCCACACTTCCACAAAAATCTTTCCTTGAGAAACATATATAATGTCCTGAGGATCACCATCATTTTGGCCAAATGAGCTCCTAGAATTCTATTCTTCTTTTCTCAATTAATTATCATGGTTTTCTTAGTTCTTGTTGATGAGGTAAAGTTGTATAAAGTACAGGTGTAAAATACTTCCAGCTTTTGTCTTAATCAAACAAAAATTAGGCTATAATTGTGAGGAAGGAGAGAATGTGAGAGAACTTAGAGAAAGGACATAAATGGTGTGGTGATTCATCCCAATATTTGACTATTGATAGGCTGGAATGCTAGAATGATTCATGCTGCTATTCCAACAACTGAAGAAGTATTTCTGTTACAATATGCTAAGCAATACTCCTATGGATATTACAGCTTTGTACTGATTCATTTCTTTTTCAGCTTGGTTTCACACAGTTCTCACAATTATAATACTTGAACATAATTTGCACGGTACTTTTGAAGAAGCAAAAATTGACAAGAACTATGTCGGGTGCAAGATGGAAAGATTCTAAGATGAAAAACTGCCACAATTCAATGCTTTTATGAATTTCTAAGCACTTGAGGTACAATATACTGGCTTGCCTTAGACTTTCAATCATATGTGTAACTTAAGACATCCTCTGCCATTTACGTAGAAGGTCTTTGGCATTTCTGCAATGATACAGCTATTTAGCTCATAATCCTCAAATGATTAGAAATACAAATTGAGTGCTAGAATTCTTGTTGGATGACAAGTTTATTAAACTATTAACCACCTCAGACTATTTGACTTGCAAGTTATTATATTTTTGATTACAAATTACATCTCTAACAATCTAAAGTCCAGCAATGCAAGATCCTTTTATCTTTCTTACTCCATCTTCTTGGCAATTAGATAGGGGTGTGGGATTTGACAAATGAAGATTTTAAGGCATATGGTAGCATAAGGAATTAGTAGGAACAAGCATAAAGCAGTAATTACTAGCAACGTCATCCCAGCTTAAGAAGAAGGCTATTTAGAAGCGATTTCATCTTTGTTTGTGTGTGTGTGTGTGTGTGTGTGTGTGTTGTTTTCACATCTCTGTCACATTGGTCTAATATACCTAGGCCAACCGGTACAAGTTGACTTTGTTGGATCTTTCTGCATTCATAAATCTTAAGAAGGTTCCATGGTTTATCAATTTGAAAGTGCCTTGGACTCACTTGACTAGCACATACAGAATCATGTAACCCTATCAATCATTCAACAAATTGCTAATACCAAAAAAGTATAACCTGGCGAACAATGAAGAAGTTAACACATGGAAATTCTTTATCAGCTTCAACTAACTATGAGCAGCATAACATATACAATTCTGTCATAACTAATTTCATATTATGCAGCAATGAACTGCTTAGAAATTCGGAATTCCATTGTACTTCCTTAATTGACCTGCATCAAGCCATAAATTTTTGGTTGTAGGCTGGTTTGTCCAATGACCAATGTAAACATGATGGAGTTCTTGGCAGCCCACCACGTAATTTGATCCAGACAGTCTCAAGTCTATGGAAATACAATAAATATTTTTAATTTCTTTATAGTTTATCTTCCAAAATGCGGAGTATTCATTCTTTATTGTTGTGTGAACACTACCGTGCTAAATATTGACTTTTTAAGGCACATTGACTTCTTCCTCCATATTCTCTTTATCAAATACCATGCAAGAGATCATAATCTTGGACCGATTATTTTTCCATGATTAATAATATATAATATGTATTATTAATTATTATAGTAGTTGTCAGAAAATTAACAAGAATTCCATCATGAACTAGCTAAATAGAACTAAACAAAATGTTTGAACCCGACTGGTGGATTACTAGATCGACCAATGCCTTGCATAGTAAGCAAGCCGTTAAAATAAGGAAGACTTGGACAGAGGGCACGGCATTAACTACCCTATATATGACCTTCCATCACCCTGCACTTCTATATATAAAGCTGCCACTTCGAGACACAAGCCTTACTGATTGCCTAAACTCACTGGAAATGGCAACTAAAGTGTTATGGGTTCCCTTTGCCTCAATTTGCATGATATTTGCAATGCTTCTATCAGTGGTAATGTCTGACTCCGTTTGGAGTTATGTGCACTCACCCATACCAACTCCATCTCCCAACACAGGCATTGGAAATGGTGTCTCTGCTGCAGCTGATTTGTCTCCTCATTTTCTCACAACAACGTTATTTGCCTCCATAGACTTGTTATTACCTTTCTGCCTCTCTTTCTTTTGCTAGTAATTTGGAAGCAGTGAATGCTTAGATCAGTGGTTGTGGTTTGCTGTATTTTTTGTCTTAGGGTGCATGGTTGAGAATTTTTTTTTTTTTTTGGTTGGGATTATTTAGTTGTTGGAAGTTAAACATACTATTTAGTTAAATGAAGTTTAATCATGTGAGGAGTTCATGAAGTAAATAAAATTGCATGAAAGTTAAGACAAACGAAAAAATTTATTAAGAGAGTGAATGAAGGCTATTTAAATTCATGTTGTAGGGGCTCAATTTGGAAAAGCTCTTATAATAAAAAGAAAATTCATCCCATAAGCCCAAACAATACATTTTTAAAGGGTGGGTTCAAGAACTAGGCCCTAACAAACGGGCAACGCCCAAAACAGGACTTCCCCCCCTCCCCATCGGTTGAAAGCCAGCACACTAAGGTTACTCATCAAGGTTTCTCCTCGGCCTTGATCCGAGGATCCTCCTCCAGGAGGTCCCTTTCACTGTTTTGTTGGTTCCTCTTATATAGCCATATTTTCACCATCTCCTTCTTCCACTTGTTGATCATCCATAAGCTTCCCTTCTGACCGTCTGTCCCATCAGTTATGTTATCAGTAATCATGTGATTTGTAGTGGCCAAGGTTGCCCTGTTCAGGAGTCACATCTCTATTAGTGCGGTCAGAGGATTAGGTGAGCGCATTTATTGTGGAGATGACAACCTGTCCTGAGCTTGTCCCCACACTTGGTGTTGTCCTCGGTCCGCCAAGGACAGGGTCATCCTCGGCGGGGTCCTTACAGCCCAGGTCTCTACACAACGTCCTCGAGCGATTCTCCATCCTCGGCATGGGCCTTGGGCCGAGTGTAAAATGGGCCAAGGCTATCAGACTTTCAGGCCCCATAATAGCCCCTCAAAATCCTGCTGCCCATATCCTCGGACGGGGAGGAGGGTTTTGATATCCCTGGGCCTTTTTCATAATTCGCCCAACATCGGTCGACGTCAGCATTAGAGTCTTTTTGCCTGCCCAATGAACGTTTCTAGCATCTCAATATTCGACGCGCGTTTGCATTAAATTTTCTGCGGCTCCATGTTCCCCACGTCCAACGGTGTGATGGCAATCAATCGGTGAGGATTTCTTGCCTTTATAGGCGGGAAGTTCTGCCTGGTTAATTTTAATTGGGAATATAAATACTCATTTGAACCGCTTGGTCTCCTTATTTGTACATTCCAGAACTTCGGCGCGCACTCTGAATCTGATCCAATTTCCACACTGACCAGTGCCCCTTTTTAGCATAAAGAGTCTGTCCGAGGAGAATCTCCCCATTTCTGTAAGTCTCCTTCTCTCTGTAGAACAAACTTCTCTCTACTTCCTTTTTCTCTTTTGTTCTCTCTCTTTTGGGTCTTTGAGTCGTTACTAGGGATGGGTAAATTTAAGAAGTTAGTTGAGTCTGAAGAGATGACAGAAAAATTCATTGCTGATTACGGGATACCCTGTAATGTCGGCTTAAGGTATTGCAAGGAAGGAGAGTGGTACACTAAAAGGAACGAGGGTGAAGTTGTGATTCCCATAGTAGCCTTCGTAGAGGGAGGCATGAAAGTCCCTATGGGGCCAGTGATGAGTGGTTACCTTAGACATTTTCGGCTAGCTCCCACCCATTGCGCCGTTAATATGTTTAGGATACTAGGGTGCTAGATGTCCTGAATGAGAAGATGGAGTTGAGGTTAACCCACCACGATGTGAACTGGTGCTATAATCTTCAGCACCTAAAGGGTAAGTCATACTATATGAAGATAAGGGATGATAGGGTTCGGCTTATCCAGTGCCTCCCCGATTCTAGTTAGGGGTTGACTCAAGATTTTCTTATAGTGTCAGGGGAATGGCACGACGGTCTCCACTGCCCGACAGTAGAGGGAGAGCCAGGTAGGGTACTTGAAGTAGGAGATGGTCTAACTTTTTTTTTTTTTTTTGGTCGTATATCTTCTTTGCTTGATTGATCATAGGAGTTTTGTTCCTCTTTTTGCAAATCCGCACGCCTTCGCGCGTCACTTTCACCTGGTCAACAAAGAGGACCTAGAAGCCGTTCTTAGGGCAGAGCTCTTTCTGAACGAAACCGATAATCAGGTCAGAGCTGCCCATAAAATCCTTAGATGTAATCCGGTCCAGAAGTCGTTTCCGGTCCCAAAGCACGTTATCAGGTCTCGTGATCCTCGGTTTAGGCAAATCACCGTGGTAGAGGACGGGTTTTCATTTTCCAAAGGAACTTCTATTTTGGAGGGCATCCCGTTGGCAAGTTCTTCTTCATCCTATCAAGCAGCATAGGCCGAAAAAGGGAGCTCGGAGAAGGGGGAAGAAGTGGTCGAACTAAGCTCATCTGAAGACGAATTTGGTGTATTTGATCGAGCCAATCAGTCTGAGGATCCCTCTGGTGATTTGGGAGACCCCCATTTGTCCGAAGCCGATTTTCAGCCCCCAAGAGTTGGTATTCAGACGGAGATGGGTTCCAAGAGACAGCCTCAAATCAGCCTTCTTGACCTGCTTAAGGGCAAGTCTGAGAAAGGTGTGCCGAGTAAGTCACAGCCCAAACCCCCTCTACCTCTGCTTAAGCCTTCGCTAGCGCAGACTAGGTCACCCTCCATCCCTCAAATCTCGAATTCTCGGCTTGAGTCCTCCAATCCAAAAAGAAAGAGGCCCTCCAAGGGCAAGGACCCAGTGGATGGGGGCCGATCCCATTCTTCTCCCGAGGAAGGTGTAGCCCGCCGACCTTCTAAACAATTGAGGCTTGGTGGTCAGCATAAAGGACAAGAAATCGTTCAGCAGTCCGAGCCCCAGGCCTAGCTGCCCGCTGCCATGCTCCATAGGCAACCTTTGATGGATGACGCTACTCTCTGGGAGTTTCGAGGAGGCAAGAGGGCTTGCGTAGCCGATAACCTTAAGAGGTCCCTTTTCCTCCTCGTCGACATGGCTGAGCTTGGAAGCATGAGGGGGCAAGAGGTTGCCTACGACCTTAAAAGATACCTGGGCATGGTAGAACCTTTGGTACTTGTCTATTTTGTTTGAATTTTATTGCCTAGCACCTCTCTTCCCCTTAATAGCGTACTTGTTTTGGTTGGCAGGCTATCCAGGTTGTTTTCAGGTTGGACGAGGAGGTCGACGTCCAGAGTAACGCTTTGGGGAAGGAGTGTGACAAGTTCCTAACGGCTGCGAGTACCCTTAAGAGATCTAAAGCAGATCTCAAGAAGGCGATTGAAAGTTTGGAGGAGATGACAAGGGCTAGAGATAGCGTGGCCTCTGACCTAGCCGTGCTACAAAACAAGCCAAGGACCAGATGAAGCGTTTATAGGACGTCAAGGGCCAATTACGGGTTGCTCAAGAGGACATCGCCGACCTGAAGCAAAAGTTGGCCAAGGCGGTTAGGGCGAAAGGTATTGCCGAGTACGTCAGGGACGAGGCTATGAGGGCCAAAGATGAAGCCGTGTTTGCGAGAATAAATGCTGAGTGTTCCGTAGAACAAGCGGAAGAAAAGGCCTTTGCTGAGGGGGTGGCTAAAACTGAAGCTACCATTAAGGCTCAAATTCGTGAAGTGTGTAGGCACTTCTGTTCCCAGACCTAGAATGAAGCCTTCAACCAAGCAGGGGTTGACACCTCATCTGACCTTAGGAGAGCAGAGAGGGTGTATTACCCCCTTACAATTCACGAGGTTATCCCCGTTACTTCTGAGGCGGAGTTCGCTTTACCAGCGACAGATGAAAGTTAAACTAAAACTGCCAAGGATGCATCTTCAGCTGACAAACCTATCGAGGGGGCTGAACTTCATGAAGCGTCGAAGGGGGCGGGAACTGACGGTCAAGAAGTGCCCCAGGGTGTGGTGAAGCCTCCTATTGATCCTCAAGCCACACTTGTTGCCCCTCAGATCCCTCTCGTCGGGGAAGGATCCTCTAAAGTAGCCCCTCGGAGGCAAGGTCCCGAGGTGTGAGTCAAAGTCGTCCGACAGGCTCCCCAAAGCAAGCTGTCCGCCGATTTGGGGAAGTAAGCCATCTCGTTGGACTACCCTGTTCTGATGGCGTGGACACTCCTATTTGTTTTTTTTTTTTTCATTTCATTTTGCTTTTTGCCTTGGCGACATTGTAACAGAATTACATACTTTCTTATTTGAAACACATATTCAGTAGTTCACTTTTATTTCTTTGATTGATACTCCCTTTTACTTGTTATACTTTAATGTTTCGCTTAATACCTTTGTTCTGTCTAACACTTAGAAATTTTTTGAAGTAGTTAGTTTCCCCATAGGCTTGAGTCCGAGGACCATGCAAGACCTTGGTTCTGTCTAACACTTAGAATCTTTTTTGAAATAGATAGTTTCCCCATAGGCTTGAGTCCGAGGACCATGCAAGATCTTGGTTCTGTCTAACACTTAGAAATTTTTTGAAGTAGTTAGTTTCCCCATGAGCTTGAGTCCGAGGACCATGTAAGACCTTGGTTCTGTCTAACACTTCTGTATGGGATGAAAGGGTTTGTCCTCGGCGCTTGGAATCTTATTTTTGGCATGATAACGGCCTCGGCCCTGCTTCACCGAAAGTGGACCATCCTCGGGCCGGATCCTTGACCCCGTGGTGTCCCAAGCAAGGGTGGTTCGGATTTCTAACTTTACGCGTGGCAGTAACCCCGCCTTCAGTTCAAGCTTCTGCCCTCCTCAATTACGAGACGTCCCCTGACCGCTCGCATTCCGCGCCTGACGTTTCGATGCACGAGACGCGCCTTCATTAATATTCTCGTGGATTGATACAGATCCATGGTTTACGGCCTCCTTGGAATTTGGTTAGGATTAATGCTGCTGATAAACCTTTTTTCAAATTTTGTGTGGATCAATTCCCACAACCTCCATATTCTATATAAGGCTCTCTGAGGGGAAACGTCCTTCCACACTCCATGAATCCTCTAACAAAACAGGAAACACGTCCCTCCAGCTCTCTGAGCCCCTTCAACAACCCTGCCAGGATTATGACAAGAGTTTGAAGAAACAGGGTGGCCTTGGATGGAAGTGAGGGCACACAGGCCAAAGATCCTCCTTCCTCGGCCGAGAGCCATTATGGCTGTAGCCCGCGCCAGACTTCCAGCGCGGTAGAGTTTGGGCGTCACCTCGATGGTGTCGTGCCTAGCGGTCAGGAGGGGAGTCCCTGAAGTACATAATGCCCTTCTCCAGGGCGCGCCCATGCTGGCCCTTCAGACTGGCAGCGACTCGCGCCTAGCCTGTCCATTGGTGGAGGCTCGCAAGATTACGTCATGTCTGGTGCCCGGGTGTTGCCATCTCCAACGGCCAACCAACATGGGGCTGGGAGCGAATCAAAGGAACGTCATGGGGAGGGGTCGTTAGGTGCTCATGCATCTACTCCTCTCTTCTCGCCGGCACCATCCGCACCGGCCCGGGGGTTGTTGGCAGCCTTAAAACAAGCCTGTCTCAACCCCCTTCCCTAAAGTTAGTTTTAAAACAGGCCCGTCTGGACCTCTGTTTGTAGCATTAGCTTTAAAACACGTCTGTTTGAGCCTCTGTTTGTATCTTGTATTTACTTTTCGATTAGTAAAACATTGTTGTGTTTGTTTCCTTCTCCTATTCTCTGAATCTCTTACTTTCCTGCAACGATCATATCTTGTGCAAAAGCGTTATTGTTGGTTGTTACTTCGTTCTTTTTTTTTTTTTTTGAAGTCAGGGTACCTTGCGCAAGCCCCCAACGGTGGAAATCGCTAGCCGTTGTGCCTGCTAACGCCTTAGTTCTCCCCACAGACGGCGCCAATTGTAGGAGCTCAATTTGGAAAAGCTCTTATAAATAAAAAGAAAATTCATCCCATAAGCCTAAACAATACATTTTTAGAGGGTGGGTTCAAGAACTAAGCCCTAACAAACGGACAACGCCCAAAACAGGACTTCCCCCCCAGTTGAAGGCCGGCACACTAAGGTTACTCATCAAGGTTTCTCCTCGGCCTTGATCCGAGGATCCTCCTCCAGGAGGTCCCTTTCACTATTCTGTTGGTTCCCCTTATATAGCCATCTTTTCACCATCTCTTTCTTCCACCTATTGATCATCCATGCACTTCCTTTCTGACTGTCCGTCCCATCAGTTGTGTTATCAGTAATCATGTGATTTGTAGTGGCCAAGGTTGCCCTGTTCAGGAGTCACCTCTCCATTAGTGCAGTTAGAGGATTAGGTGAGCGGATTTATTGTGGAGATGACAACCTGTCCTAGGCTTGTCCCCCCACTTGGTGTTGTCCTCGGTCCGCTAAGGACAGGGTCATCCTCGGCGAGGTCCTTACAGCCCAGGTCTCTACACAACATCCTCGGGCGATTCTCCATTCTCGACATGGGCCTTGGGCCGGGTGTAAAATGGGCCGAGGCTATCAGACTTTCAGGCCCCACACATGTATTGTTCCATTTGTAACCAAGCGAGTAGCAAAATACGAAGTAGTTATTCTCTTCCTCAGTAGTTCAACTTCATTTTCCACTTCTTTCCCTTTGTGTTTGTGTGTATAAGCCCTCTAATTTCTAAGAGATTGAAACATTTACCCTTCACAACAAAGACAGAAGGAAAAGTTTGGGGAAGGGAGGGAGAGTAACATGTAGAGTATGCATATTGTGTAACAAATTCTTATCAATTTCCTAACCTTTCTCAGAAAGTTGCACCTAAGTAACATAAAGAGGTTGCATTCATGACATGAAATTTGAAATCTACTAGAATGAGGGGAAACTAGTGGTGGTTTCCAAAGAAATCTGAAATCTACTCTAAAGATGGAAAAAGGAGCCTCCCCTCCCATTTTCTATATTGTTTTATAACTAGAATGGGATAGGAAAAGACTTTTAAAATTTAAAGGGAATTGCAAAGGAGGAAATAAAAGAACCATTTTCAAACTGCAGGTATAAGCACTTTATAATGAAATTAAAATCAAAAGGCAACCCGCAATTTAAGTCGACAAATAGAGAACCTTCCTCAAATCTGCAGACGGTATGGTACCAATATCAAAAAAAGGAAAAAGCTCAATCCAAGGGCAAACCTATTCAGGAAGCAAAAAAAAAAAAAAAAAAAAATAGTTACCAGAAAAATGCATTTGTTGAGCCTGAAGTAACTGATTTCTTAAATGTCAAATTGTTACTTTAGTTTGTATTTTATGAAGATTATATATCACATATTTATTGAAGCACTTTCTAGGGTTGTGGTTTATATTATTGTTATGAAGAGCATATCTCAGATATGTATCATGGGTTAATAAAAGACCTTGGAACTCCCATGGATAAATCTACTTCCCTGCTTATAGTTTGGCCAAAAATCAGCTTATGTTTAGTCAAGGGTCTTACTCATACCATTCCAATTGTTGAACACAACTCAGTTATCCTCATTCAAAGAATACCATTGTAACACAGAGAGTAACTATCAAATTGACACGATATTAAACATAGTTATTAGTTATGTGGACATAACCATGTGAGAGCCGAAATATCATATCTCCAACCTTCACGGCTTGCAAGACATTGAAAATTTCACAGCCCAGACCCAGTAGACTATAGTTTCCCAGGACCCAGTAATCACATTGTACAGATATTTGGAAGCAACAATAATCTTCTTCGGCCCAAAGTAGAGCAACACGCACTAATTATAGTGGGAGGTTCATGTTCAGCCAGGGCCTCCCATTTGTCTAAACTAGGGTCATAAACCTCGGCCCAAAAAGGGTGAAAAGGATTTAGACGGTGGGCCTCAAAGGCACTTTTATACCGTGGGCTTCAGCAGAGGTGGTATTCCATGCAATGCAAGAGAAAAGAGCAAGTCTTTTCATAGTTGACATGACGAGTAGTAAGTCCTTTCCTTTCACCTAGAGAAAACAAAAGGAAGAGGGAAACTTTGAGTAGCAGAGAGGCGAGCAGTGATCGTAAACTTTTTTTTTTCAGACTTTGACCATCTATTATTAACAACTTTTTTCAGTTTTCATCACTGCCCGTACCCGTAGGTAGGAAGATCCAAAATCACATAAGGGTCTGACAAGTATGAATCTCACTCTCGTGACTAAAATGAGATAAAGGTATGACAGGTTCGAATCTCTTTAGTTCTGTATCCCAGAATTTGTTTTTGTCTCTGTATTAAACCCGGACTTCAAATCTTCTTGAATCAAATTTCAATTTTCGTCCTTCTATTTCTAAGCCAAGCTCTATATATTATATCTCCGTTCTTGCGCTAACTCACTCCCCCAGAACCAGTCACACTATTTTAGCAGATCAAATTTGGTGTGGAATTCTTCTGCATCATATCTTCTTCTTTTTCTTTACTCGAAGGATTTGAAGCATACAAATACCCCGTTATGGAGAGATGGCATTGGTATGGACACAGTGCCATCGTATATAATCTTGGGATGGGCGGAGTGGGTAAGAAGGTAAATGAATATTGATTTGATTTTTGCTAAATATTCTGTAATATGTAAACATTCTCACTTCTGTTATTCTGGTGACTGAGTTGGATGTGTTCTTTAATTTATTAATGAATTTAGAATAGATATCTCCAATTTTCTGCGCGTGACCTCTCTTTAATATGTTATTCTAAAACGAAATTCTGATGAGGCAGCCATAGGTAGGGCAGTTCAAACTAAATTCTGATGGAGCATTCTTTGGGAATCTAGGGAAGGCAGGGGAGAGGGCTTATTCGTGACTCTCATGGCAGATGGGTAAAAGATTATATGAAATACATTGGAGCAACTACGAGTATCAATGCTGAATTCTGGGCTCTTATAAATGGTCTCAGGCTTTCCTCAAAGATGGGAATCACACATTTTGCCGTGGAATTGGATGCCAAAGTGATTGTAGATCTTGTTTTATCAAGGAAAACTCCTAACAATTCATACACTTCACTCTTAAATGATTGCAAGTACTTACTCAATCAGTTTCAGCGGACCAAGATCAGACATGTATATAGGGAGGCCAACTGAGGAGCAAATTGCCTTGCCAAGAAAGCTTGTGACTTGGTTAATGATGTTGTTAATGATTTTGTTGTTTTAAATGCTCCCCCTTCCCCTGATCTTGATGTAATTTTGACCTCTGATGTTCAAGGTCTGTACTCTTTAAGTCTCATAGCTAATACGCTGCCTTTTGTAACTAGTTAATCTAATATAATTGTTAGTAGTATCAATTAAAGATTTTTTTGGTTAAATATTGGCACTGTTTAAACTTATTTGAAAAAATGAAGGAAGAAGTGAATTTTGGTAATACCATAGCCAAAATTCTAAGAAAAAGTAGGAGAGAGGAAAGAGAAATGATGTGATCGTAGGGAGAGAGAAAAATGAATTTTGGTGATGTAGTTGCCGAAATGCCTATCCAACATGAAAGCTGCCTAAAATAGAGGAGTGCTCGAAAAGGAGGAAAGAGGAGAGAGAAAAAAAAAGGGGAATTGTGGCAATGTATTAGCCAAAATTGGAGGAGAGTGGAGAGAGAGAGAAAAAAAAAAGGAGGAGAGAGAGAGATAGGTAGTCAAATTTGTACATTATAAAATAAATATTTTACTGGAGATCTATGTAACATTTCAAATGGTAAAAATTATTCTTATTTTTTGCAAAATTCTTATTCTGTGTACTAATTTGTGAATAGGTTGCGGAAACTATGCATGCATGCACGCCGAAGGGAGAAAAATTGTGAAAGAAAAAGATGATTGATTTGTTCACACACTGTTAAAAACCAAAGAAACAGAAACTCGTATGATTTGCCCAGTAAACCAGTGAAGAACAAAGATTTTTTTTGCGTTTTGCATGTGTGTATGATTACATGTGTAGAGATCCTTTTTTTTTTTGGTAGAGATTCTTTGCCAACACACTAAAAAAACAAAAGTAAAAATAAATGTGTGTACAGTTAACTAACTTGTTTGTATCAAAGTATTGTCCCACCTCAGTCTTTGTTGTGTTGTATTTGGTCAATTGGCATATATAGTTAGACAGTTTAAAATCTAAGAATTTAACTTATATGGAACTTACATCCTATTTAAATAGCACTAATGCTGACTGAAGTCCCTACTTCTTATTCTCCACTTTTTTTCCCCTAAAAATTCTATCAACCTTCTTCTCCACTCTTATTCCCCTCAAAATTCTATCAACCATCTTCAATTCATATGTGTTATGCATTCCACAAACAACTCTAAGAACAACACTTGAAAATATTTATTTATTCTTTATCTCTCACAAGATGAGTTACATCTCTTAATTAGCTACTTTTCTTTTTATAATACTCATATTGATATGTTTTAGGGACGTGGCTAAGTATGACAATCTTGTTTTTGTATCATGTGTTTTGCAACATAAACTTATTTGTATAATATGTTTTAAATTATTTGTCACAAATTCTTGTCTAAAATTTCATATAGCAAAAATATATTTTAAAATTGACATCAATTTTCCTTAAAGAAACACTTACTTTGTTAGCCTATAATAAACATGTGTGATTCAAGAAAACCAAAAAAAAAAGAAACAAAAAACAAAACAAAAAAACAAAACAAAACAAAACAAAACAAAAAACAAAAAAAAGGCTAGTATATGCTCATAAATAAATAAAAAATCTAAGTTTTAGGTGTAATAATAATAACAAAAATTGTACGATAATAGACATATTTATCTATTATTGCATGGATGCTTGAGAATACTACTATTGTATACATGCTTTGTAAATATTATACACTAATATGTTGTCTTTTTTTAGAAGAAAATGCTATTATATTGTAAATATTATATATGGTTATATTATAGTTAATAGTAATTATTGTGTGTTTGATTATTTTTATTAAAACTATTACTATTATTAAAAATTTAGCTTGAGAAATCCTTTATTTGAGTTTCTTCCAATTCCCACTAAAAAAAAAAAAAGAAAAGATATTTACGATTATCTTATTGTTTTTTTTTTTTTTTCTTTCTTTCTTTTCTTGCAAGTATCACTCTATAATTCCTACATTCCTTCACTTTGTATCGCAATTGTAGTAAGCTTCTCGACCCTCTAATTTAATTGGAAATTATTTTCTTACACATATGGTTTGTAAAAAATATACCTTCAGATATTGTAATTTTTTTAATCTCAATGTTTCTATAATAAAGATATTGTGAAAACATATATTCTCTTATATTTTACTTTGAATTATGTGTGTATGAATTTAAGAATACGAAAATTAGGGTTGATTCCATTCCAATAATGAGTATGATTATGATTAATTTCATATATTATATTTAATTTAGGGTTTACCAAGATCTTAATATTACTTTATTGTCAATTCATTAATATTATAGAGGTTCTCTTAGTAAAAAAAAAAAGGTTAATTTAGTTTGATTTATAGACAATTTCCTACTGATATAGAGGTAATGGATGTTGCCAAAGTATCTTCATATTCATGTTTTTAAATCATTGTAGCATTTAATGTAGGATATACTTGAAATGGAGCCTAGGCCATTCAATCATTCTCCGCTAATCTAGCAACAATCTCATATCTCTAATGATGATTTGGAAGGCAATGTGCATTGCAAGCTCAAAATTTATTAATGTCCTAATAATATCTATAATTATTCAATTTACATGAAAATAAATTCAGAATTACCAATATAACATTGTACCTTTTTTTTAACATTTTAGGTTTCCTCTTTACGAGTGCAACTTGAACTATTTGCACCTCCCATGCAGTTAGGCGAGTATATTGCCTCATATTTGCATTAATGTAAACTATACCGTGTCACCTGCCTACCACATAAATATTGACTGGGGTCTTATCACTTCTATGGTGAAGCAGTGGCAATCAGAAACCCATACATTTCACCTTCCTACTTGTGAAATGACGATCACCTTGTAGGATATAGCAATCATGATAGGATTGCCTATTGATGGCAATGCAGTGTGTGGGCCTACTAATTTGGACTAAGGAACTATTTGTCAGAATTTACTTAAGGTTAGACCACCTAAAACAACATTGAGCTATGGTAGCCTTAAAATAACATGGGTATGCAATACATTCTCAAACCTACCACAGGGTGCAAATGCATTAACAATCCAACAGTATGCTAGGGAATACATGTTCCATCTTCTCTTACATTGCCACAATTCTTTTTTTCTCTCTCCTCTCCCCTACAATTTCAGCAACTTCATTACCACAATTCCTATTTTTTTTCTCTATCCTCTATCCTCCTTTTTGGGCACTCCTTTGTTTCAGGCACTCCTTTATTATTGGCAGCTTTCATTTTGGGCAGGAATTTCTGCAACTATATCACCGAAATTCATTTTTCTCTCCCTCCCCTTTCATCAAATCACTTATCTCTCCTCTCTCCTACTTTTTCTCTGAAATTGGATAATACCATTGCCAAAATTCGCATCTCCTTACTTTTCCAAATAAGTTTGAATAGTGCTCATATCACAAATAAACTTCATTTTATGCAATATTTATCCAAAAGACTCATCAATTAAATACCAAAACCTATTTAAAATTTTGTTGTTGTTGTTAGTATTAGTTTGATGCCTAATGTTATTATTTACTAAAAATGATATTAACATAATGTTATTCTGTTTACCAGGTGCTAAAATGTCATCATTGCTTCATGAAATTACTACAGCTTGCAGATGTGCTTCACGGAGTCTCAGATATACTTATTGATCATACATTGATCATTGCTTAAGTTTGCACCATCAATGTTTTTTTTTTTTTTTTTTGGGAAAGAATTTCAACTTATAATGTTCGCTCCTAATGATAACTCTTTATTATCAAACCAAGACACCAATCAGTTTTTGGTGTAGGCAGAGATTGAACCCCAAATCTCTTATTCAACCATCAGAGACTTTACCAGTCTGCACCATCAATGTTGGGTGTGTATCTTATGTTATGTTTAAGTTTATTTGTGTTAACTATGTATCTTATGTTATGTTTAAGTTTATGTCAGTATTATCTTATGTTGTGTTAGTTTTATATTAAATGTGACACCACTACAAATTATTTCTTTTTAAAATATAAGAATTCTATAGCGTATTGAACTTTTAGTTTTAAATTTTATTTATTTATTTTAATACAACTAGACAATTTTTTTTTAAACAACCTTATCATTTGAAAGAGGGAGTATTGTTTTTAATATAAATTGAGCAATATAATTCAATAATAAAATCTTGAGTAAATTGCAAATTACACCCCTTAAGTTTGGGGTTGACAGGATTTTACACCCCAAAATTTCAAAAACTTGATTTTACACCCTAAAGTTTTATTCAGTTAGCAAGTCACCCCCCGCAGTTAGTTTCAATTGTTAAGTGACACATTATCATGCTGATGTGTTTTATTTTTGTACTAATGTTACCTTAGCCAGCATCTAAAATCATTAGAAAGATGCAATCTCTATTTTTTTAATTACTTCAAAGTTGTGAATTGGTTAACTGTATTTTTAAAAGCTGTGTAAAGATGCATTGTTTTTTTGTTTGTACAGTGTATTGATGGAGAAATTTGTTCCAGTGCTAAGCAAATTAATCCTGGATTATTATGAAAGGCTAGCAAGTTGGAAGCTACAATTGTGTTGCTAGAGAAGGATAATAATGCACATCAGATAGAAGATTATTGATTTAGAAGATAAAAAGACTTCTATGGACATACAGTTGATGCATTTGAATAAGGAGAACATGATGAGTTGAGACTACTTTTTTGCCTTGCATTAAGTTCATTTGTTGTTGTGGTGGTCATTTTAGTTTTTTAGTGAATGTAAAGGCCAAGGAAAGAACTTGTATTTAGAATAGGAGAATTGTAGTTTAGTCATTGTAAAAGATTGTAGTGACAATCGGTTTAGGAGAGTATATAGTTTCTAATCTTGTTTAATTTAATGACAATTGTAATAGCCGCTGGCTTTATTATGTTGTAATGGAATTTTTTTTTTTTTTTTTTTTTTTGAGGAAAATGTTGTAATGGAAATTGAAATGCATTTCTTGCCATGGAAATTGGCAATAGCCGCTGGCTTTATTATGTTGTAATGGAATTTTTTTTTTTTTTTTTTTTTTTGAGGAAAATGTTGTAATGGAAATTGAAATGCATTTCTTGCCATGGAAATTGGCACTTAATTTTGTCTCTTATTAGAATATTGTTTATTATAATGGAAATTGGCTGAAGTTTATTAAATGTGGCTTTTGCTCCTGTTTAAGTTAAGTTTAGGACTTATTCTGAAATCCAAGTTCACTTGCAGACTTAGAACTTAGAAGAAGTCTACCAAAACCACATTACCAAATTAACTCATCAACAAGAAAGTACCATGGTTTTTATTATTATGTAGCATGATGATGTGTCACTTAACAACTGAAACTAACCATGGGGGGTGACTTACTAACGAAACCAAACTTCAAGGTGTAAAATCAAGTTTCTAAAACTTTGGGGTGTAAAATCCAGTCAAACCCAAACTTCAGGGATGTAATTTACAATTTACCTTTATTTTATTCTAGTGACTGAGTTGGATGCGTTGTTTACTAATGAATTTAGAATACATATCTTTAATTTTATGTCGTGACCTCTTTTTAATATGTTGTGTTGAAATGAAATTTATTATTTTTATGTTAAAATAAAATTTCTTCTTTCCATTTTCGAAAATCACAAAACAAAATAATAATAATAATAATAATAATAATAATAATTATTATTATTATTCTAATCTAAATAATATTCTAATAAAGTAATGAGTTATAGTTAGTGGGTAACATTTTTGTTGTTAGTAGTATCAATTAAATACCAAAACCTATTTAAAATTTTGCTGTTGTTGTTAGTATTACTTTGATAAAGCTCTATTGTTGTTGCTGAAAATGATATTAACATATTGTTATTCCGTTTATAGGAATTGCCAAGTGTACTTTAATGTCATCGCTATTTCATGAAATTATTACGAGTGTGGTAGATATACAGATTGCTCATTATCACGGAAACATGGCTGAAATGGGCTATAAAGTGTCCCAGGTATTTTTGTTGATTAAGCACTGATCACCACTTTAGAAGAGCGATGGCGTCCAGAGACGCACACATTCCACCTACCACATGGTGAGATGACATCACCTTAGAAGATATGGAGGTGATAAAGAGGTCAATTGTAAATGGGTTTCCGGTGGTGGGGAAGATAATGTCAAAGGAATGTTAATGTTTGCTGATATTACTCGGAGTATTTTTGGTGGGTCTTGTTTCACTTAACAAGCTAAAGTGCAACACAGAGAAATAAAAAATAAAGGCGTGCAATGAAATGAATATGTAACGGGAATAATTTGATATTACTTCATAGATCCCGATAGTATATGTTGTAGTTTGTAGAAGAGCTACCCACAACCACCAGTAGACAATTCACACCCCGCGAATGAAACAATGTCTTAAATTAGGACCCATACCTAATAAAATCATTAAAATATCTTTATGACAATTTATGTTGGCACCTTTAGTGTTGAGTGTGCATCTTATGTTATGTTTAAGTTTATTTGTGTTGATTCTATATCTTATGTTATGTTTGAGTTTATTTGTGTTGAGTATGTATCTTATGTTATGTTTAAGTTTATGATTATGTTAGTATTATCGAATGTTATGTTAGTTTTATACTAAGTGCAAAACTTAGATATAGTTTCTTAGGTACGGTTACTTAGGTTCTCCTCTTATATTTTAGATGTGTCTAATTAATAGATTCAGCAAACAGACGTTAACTTTCTCTATTTTCTTTCTTTTCCTTATGTTTTTCCTTCCTTACCAATGAGAAAGCCAGATCCATTCAACTCTTCGACTAACCCACTAAATAGTGTAAGACTCTAAATCTTATAAATGAAATTTAACTTCATATAAAACTACAATTCCTCAAAAATTTCAACTTCTTTTTATTTATTTATTTATTTTTACCTCTATTTTCTCAGGAACCAACCAAAATTTCAAACCATGTTTTGATTTGGAGATAAACTAATCTGAGATGCAAGAAACTCAAGAGGAAAATCCCAAATTCAGGAAATTATTTAGAAAAATTCAAAGCGATTGAAAGAGGTTGAGAGATCTCCAATGGTAACCAAAAGACAAAGATTTAAGGAGTGAGGAGCCAAACTTGCACTCAAAATCACCAATGCATGTATGATTTTCTCCCAAAAAAAAAAGAAAAGAAAAGAAAAAGAAAGAAACAACAACTACAAGGAAAACATTTAGAGAGAGAGCTTTAGAGAGAAAAAGTGTGGATTGTTGGTAAGCCATAAAAGATGAGAGGATTTTGAAGAAAAAGAGAAATGAGAAAAAAAACCAAAGAATTATTATACTGAAGTCTTCTCAGGTTTAGTATCGAACAGGTCTAAATTGAAGAAGCTTTCTTAGATTTGTAACTCAAAGAATTTGTCTGCTCTCTCGCGAGCCAAGGGAGAAAAAGAAGGAGAAGAAAACAAAAGGAGATGAGTCTTGTAACGTCTGTTTGCTGAGTTAACTAGTTAGAAATGTATCTTAAATATAAGAGGGGGAATCTAAGCAATTGTATCTAAATAACAAAAATTCTATATACTGACTGCTAAGTATCATCACACTATCCTATAGATGACATAGTTTGATGACATAATGTAAGTATACATGGTTCAGTTCTTGCAAACGCAACAAACATAATTTTAAATAAATTTGATTTAAAAAGCCATTTTAAAAACTTATTAAGTTCACATACATGATCAATATTTATTTATTTATTTATTTGAGATGAGAGGAAAAAATTATATTAAAATAAAATTGGGAAAAAAAATATTGATTTGAATGTAAATTTAATGAGTTTATTAAAATAACATTTTAGATCAAATTTATTTTAAACTATATATATTATGTAAAGTTTGCTAGCATACTACTAACTTAGGTAAATCACGTATGATTCATATAATGTCGTCAACTATATCATTTATTGGATCAAGTGATGAGAAATCTTCAACACTTAAAATCCGTGTCAATAGTCAGTATATAAATTTTTTGTTAAATATATTTGTTGTCATCTTAAATCTTTACTTGCTGAATTTTGGATTAATAATATTAAAATCTAGCATATTTGTGGGCTATTAGGTCGGGTCATGAACTATTTGGGGAATCTTAATATATTATAAATGGCATTGTACTTTTCCATAATATTGTGTACAACTAAACTAATGGTAATATCCACATTCTTGTAACATTGTAGCAATGTTGCAACATTTTGCAAGCCAAACAATCCTTTTTTGGTAGCTGATTTAGACCTTCAAAACTCATGAATTGGATCTTTCACATAGATGCATCATACATCTATCTAGAACAGGCATTCTAACATATGCCTTGCTGTTCATAACAAAGGCAAGCATCAGTGGAGTTAAGTTTCAATTTCTGTCTACCACAAGTACTGCTTGATCTTATAAACTACCACATATAAACTATAAAGTAGACGTGGACAAGCAAATATGTAAACAGAATTTAGATAAATAATTAAAAAAAGAATGCAAAGTAGTTTTTTTTTTTTTTTTTGGCTAAATAAAAAGGGGGTTTCTAGTGTGAGCTTATCAACCCCACGCTATATGACAGCAATAGGTCATACCACATGTACCACACAGGTCTTACTTGGGCTATCGCTTGAACTCCTCTTTGCGTGCTGGGACAAGAGCTCCTACCATCAAGTCATACCTTGTGTGGTGAATGCAAAGTAGTTCTGTCATTATGTCCTTCAAAACATATATGAATGACATAAAAATTTGTTAAACAGAATTTAGATACAAAAATTATCATTAGTTATAGGCGTAAATGCACTTTTGGTCCCTACATTTTGGGTCCATTTTCATTTTGTTTTCTATTTTACTGCTTTTAGTCCCTAAATGAAAAACGCGTTCTATTTTGGTCTTTACCGTCATCTCACTAATAGAAATTGCTGACGTGGCAGACAGAGTGCACTATTGGCACAGTAAATGCTAACGTAACCATTAAAATAATATTTTAAAATTTTTATTTAAAATTTGTGGGGCCCGTGGGCCTGACAGCCACAGCCTATCGCGTAGTAGGCCCAAGGCCAGCGCCGAGGAGGACTGACCAGCTAAGGCTAGGTCAGACAAAGCCCCTCTTTGACCGACGCCGAGGAGACCTCTCCGTCCTCGGCATATAGGGATAATTTTTGGGAGAGGACAAGCCCAGAGCAAACTATCACATTCACACTTAATGCATTCACCTAACCCCTCTGGCCGCATTAATGGGGATATAACCCCTTAGCAGGGCAACGTTGATCAGAGTGAATCACTTGAGTACTGATAAGGCCTCTGATGGGACGGACGGCCAGAAGAGAGGCAAATGGATGATCAACAGATGGAAGAAGGAGATAGGAAGATGAAGACTATATAAGAAAAGCAAGTAAAGTAAAAGAAAGGGGGGGGGGGGGGAAAAAAAAAGAAAAAAGGAAGAAAAAGGCTCCTCGGCCATGGCCGAGGAGCATCCCCCCAGTTGTAATGAAACTCTAAGTATTTTTTTATAAAGGAGAGTTCATGCTTGATGAACAACGGCCAGCACCTAAACCTTTAACCCACTCTCTATAAATTTATTGTTGGCTTGTTGGGCTGCAAACCCATTCATACTCAGGGTCAATCCAAACTGAGTCTCTACAATTTGGCGCCGTCTGTGGGAAGGATTAGGTGCTTAACCGCATACCAAGCGAGTGTTCTAAGTAGTCGTTTTACAGTAGGTTGAAAAAAAAAACAACAAAAAAAAAAATAGAAGATTTGACAGCAAAAGAGAAATCTTGATATTATTATTTAATAAATAGAAAGAGTACAAATTACAATCAGAGGTCCAGGTGGAGCTGCCTGAAAAAGCTAGCCGGTGGGAAGTGTCAAGCCATCCCTTTATTGGTATAAAGAGAATGGGAGAGCTTGACACAAAAGGCAGAGAAGAGGGAGGGCCATCGTGTTTCCAGGCCACCGACAACTCCCTTCTCGGCCAGGCGGAGCTGGAACAAAGAGATGAGCAGATGCAGGGCTCCGGGATACCTTCCCCATGATGTTCCCTTAATTCTCTCCGATCCTCACGAGTGTTGGCCGTTGGAGGCGGCAACACTCGAGCACCGCCCATGAGGTGAATTCGCACGTCTTCTTCGTCGGGGTTCGCTCCGAGGAAAGACGTTAGGTACTCTAACAACATCCCTCCGGGCCACCTTGTAGGGCGCCATCGGGGTTACGCCTAGATTCTGCCGCACCGAAAGCCCAGTGGGGGTTGCGGCCATACCGGCTTTTGCCAGTTCCAGTCACAATTCCGGCGGGGTTGTTAAAAGGGCTTGGGAAGTTGGAAGAATGTGTTCTGTTTTTCTGTTTGTGTTGAAAGGTCCATGGGTTGTGGAGAAACCATCTCGCCACCTTTTATAGGGGGTGGGGGTTGGTGAGAATTAATTCATGCAGAGTTCGAAAAGAGAATTATCAGCTGGG
>NW_027069507.1:119062-198412 GCF_002906115.3 Quercus suber
CCTAAGATCAGATGAGGCATCAACCCCTGCTTGGTTGAGGGCTTCATGCCAAGTCTGAGAACAGTAATGCCTGCACACTGCAGGAACTTGAGCCCGAAGGGTGGCTTCAGTCTTAGTCACCCCATCTGCGAAAGCATCCTCCTCTGCCTGTTCTACAGAGCGCTCAGCGTCTATTTTTGCGAATACCGCCTCGTCTTTCGCTTTCACAGCCTCGTCCCTGGCATACTCGGCAACACCTTTCTCATGGATTGCCACGGTCAACTTTTCCTTCATATAGGAAATGTTCTCTTTGGCAGTCTGTAATTGACCCTCAACGTCTTGCAAGCGATTAGTTTGATCCTCAGCTTGCTTCCTGGCCACGGCTATGTCGGAGACAGCAGTATCCCTGGCCTTCGTCATCTCTTCCAGATCCTCGGTCACCTTTTTTAGGTCGGCCTCAGATCTCTTAAGAGTATTGGCAGCCTCCAAGAACTTGTCACACTCTTGCGCTAAGGCATTGCTATGGTCATTGACCTCCTCGCCTAACCTGAAAAGGGCCTGGATAGCCTGTCAATAAAAACAAGTAACTCCGTAAAGAGAAAGGAAGGTACTAAACGACAAACTTTGAATAAAGTAAATAGGTGCCAAAGGACCCACCATGCCTAGATACTTCTTAAGGTCGAGGACAACCTCTAACCCATTCATATTTCTTAGCTCGGCCATGTCAGTGGGAAGAAGAAGAGATTTCTCCAGGGCCTCGGCTACCAGAGCCCCCTCGGCTCCTTGAGATTCCCGCATCGACGCGTTATCCATCAGGGGCTGATCATGGAGCATGGCAGCGGGCAGCCAGGCTTGAGCCTCGGACTGCTCAATGGCCTTCTTGCCCTTCCGTTGATCACCGAGCTTCAGTTGCTTCGGAGGCCTGCGAAACCTACCCTCCTCGGGCGGGGAATGGGACTTGCCCCCATCCATTAGCTCTTTACCCTTAGAAAGCCTCTTCCTTTTCGGGACAGGAGATTCAGTCTGGGGGTCTGATACTATGGGGACAGAGGACGACCTGGTTCGCACAGTTAAAATCTGGGGCGGAGGTGCTGGAGTCTAGGGCTGTGACTCTTCTGGTCCACCCTTCTTGGAATCGCCTTTCGAGCAAGTCAAGAAGATTGGTTTGGGGCTGTCTTTTTAAACCCATCTCGGCCTGAGTACCAACTCTTAGGGACCGGAGATCGGCTTCGGACAAATGAGGGTCCCCTAGGTCACCAGAGGGATCCTCAGATTGATCAGCTAGGTCGAACACACTATATTCGTCTTCGGAAGAGCTCAGTTCAACCACTTCCCTTGCCTTCTTAGACAGTCCTTCCTTGGCCACCGTTACTTGCTGGGATGAGGAGGGACCTGCTAGCGGAATGCCTTCAGGTATATAAGACCCCTCAGTAAAGGCAAAACCGTCCTCCACCATGGTGATCTACGTAAGCCGAGGGTCACGAGCTCTAATTACGTGCTTCGGGACTGGGAATGATTTCTGAGCTGGGTCGCATCCGAGGATGTGATGAGCAGCTCTGACCTGGTTATCAATTTCGTTCAGGAAAAGGTCCGACCTAAGAACGGTTTCCAAATCTGCTTGTTAACCAGATGGAAATGACGTGCAAAGGCGTGCGGATCTGCGAAAAGAAAAGTGAAATTCCTATGGTTAATCAACCAAATCGGATATACAGTTATAAAACTTGAAAATACGGAAACCTAGATTGTTTTTTTTACTTCGGATACCCTACCTGGCTCCCCTTCTACTGTTAGGCAATGAAAACCGTTGTGCCACTCCCCCGACACTATGAGAAAATCTTGAGTCAACCCTTTATTGGAATCAGCAAGACACTGGATGAGACGAATCCTATCGTCCCTTGTCTTCATATAGTACGTCTTACCCCTCAGGTGATGAAGGTTATAGCACCAGTTCACATCGTGGTGAGTCAATCTCAGCCCAATTTTCTCATTCAAGATATCTACACATCCTAATATCCTAAATACATTCACGGCACACTGGGTAGGAGCCAGGCGAAAATGTCTAAGATAATTGAGGGTCACTGGCCTCATAGGGATTCTCATCCCTCCCTCTACGAAAGCGACTATCGGGATTACGACTTCACCCTCTCTCCTCTTAAGGTACCACTCCCCTTCTTCACAGTACTTCAAACTCACATTATTGGGTATCCCATAGTCGACAATGAATTTGTTCATCATCTCGTCGGAATCAACCAACTTCTTAAACTTACCCATTCCCCAAAGACGACTAAAAGTTCCAGAAGAAGAAAAGGAGAAGTAAAATCAAGAAAATTTGGGGGTCACTAGAAGAAGAAGACTTACAGAAATATGGCGATTCTCTTCAGGAAGAGTGCAAGTTGAACTAGACGCAAGTCATACGCATCAATGGTTGTAAGCGCGAAAATGAGGAAACCAGGCGGTTTAAACAGGTACTTATTCTCCCCCTTAGGTTCCCCAAGTGTAACTGCCTGCACATAAAAGCAGGAGATCCCCACCGAACAATTACCATCACGCCGTTGAACGTGGGAAACATGGTGCCGCCAAAATTTAATGTGAACACGCATTAAGTCTTGAAACGTAAAAAACGCACATCGAGCAGTCGAAAAGTTGCCAGCATTAGCACAAGCCAAAGTGGGGTGATTCGCCTAAGAGGGCCCGTAAGTATCAAAACCCTCCTCCCCGTCCGAGGGAATGTGCAGCAGGGTTTTGAGGGGCTATTGTGGGGCCCGTGGGCCTGACAGCCACAGCCCATCGCGTAGTAGACCCAAGGCCAGCGCCGAGGAGGACTGACCAGCCAAGGCTAAGTCAGACAAAGCCCCTCTTTGACCCACGCCGAGGAGACCTCTCCGTCCTCGGCATACTAGGGATAATTTTTGGGAGGGGACAAGCCCAGAGCAAACTGTCACATTCGCACTTAATGCATTCACCTAACCCCTCTGGCCGCATTAATGGGGATATAACCCCTTAGCAGGGCAACGTTGATCAGAGTGAACCATTTGAGTACTGATAAGGCCTCTGATGGGATGGACGGCCAGAAGAGAGGCAAATGGATGATCAACAGATGGAAGAATGAGATAGGAAGATGAAGACTATATAAGAAAAGCAAGTAAAGTAAAAGAAAGGGGGAGGGGGGAAAAAGAAAAAAGGGAAGAAAAAGGTCTCCTCGGCCCATGGCCGAGGAGCATCCCCCCAGTTGTAATGAAACTCTAAGTATCTTTTTTATAAAGGAGAGTTCATGCTTGATGAACGACGGCCAGCACCTAAACCTTTAACCCACTCTCTATAAATTTATTGTTGGGCTTGTTGGGCTGCAAACCCATTCATACTCAGGGTCAATCCAAACTGAGTCTCTACAAAATTTAAAATATGCCACATCAACACTTTAAATTTTTTTTTTTTTTTTAAATGTCACATTAGATAAAACAATTAAGAAAAACATTTCTAAACTTCTTATTTTTTAAAATTTAAATAATTAAATAATTTTTTTTTTTTTGGGAAGAACATGAAGAACTTAAGACATGATTATTCTTCTCAAGTCAATCATATTCTTTATTTTCTTCCCCAGTTACCATGTTTGGTTTCCCATATAATTAAAAAATAAAGATTTTCTTTTCTTTTCTTACAATTTCATAGCAACTAAACTCATAAAATCACTCAGATTTACCAAACATAAAGACATATCCACAATTACACATACAGAATTTCGGAACCTAAACCCAAAACTCAACCCAATTTTTTTCAACAATTACATAGAGACAAAACTCAAAGACATTCAACAATTACACAAAAACAAAACTCAAACCCAGATTTTTGGCCCACAAACACAAAACTCAACCCAAACTTTCAGAGAGAGAGAGAGAGAGAGCTAGGTTTTCGGCCATGGGTTTAGAGAGAGAGAGAGCGGGGTTTTTGGCCATGGGTTTAGAGAGAGAGAGAGAGTTGGGTTTTTGGTCAAGGTTTAGAGATAGAGAAAGCTAGGGTTTCAGCCATGAGAGAGAGAGAGAGAGAGAGAGAGAGAGCCCTCCTTCAGTCAGCCCCTTCAACTGAAACCCACCTTCAGGCATCTCCACGACTCCACCTTCACCTTGAGCTTGGAGACTTTTGTAGAAAGAGATAGCTTGGAGAGACAGCTTGAGATTTTCGTAGAGAGATAGAAAGCTTGGAGATTTTGTTTGAGTTTTTAAGATTTAACATTTATGTTATGTTTGATTGCCAAGAAAGTTTAATAGAAATTGAGAAAGTTACTAAAAAAGATCTCAATCTCTAAAATTCAAAAAGTAATTTTTTTTTTCAATTTAAATTAAAATTGATAAATTATAAATTCTTTGTTTTAAAATTTAAATTAAAATGCTGAAGTGACATATTTTAAATATCAAATAATTTTTTAATATTATTTTAATGGTCATGTCAGCATTTACTATGTCAACAATGCACTATGTTTGCCACATCAGCAATTTTCATTAGTAAGATAACAACAAGAACCAAGATGGAACACGTTTTTCATTTTAGGGACTAAAAATAATAAAATAGACAAGTAGAGACCAAAATAGAATTAGACCCAAAATATAAGAATCAAAAGTGCATTTACACCCTAGTTATATCCATCATAAAAATAAAAATAAAAATTATAAAATTGGTGCGACCCTGCAAACAAAACACGTTACACCATTACAAATAGTTTCACATTTGAGCTACACATATAATTTAAGGAAATAAAAGTAATAAAAATCCAACCAAGTGAACAAAAAAAGTCAAATTTAATCAAGTCAGAATCGAACTAAAAACAGTTCAAATATAACCAAATCAAAATTGAACCAAAAACTTATGCCTTATTTTCATTGGGAAAAAAAAATGAAGAAGAAGAAGAGAAGCAATTATGCATGCAAATATACAAGCTTGAAGGAAATAAACCTTGTTGAGGTAAATATTGACTTTTGAAGGCGACTCTCAAAAAAAGGCATCTTGACTTCTTCCTCCATGTCCAATCTTGGACCGGCTATTTTTCCACAAATAAATCATTCTATACTAATATAACAATTACAATGGTAGTACGGTACTTATCAAAGAATAAAAATAATTTTAATATGGACTGACTAAATAGAACTAAAAAAATGTTCGAACCTGACCATATGGGTGATGGGCTACTAGTAGATCAATCAATGCCTTGTATAATAAGCAAGTTGATCATGGCTTTTAAGTAGAGTCATGGTGTGTCTTTATGTTAAAATCTCTTTCTCCCTCTCTCTCGTGTGTGTTTGTTTCTCCAAAAAAAAAAAAGCAAGTTGATCAATTAAAGAAGTTTGGGCTGCAAGCAAGGCCTTAACAACCCTATCTATTACTTTCCATTAGCCTACACTTCTGTTGAAGCTACCATTTTGAGACACTCATTGCCTGAACTGAACTCGCTGGAAATGGCACCTAGAATGTATGGCTTCCCTTTGCCTCAATTTGCATGAAATTTGCAATGCTTGTGGCTTTGGGTATGTCTGACCCCTCTTGGACATATGTGCACTCGGACACACTGACTCCGACTTCATCTCCCAATACAAGTACCGGAGGAGATGGTGGCTCTGCAGCTGCTGCTTTCTCTCCTCCTTTTCTGACCTTTGCCTCTCTTTTTTGTGCTAGTTATTTAGAAGCAGCCTTTATTAGAATCAATGTGTCTGTGTTTGTGCTTTTGTTCTGTTTGGGTCTATAGGTGCATGGTTGAGATTAAATTTTCTTAGTTATTTCGTTGTTGAAAGTAAAACATGTTTTTTTTTATTAGCTCGTTTCATGGGAGGAGTTAAAGAAGTAAATAATCTAGCATGTGATGAAGAAATTAGTTGATGTAATAAATATGATGTGAGGTTGGGAGAGTGTATGAAGGCCATCTAATCCTCTGCATGCCTCTTTGTAAATTGTGACCGAGTGAGACAAAGAATTTCCTTTCCCTTGCTTTTGTGCGAACACGAGTCTATATGTCACTATGAATCTGTGTGAGCCGACTAACTTCCAAAAAACTTAAAACATGCTTCATTCACACAGCTAGACAAAAGGGGGAGTGGCTAACGGCAATAGCTTCAGAAGTATGTTCAATAAATTTATCAATTTTCTAGCATAAGTTTTGTTGGGGTGTACACGCAGCCAATAATAGCGACAGCAGCGTAGCTGTCCACTTGTGACCTAGTGTTTTACTGATTTAAGTTTTACAGGTTGCCCTTTTGATTCACGCAAGAAATGTATCATTTTGCAGCCAATCAACAGATGCAAATAAAATTACAGTCGGATCTAAAATTTCAAAACCGATGAATTGCATTTTTCAAATAGATATGGCTTGTTTTTAAACATGAAATCCCAAACTAATGTCATTCTTCTCCGCAGAGTACTGTTCACAAGCCAAAACCTCGTTCCCAATTGTAAGACAAGCTTCTTTTTTCTTTTTCTTTTTTTTTTTCCTTCATTTGATTTTCAAACAAGTTGCTCACAAATGTTTCTGGATATCACAAAAACGGCCCTAATACATGAAAAAGGACCCTGACCATAATCACACCGATACAATTTTGATAATTTTTTTACATCTTTCACCTGTAAAAAAATGTCACCTCCATGTGATGATTCTGATAGCAAAACTGTGGTTACTGGAGTGCTCTCAGCAGCTCCTCATTCAGTATGGACACATCACTACTATCACTCAATCAGCATAGATGCAGGACCTTCTGAGGATTGGGCCACCAAGTTTACCAAAAAATGATCTGACTGCCTAGTAAATTTGTTTAGGTAGAAAGCTCTCTAATGTCTGTGCGAATGTTTTCGGCTCACCATATAGACCTCTCCCTTCTCGATGTTCCTTCTGTGTACAATTCTCAAAGCAAAGGAAATGATGCCAATAGCGGCCATGATATAAAACACTCTGTCTGGAACCAAGGCCAGGCCACACAGAAAGGAATAGTATCCGGCAACCAGATAGATAAAGTCAAGTCTCACTTCCGTACTTCGGATGCTAGGGAAAGAGAACAAGAAGCAATTAAACTCTGGCTTTGTAAGGCAAATTCCATGAAGGATGACACCGGTGCAAAGAGCCGTATCCAGGAACCAAGGAAAGCTTTGACCCATCCCCATTCTCTGCAACCAGGACAAATGCCTAGTTAAGGCTAGCCAGAAACTCAAGTTATATATATATATATATATATATTAAATGAATTTTCTTCTGTAGCTCAAAGCAACATCACACCTTGGTAACTAAGTAGAAGGTTTTAATTCTAATATAGCTAGGAATTTCACATGCAATATTTATCCAAGAGAAAAGCACCCATTTTACTACTATATTGTCTGTATGACAGAATTTGTGTGATATATATGGATCATCATGTCTATTATGACCCAATATCAAGTTACCCATTTTATTACTATATTGTCTGTATGACAGAATTTGTGTGATATACATGGATCATCATGTCTATTATGCCACAATATCAAGTTAGGTCATATAAATCAAGATTAAGAACGATAATACACATTCACAAATGAATTTGATTGCATGTTGACATAAAACTAAACCTATCAGAAATTGTTAAGTTTTCAAACAAAACAGAAAAGAAAAAATATATCAAGATTTTTGGTCACTGCTTGCGTACTTGGGAGGGAGCCTTTAGTGTCCCATTAAATATATGTGTGTGTATGTGCACGCGCGTATATACATATGCATGTATATATGCATGCATGCATGTGTGGTTATTTGCAGTTTGTTTTAGATGCATTCCGACATTTACATACATTTTCAAAAAACTGTTTGAAACTACAATGTACTTATAGAAGTGATGATAATGGCTCAAGTTTCATAACAATAAACCATGGCAATCACATGCTAGACAAGGAAATGGATCATCTTATACCTGCAAACAAGCCGCAAGTGAGGGAACAAACATTAGTGCTGCAACAAGATGCAGAATCAACAAGCCATGCCGGTGATGAAAGACCTCCAATTGTGTGTCACCAAAGCTTTTTGAAGAGTCTGGACTATTGGAACTGTTCTCTTCCAGAGGCAATCTCTGGTTGGATCTTCCATCAGATTTGGATGTAAACTGCCGAGACCCATCATTGCCTTTATTCTTATAATCACATAATTCCTTTCTCCGTGCATGACTGCGAAAGGAAGCCGTCAAAAAACTGTTACAAAAACATCAAGCAACACTTAGGGTCATCATAGTAACAGGCAATGATGCACATCTTACAACAATACATACACAAGGTTTGATTATAGACTTTGGCAACCTATATGCAATAAGCAATAAAATTTATACATTTCATCTGTTAATGAAGTCAATGCTTCCACGAATCCCTATATATTCATCAGACTTTTATAATTTGACTTTAAGTATAAATTTGGCCAAAATAAAAAACAAAGGAATAAAAGGACATGATAGGATCCACTGATGACTCAAGTCAGAAAACAAGCCCTTATGTGCACATTCTCCATCAGGATCCATCCTATTCAACATTTCCTTGTGGTTGTAAAATATTACTGTCACTACACTAATGCCAAATTGACCGATGACCATCAAATACCATTTAAAAATCAACAATGCTATTAGGAAGAGAACCAACGATCATATATTAATGCTTGATTCAGTATTCACATGACTCTTAGTGTATGTTTCATGCTGCTACATGTGCAAGCAGTATTCCACCATTTCAAGGTTTTGAAAACTACTTTTATTTTTATTTTGAGCTAGTTCTCATTAGAAATATTAAGTTTTATGTATCCTGTGCACTAGGGATCAGCCTCTTTTCCAGTTGCATCATAATTTCCCCAACAGTCAAACAGATTATAGGAACAAATTTTTCCCTTTACATTTCCGGTATCTTGCACATCTTATCAAAATTTCCTAGCCAGGTTGGGCCCAAATCCCATTCATATTCAATGCAGCATTTGGAGGAGAGAAGCTAATGCATTTTTAATTTAATGACTCATATAGGCAAAGTTTTTTAAATTTTAATTTTAACCTTTTTTATTTTCTTTTTACCGTGTGATCACTTTTTAGATAAGTTGGAGGTATTAGACGCACTTGCCAAGGCATTGAAATTTTATTGATATGTGAGCATAAAATATTATTTGTTTGATATTTCTTACAGATACATTTGCCACTCTTTTGGCAAGCAATATTTCCTTTAATAAAAATCAAAGCAAAGGAAGAAAAGGTAGTGCCTAGCATATTGTTATGCAAATCCATGCATAGGCCAAAAATTTATTTCCTTGATTTATCCAAATATCATAAGAACAATCAAGAAAAGAGTTTAAACTTGAACCATACCAGCACAGCATACTGTGACAGCACAGAGAGTGAGAGAAGAGAAGTACAAATAATCCCAATGCTGGATGAACCAAGAATACCAAGATAATTGCAGCTAGTGCTGTAACAAGTGACGGATTGCCCTGTAGAACCCTTACTACCTGTTTCATGATTGGATTAGATCAAAAGGAAAAATCCAACATGCAATGAGTTTTAGCTAGGCTGACACTAAAAATATAACATGTCAACATTTGCCCACTAAAATAGAAGGAAATAAAACACACAAAATAAAATAAAATAAAATAAGGATAAATTTTTTTCTTTCCTACTTGTTTCAGCATGGCAGCAGAAATGAACATAAAATGATAGTACACAAGAAATTTCAGTCCTCTAGTGCATAACCAATTCCTAATTGCACATTTGTATCAGAAATTAAGGTTTACCTTTAATGAGAAAAAGCGGGAGGACAGATTAATAAAGCAGCGAACAAATGCAAAATTAGCTTTTCCTTCCCACACTTCCCACCTGCAAAACATTAATCCCTACCATTCAGTATACAAAGTAGTAATCCTAGCAGCCAGACGAATAGCTCATGTACAAATAAATAAGATACAATGTAAAGCTGTTCAGAGAAAATATACATTTTTATGTGGCATTCCCATGAATAAAAGTGACACAGTTAAGGACGTAGAGTGAAATAGAGTATAAAGTTTATTACAAAATTTAAATTAAAAAAAAAAAAAAAAAAAAAAAAAAAAAAAAGAGTTAATTTTAAGATGACATCAGCATTTTAGTCATTCAATAATAAGGGATTTCTAAATTATCTATAATAAAACCATGATGGCATGATTTTAATCACTAAGGACTAAGGAGATAATGCAGAAACCATGTAGCAATAAGCCAATAACTGAGCAAACCAAAAGATTCCAAAAATTGTTTTAAATTCTCCTCTTCTTATTTTTGTTTTTTTTTTTTTTTTTGAGGGTGGGGGGGGGTTGTCTGGCAGGGTGGGGGGAATGTAGTTTTGAATATCTATTACTTCCTCCATCCCAATTTGTTTGTCCTCTATTCCATTTTAGCATATCCCAAAATATTGTCTTGTTTCTAAAAATAAAACTCATTAATTTACTAATATTTTTATTATACCCTTACTTTATTTCAAAACTATTTGAAAAGAAAATTAATAAATATTTAAAAATTCAATCTAATTGGGACACCTTTTTAGTTGCCTCATTAAGAATAACTCTTTAAAAAAAAAAAAAAAAAAAGCTGATAACTTTATTTAAGAGTAGTTTTGTAAACTTATATATTTTTATAATGCAGACAAGACAATAAATGATCTTCCCTTAAAAAAAAAAAGTTTGCACTTTTAAACAGGACAAACAAATTGAGACGGAAGGAGTATGTTAAATTTCTAATTTGGTCCTCTGACTTTAGGGTAAAGTCTACTTTGGTCCAATAATGGTGTCGATTTAATCCCTCAACTTTCAAATCAAGTCAATTTGATCTTTAGATCTCCTCTTCATTTCAATTTTAACAAAATTTGTTGATGTGATAAATGGAACATAAATTAAAAGTTATTATGGAAAGTGTAAAAAATTCAAAATCAACTCAATTCAACTATTAAATCTGTTAAAATTTAAATAAAGAGAAGACCCAAAGATGACATTGACTTGATTTTGAAAATTCAGGGATTAAATCATCACAATTAATCATTAAGGAACCAAATTGAACTTTGTCTAATAGTTGGAGGAATAAATTAGTTGTTTAACCTTTCTATTATTTAAAGTGATGAACACATTATCTCACATCTAGTTGCATTATATAACATGATCGGTAGAAAGATCCTACTAACCTTGTCTTAATAAAAATATGTACAATGGCAGCCACATAGAAGACCAATTGGGACACCAAAACGAGGATGATAACGGACCCATTTGCAAATAAATAACAAATCACTGAGACAATGATGAAGCTAGCATATGGAGGAAATGGTTGTGACATCAAAAAGGACAGGAACAAAGAGACTAAAATTGGGACGATGGCAAGGAGAAAAAATGGCAATGGCATTCTCAAATTGGTTTCCACAGCTGTTACCATCGATGGCATGGGTAGATCAAGATCCCAAGCCCGTGCTTGTCGCATCAGAGCAAATAAGATTATGGCAATGGAGAAACCAATTATCTGCATGAATATAATTCAGTAACATGATAACTATAATTGGATACAATCATATGAAGCATAAACATCCACAAATTCTAATTCAAAAAAGAAACAGCAAACCAGACATAATAAGGAAAGGGGGAAAAGAGAGATATAAAAGCCTTATTAACAAGCACATACCATCTATCATGGAAATTCAATAATGGATTATGTCGGACCGTGAGCTATGTCATTCCACCTCAAAACTAATTAGTAATGAGAAAGACACTCAAATCTTTTATGGCATTCAACATCACGCCCCGCGGGCTTGTTTTTAGAGGGGTTGTAAAGAGTCAAATTGTGGTCCCTCCAACAATCCCTCCTTCACAGTGACACCCCGTGACTTGAACTCACGACTTTGGCTTTAATACCATTTGTCAGACGTGAGTTATACCATTCCACCTCAAAACCAACTGGCGATGAGGAAGACACAATCAAATTTTTTTATGACATTCGACATCACACTTTGCGAGCCTATTTTTAGAGTAGTTATAGAGAGTCGAATTGTGATCCCTCCAACAGATTATAATATACATTTTTATATTATATGATATAACAAATCATTAGTTGTTTCTCCTTTTGTTCCATGCTAGAAACAATCACCACACAGATTCACAAACCTTCACATATAACATGTATCAATGTATCTTAGTTCGCTTATCTTGATTAATAAAAGGACTTGGGTTGAAAGAAGAATATGCATCTAGGTATTATATTGCCCTTGTGCTATGAATTCAGGGCAGTTCATAATGGTGAACTACATTCAGAAAAAGTATTAGTTGCCTCCTGTCAAGCCCTCTATTGAAAACAATAAATTTGAGAGACCATAAATACAAGTGTATATAAACCAAGTTTTGGGTTGATTGGCTTCTGATGTGCATCTGAATTAAACATTCAATTTACCCTTCATTATTGCCAAACCCAATCAATTTTGTTGTTTGGACATCACTGTCTGGAAATTCCTCTATAAAAGAAAAGTCTTCCACATCATAAGTTGTGTGTGTTTCCCAAGGGTTTCATCCACAATCACTACAGTTGGACGTTTATAGTTTTCTTGGAATCTTTGGATGATTCTTCTATTTTTTAATAGATTTTTTAATAAGCAATTTATTTTATTGCAAAAGAACTACCTCCTGCATGGAAAATATCTTCCCATAGATTGATGGAGTTAGATATTCAAATAGTTCATTGTCAAAACTCTATAAAGGAATTATAATCACAAAATTATAATGAAGTATATAGGGTAACACGGCTATTGGAAATTCTTCTTACCTACCAGTCTATTCCATATTACCTAAATGGCAGAGTTTGCCTTTGTGTGGTTATGTCGGGTAAATCCATTCCCTTTCTTTATATTCATAATTAATTTTCATAAGAATTATTCGGCCAGAGCTTAATTCAAACCAGAACTGGAAAATAATCTAAGAAACCATAAAGGTGAACATAAAGATAAGACACCAAAGTAATCAGATAAGAGTATGATGTTTTCTAAATGAGCATTAAAACATAAAAATCACAGTAGGCAAATGTCATGCAGAAAATTAGAATATACATCCACAAGAACACTGTCAAAACTATCACCTGTGGACTATACAAAAGCAAAAATCTGCCAGCAGCTGCAGTGGCAGAGACAGCAATGCTTGTTTTATACGAACAATGTGGGTCTACCTGCAGAGCAGCAGACCAATGCAAAAGAAAAAACCTTTGATTATTAATTATGAATTATGAAAACAAACTATAGTCGGCTACCATTTCATACCAATATCATATTAAGTGACCAAGAAACTTATTTAGATGACCTCATACCAGCAACAAAACCGTGGTTTTGTCAGAACCCCTAGTTGAAGTCCAAAGTGCTGGTGAGGAGTCGACAACAATTTTCTTACTGTACATATTCGGAAATATGTGAAGACCAGATGTTTCATCCCACACGAGTGCTACAGGGGGGAAACAGCGTAGTTTACAAAGCCCTGCAATAAAGGGCTCACTCATAAAAATTGTTGGTCAACAAAGCCAAATTATAGTCAAATTCATCAAATAATGGAAAAACCAAACAAAAACAGCCTTAAATTTAGGACCATTTAATCAAGGGTCAAACTTCTATGAGTTTGGACTACAGTCTCTCAAGAAGTAGAATCAACATAGATGTTAGTTTCAAAGCTAAAAACACCACAAATAAGTCTACAAAGTTTTACCCAGGTTAAAGCCTCAAGCACTCTGGAAGTGGAATAATGAGCTTTAAAAGAAGCTTAAACCCAGGATATGTAGGGACCTCCCCCAAACAGAAACTAGTCAGGCACCTTTTATGTGGGATACTCAAGTCGACCTCCTCCAATAACATTTTTTGACAATCGTGAAGATTAATCACCTTTACTCTTTTGAACACGTAGATGACATTTAAGTCTATCAGTTAAGGTTTTCTTAGCCTACCACCAACTTAAGTGTATAACGTATTTTATCTAAAACTTGCTGTATATCAAATAATTCTTTCATTATTTTACTCTCTATTGTCTTCCACAATACGAACTAATTCAAACACAAAATGCCACACACGTATTTGCACACATACAAATGAGACAATGAAATATTGCACAGGAAAAAGTTGTCATGGTAAATTAATGTAAAGCTCTTCAGAACCCTAACAGATTGTTTGTGGTGCAATGGCATTCCTCATATTTATTTCTTCACTAGAAAATTCATAAAAAATAAATGTATTGTGCTTGATGCGTGGTTCAACTTTCAGAAACCAGGACATACAGTGAACACAATCAAACAGTCACTTTATGCACTGTTCAACTTTCAGAAACAACTATCTAACATCTGGCATTAAAAACATCTTACCATCACACTGAAGAGATTTGGCAATGCTTATCTATACATAATCAATGTAAACATAACAAAGTAAATGTGTGAACCTATTCAAATAAAGGATTCAGCAATCCATGAACATTAGCAAACCTTAGAATGAGGTCGATAAAGTTCCATATAGTTCACATCCACACAAGCACACCCAAGAAAATCGAACTATTACAGCAGAATCATAAAAACAGAAGGAAAAATAGAATTTTAAACTAAGTATTGAAACAGGGATATATATTGCTTACTGCTGTTTTCTACATCTCCAGCCTCATCTGGAAGCCCAGAATTTTTGATTCCACAGCCTGCAGTTTCCAAAGACAAAGTAGCAGGTAGAAGGCCTAAGCTAATGGTGAAAGACAGATTGAGAACAAGAGGGTGATCCTCCTTCACAAGCATATCCTGCTTCACATTAAAATTTTAAACAGTGAAAGCTCAGTCAGCTAAGTTAATGGAACTGAATATAAAGTAAGGAAAGATATATTTTCTAAGATTTCAGATTCCCAGAAGTAATTAAGCTGCTGCATGAAGATAATAACCTTCTGAGAATAGATAGATTGAAGCATCAACAAGGGAGGTAACTCTATCTTTCCTTCCTCTGGATTAAAGAACTGCCCAACTGCCATGGATGCTGCTGGTGGAGGTCTGCCTGAAACGGTCTGCATACCCAATTGTCATCACACATTTCACTCAGACTACTTTATAGTATCATATCCAACAACAAAGCACCATTACTACAGAAACAATCCGTACCAGCAATATGCTTACTTGGACAAGTTTAAATTTATGTTGAAAAAGATAAAAGTACTCAATTCTCTCAACTGATTATTTTATTTATAAGAAAATGACGAATTCTCAACCAAAAAAAGATGTTAATCAATAATGTTGCAGATCAAATGGTATGTTCAAATGGATTGAGAATGAACAAATCCAGCACTGCAACAAATAAAAATTATTTAAGATGAGGCAAGAATAGACATGCCTAGCATACTGGAGAAAACAATGCTTTATTGCTATATATGAGAACATGGTATAGTCATAAGAAAATACAACCACATTTTTTCTTAGAACACAAAAGCACTCCATCATTAAGGAGCTTATCACAGCCATGTGCCAAAATGGTCCTTGAATTTAGTTGTTCCCAGAAAATAATTTCATTATATTCTTTTTATTTTGAATGGTAAGGTCTATATACACCCAATGGGCCTTAAACCCACAACAAAAATAACATTCACTATAGATTCAAGAAGGAAAAGGCAAAGTTAATAATTTTTAAAGTTTGACGCATACCCATCATTTTGTAAAGAGGCATTTAGCTTTTCCTATGTTTATTTACACTTCCATTACTGAAAAATAAAAGGTAAAAGTCATTAACAATGTAAAAAGCAAAGGCATTGCATGGATTTTTTTTATTGATGCTCAGGAAAAGGCATCCATGGATGAAAATAAGTATCAAATAGACAAGTTGGCCAAAAAAAAGTATCAAACAGGCAGAAGAAATTTAGAATTACTTCTCCAATGCAGTACATGTGATGTAATCGAAAGAGAAAATCTTAATAAAAAGAATGAAGGCCAGTAATACCGGGCGGGGTGCAACTGAGATGGTCAGAAATCTGAATCCATGCATATCCTCTGGCCCCAACCGAAAGACAGCCGATGGAGGAGGTTGCTCAGTCTGACTCCCAGGTTCAATCTGATAAACATAAGCAGGTTTGGAAACATGAGTATGCCAATCACATCAGAAGAATAAATCTATCAGTCCTACCAGCCCATGATGGCAACAAATGTTAAACCTCCCACTTTGTAAAGTACATGTTTCACCCAGACTAGACATAAAATCCACTTCAAGTTGGGAAGAGGCACATGTTATAAAAACATGACTGTGAGTCCTAAAAAATCATCATGAACACAACAGTTAGTACCTGTGTTGGTGCAGGTCCTGATGGAATAGGCACCATTTTTGAAGTCACCTCGAGAACCCTACTACTCAGAGGCAAGCTTGAAGTTGATAATCCCTTTTCAGGCCATAGATGAAGTCTAACCCCAGAACAAGGAGCAAGGTTTGTCACGAATATGAAGTGGCTTTTCCCATTAGACCCCTGCATCACACAGATGAACTATTAGCAACTTTTGGCTTAGGAATGCAAAGAAACAAAATAATGAATGATACTACAAACATGATTAAATATAAGATAAAAATTATCTTTAAACGCAGCAACTAATATAATTTTTTTTCCCCCAGGTTAAAAACATAGCACAAAAGTTTACTGTGGAGGGGATTACCTTGGAAGCATGAATCATGAAAAGGGGGTCAATTTTTTTTATTTTTTTTTAATTGGTAAGTTACACACGCATTGAGTGGGCTTTGAACTCAGAACCTCATCCCCCATCAACTGTTGTTGAAAGAGGAAGTGCCATTTGGGCCAAAGCTCATTAGCATGAAAAGGGGGACAGTTAAAATTGAACTCCAAAAAATCAGGTCTCTAATGAATGAATTACAGGGAAAAAAATAAAAACAGTGAATTAATATTTATTTTATGACAGTAGATTAATGCTCTGGAGAAGCTGACCAGTTTCTGTATGTCCAACCATCGCCTTCGACCATCCATTGCTAAAACAGTGACAGTGGTTGTCTGGATGTATATATCCCTCTCAAAGCCATCAGCACCCCAATAAACGTTTCTGGGACATGCTGTTGATGCATGCACCAGAGATCCTGCAAGTATTTAACCCATAAGATTTTGCAACTGATTTGTATTTCATAAACATTAAAAAAAAAAATTTTTTTTTTTGGTGAACAAAATTTTATATTAATACAATGTAACTTTGACTGTTCTATCTTATGCATGCTATGGAACTTAAGGCTATGTTTGGTTTGAGGGAATGGGGAAGAAAATAATAGAAAAGGACAGAAGGGAAATAAATTCCTTTGTTTGGTAGGATGGATTGGGTGAAGGAAAGGAAAATGGGGGATCCATTTTCCTCCATGGCCCACCATATTCTTTCCTGGCAAATTGGGAGGAAAAGGAGAGAGTTTTGATGGTGTGACCCACCAATATATTTCCTTCCATTTCTCCCATACAAACCAAACAAGTGAAAGAAAAATTTTTATCCTTTCTCTTCCCTTCCCTCTCCCTTGTTTTTGCCAAACACAGTATAAGTTTTAATGAATGGTTATACATCACAAAAAGCATATCTTATATTGGGGAAGAACAAAAAAGTAATTATTTGATAGTAACAACAGGTTACATCAAAACTCTTTAAGCTGCATGTAGAGCATAATTTCAAATCATTGTGGTTTCTCAATACAGAGAACTATATCCATATACTTTGTCAGGTATCACATGGGTACCACTATGCCAGAAGTTTAAATTATTCAAAATTGCATATGCCTTGTCTTTTTTTATTTCGGTAACAGGAACTGAACAATCTTAAGGTCTCTTTGTCCTTCAAAGCAGTATAGACAAGATATGGGACCAAATTTCATCATGCAATTAGAAAGCTTGAGATAATTGTCAACATGGTGCTACTCATAGTGTTAACTGAGCATCAACAAAAATTACTTATTCATGAGCCACCCATTAAAAATTCAAATTTGCTATTTTGGATAGGAAAAAGTTTAACAAAGGAGAAATATTAGAGGAAAAAAAGGGAAAAGAAAACACCATCAGAATAAGGATATATCAAAGGTGCCAGGCATTAATTCCCAATCTATACAAAGACTCTTGCCTACTATATGTGTGTGTGTGTGATGTGATCCAATTAAGCACTCAAACCACTTCTATATGTTCTCAAAATGTCTGAATACAATAGCTAAACAAAACAAGATGCCCAAATGACATCCACAGAATCTCATTTGGCTAACTGATTTAATTACGGTAATTTTTTTTATAACTAATGATAATTACTCGCAATAATAAACAAAAGGATTTCTCCAATTTCAATGTTTGATAGCTAATATCCATAAAATATGGGCAATACTGGATATATAATGAATTTTCTATATCCTGGTTTTTGTCTCCATGAAATAAAAAATTAAATATTAAAAGATATTTTAGATATTCCTGAACAGCAGCATTGTATGATTTATAATGTTTGTGTAGATAACAAATAGTAACTTCAAGGAGGAGTTTTAATTCAACCATGTACTAGAAACCAGCGGCTTACCATTAAGAAAAAACAACAAAGCTAAAAGATATTTGTCTTTGTCATTTACTAAGTTATTGCTTTCTTCCTCACCCCCTATAGAATTACATAACATGAAGAAATGACCATGACACTTTTTTCATGACAGATTGAGTACAATACCAGAAGCATCTTTGACATCCTTAACCAGAACATGTTTCAGCTCCTGAGATGCTAAGTGTGATTGCATCATCCAATTGAAGCTCTGTGGTATGCCACTACGAAGCATTCTTGTCAATATTGTTAGTCTCTTTTGAGTGTCAGGAAATGGTTGGCCTGTTCTGGAGTCTATCAAACTCAGAATAGTGTGTGACACCTATATAAGAACACAAACGTTCAGGACCATATATAGAAATATTAAATTCGAATTCAAGAAGGGCATTCTACCCACTTGGACAACTAGCTGATTACACCATAGAATAGCCTGATGTTCCATTGACAACCACACATTTTTCATGCCAGTACTACTGATCATAAAGCCATTGGTAGGAGGCACAATACCATCAAGGGATTCTAATTTCGTCCTCACCTAACAAAAAAAATGCAAAAACGTTCACATAACCAAGTTAAGGTAAATATAAAGCATTCATACAAAATGAAGTACAACAACAAAATCATAGCAAACTTGAGCATAAAATAAAAATATAAACCCACTCTTGCTGTCACCAAAGTACATTGTTGATCTGAAATCTCATATACATACCAAAACACTTCAGCATGGACAACTCAATTAAATTAAAGTTTACTTGGTTCATCAACCAAATAAAGATAATAAAAAAAGAAAAGAACAAACTTTCATTCACCATGTTACATAAAGCATCCACAAGTATGAAAAACAAAAGGAGAAACTGAACTAGCAAGCAGCTACTTTAGAGTATTTAAGAAACAACTTCATGCCTAATCGACTTGCCACATCCTGCATTTTAAAAATTGTTTATACTCACCACTCTTCAATGAATTTGTGAAATCAATTTGCTTGACATTATGCCAACCAGAAGAGACCAAAGAGTTATAAGAACAAATTTATGTAAAACGTAGGACTGACTCTTACATGAAACATTAAGCCAAATCTTCATGAGATCCACGTTAGACACAGTACAATTCTGTGCCACAAACATATAGAGCACCCTTTTTAGTTTAATCAAGCAAACATTCTTGCAGCCACCATACCAGCAAAAGATGCAAAGATATATGTACCTGATAATCATTATAACCACCAGAAACAGACACAACAACAACATGAGAGAGTATAGGATCAGACATATAATGTCCTGTGTGACTGGTTTGGACTTCATATCCCTTTTTCCATTGCTGATTTACGTGTGCAAAATAGTGACCCAAGGAAGGCTGCAATGCCACAGGAGGTGATCTGAAAAAAATAGATGACCCTTTTAAAATTAAATCAATACACTATTTATAAAACCAAACCATTTTTTCTTCATTAGAATAAAATATAATAAAACATGGAAGCCATAAGACTCACTGGTGTGGACTTGAAAGCGTAAGAATAGTTGCAACTGCTGCCTTCCTCAAACGAGGATGGATAATAGCAGCTCTAGCAACAAAACCACCCATAGAGTGACCAACCAATATCACACTTTTTGGCAAATTCCCAGAGGTTGCAGCTCCTTCTTTTGCTCGAACATCATAAGATTCTTTGTACTGATCCAAAACCTGCAAGCATGGCCACACAATGGCTATTGATTCATCAAAAAACATGAACAAAAAACCCTGTATCCAGCAAACTAAATATATCTTCAAGCCTGCGTATTTAGTGAAACTTACAAGTATCCCCCAATTGAGGACAAGATTCAACAAAATCACAAGGGCCAATAAGGTTTAGTGTAATTGATGTTAAGAGTTAATATTGATGAGAAAATAAGAGGAAGACAAATGAGCGTTTGGTCTGAAGCTGTGGAAAGAGGTTATAGTGGCCATTAAGAAGTATATATATCTTAGTTCGATTTAAGGTTTTCAAACCAATGATCTTAACATTGAGAAGTACTATGGCAAGGTTCCATGTCTTCCAACGTTGATAGATGCATATTGTTAATCCAATTCCAAAGTTATATGCCTTTTATCTCTGTACTAACCAACAAAAAGGTCCAAGACCATTTAAATCTCAATTGACCTCATTATAGCCACTTGAGAAAATCAAAAAATAAAAATAAAAATGGTGAAAGTAATACCCTGTGAATGGCATTTACAACATATTCTGTGTGCTCTTCGAGTATTCCACCATCCATTGCTGAATGTTCACCTTCAAGATCAACAGCAAACCAGTCCAGCTTGCTAGTATATTGGTTGGGTAGTTGAAATCCAGCTGAATCAAAATCTGCCCCTCCCTCTTCACGAGTTAAGGAGGCTTCTTGATAAAATGTACGCTCAAGAGGGCCTCCTTGATAAGCCCTATCAGATTCTGCTGCCAAGGATCGTACCTGTAAATTGTAACGAGGACAAAACAACCAAAGGAATCATGTAAAGATAAACAATCTCGACAATAAAGGTACTCTAAATGTATCATAAATATTTGATACATTATATGTTTTTCTATCATATAAAGCATACTACCATCTCAAATATAATAAAATAATAATAAACTTGGATCTCAACAGAGGCTAAACCAAACATGTATTTTATCATACATTACTTATCAAAATTGCATACTACAATTTCATGATAAAATTGAAAAGCAGATTTTTTTATACATAAAAATTGAATTGCAGTCATATCCAACTACTTCATTTTCATGGCATTATAAAGATTCAAATTATGATTGAATTTGTCGACAAGACCACACACTGAATGAGAAACTCGAGTATCTAGAAGGAATGCATTGAAATAATCACCATCTCCTAATGACTTTTATTTTTTATTTTTATAGGTACGTTACACGTGCACCTAGTGGGTCTTGAACACGCGACCTCACCCTCCACCTAAGCATTTCAAGCACATTGTAATCAAATTCAAAGAGAAATTGAGAAGGACCTTGCCTGTTTGTAGCTACCACCATTGCCCGGAATAAAAAGTGCGGGCACGCCACTTAGCTTCTTGATGTGCTCCTTAAAATCTATCTTTCTCCACCCTTCATGGTACAAATACAAGCCATACTTTGCCGATGACACGCCTTCCGATGCTGAGATCGGAATATAGGTCGGATACATGTATGTCATGATACAACCGTTCGAAACCGGTCTTAACAAGTCATACAATGCAGCAAGTCCAATCCATATCACCAGAGCAATAAGAGCCACCACTCTAAATTTTGCTTTGAAACCTTCCATTGTGAGAATCAACCTATCACTCCTCACTTCGCAGCAATTCGCATATCTCTCCGTCTTCACGAAGAATTGAAATTTCTAAATGAAGATATCATAAATCTCAAAGCTTAACAATTACAATCCAAAGCAAGAATTCACTATCTTGAGTAATTTATTATTTTCCTATTATGAAAAAACAAACACCAAGAATTTGCGTAAAATACACATCAGTAAAGCTTAGCAAAAGAATCTATAACTTTCCAAATTTGAAAAGCCGAATTCAAAAATTGCAACCAAGATTTTTAAGTTCAGATCGAATTTCTTTTAAAGGCAAAGAAATCTGTTTGATTAACAATAATTTTTTTGGTCAAAATTGAGAGTAATGAGAGTGAAATTGAAGTGAACAGTGAGTGAGTGAATGTAATTTAGATTATAGCAAATGGATCTATAAATCTTGAAGAAGATAAAGATAAAAGAGAATGAGAATGTGAAAGGAATTTTACCTAATCGGAGAACCACTGTGAAGTTTGGCTGATTATAAAATTTAAAAATAAAAAAAGCTGTAAGGTTGAAATGGTGGAGATGGATCAGCTACTGAGAGGTCTACTGGAGTGTATTTTGGTCTTGAGAAAATGGTAAAAGGAAAATTCGAGATAAAGAAATAGGGGTTGTATGGAAGAGAGGTTGGGTCAGTTTCGGTTCGGAGCGAAAAGATGGTTATTTCGTGCAAGTTTTGGCTACAAAGTTCTTTTTTTTTTTAACAAACACAAAAGAAAATGGATTCTATGAAAGATAGCCATCACAAACTTCACAGGGCGATAGTAATCGGCTTTGTAACTGGATGTACATAGTAATTGAGAGTCTAAGTAAAAAAAAAGAGTAATAATAATTTTTAAGCTATATTATACACAATATATTTTTTTTAACAGCAATATGAGAAATTAGTGTTAAAAAGTATTGTGAAAATATACGTGACTTAAAAAGTGTTGTAGAAATATGTATTATGGTATTTAAGCATTGAGAACTGTTATTTAAACAATAATACCAAATGAGCTCTTACCCTTTAAAAAAAAAAAAAAAAAACAAATACACACAAAAAAGAGGGGAAGTTGCAAAGCATAAAGTTATAATTCTCACTAAAAAAGATTAATTGGACTACAAATTTTTAAATTTAAAAGTTAAATTAATATTTTTATATTCTTAACCCACGTGACGTGGGCCACATCACAAATTAATTAGATATAATTTACCATTCAATTTATAAACTTATTTTTTAAGGATTATTTTAAATCACAAAAATTTAAACATTTTGATGATAACATAATAATTCTTGGAAAATTTTAAAAACATGTGATAATGCCGAAAAATCGTCAGTAAGCCAAACGCTCCTCACGTGCTCCTGTCAAGTACCTACACAACAGAAAAGCTGAAGACCTTAAAATGAGTACCGATGTGGTATCGGCCAAATACCCTCCGATGATCAAGTCAGAGAATTCTCTTATTCACAACTCTAGAGTACCAGAGCTGGGGTGAATTATGTGTACCTTGGTTTGTAAGGGTATTGGAGCTTTTATAATAGTAGAGGGTTAACCTCTCTTCCTTGTGCTAGAAGTCTTTTTCCTATAGGAATCTTCATGAGCGTATATTGCGGAATTCTTTCCTTGTAGGAGGCTAACACTAAGCGTGGGATACAAGATATTTCCTTATATACTCATGCGTGGTGATCAAGACAACCCACGTTAGGGTCGTCAGCTTCGCCTACTCCCTTCAGCTTTATTAGCGTCGGGTACCCATCTTCATTGCCTAAGGTCAACTTGTCGGCTATGCAGTGAGTTTCGTGGACTCCCTAACATTGTCACTTACTAATGGATCCCGACGGAGGTTTGCTTACCCTCTTCATCCTTGTTCCTATCAGCTTCCTTTTATGCTTACTGACTTCAGCTTACTATTTTCAGCTTACTCTTCAGCTTACTGCCTTCAACTTAATGCTTTCAGCTTAATGCCTTCAGCTTACTGTCTTCAACTTACTGCCTTCAGCTTACTACCTTCAGTGATGGTTCCAACCCACAGCAAGAGAGACAGCACTTCATTGAATAAAACTCTATTGAAGAGTGATAGTACATTAGAATACACAAAATTTTTTACAAGAAGGTCCAAATACTGCTCTCATTACTTGAAGAAAGGTAAATGCATCTCACAAGCTCAACTAAATCCTACTCTCAGGTTCTCTATCTTACAAAAAGAACAAAACAAGACAATGAATAAATATGGAATTGACAAGCCCCCCAACAGCTTAATGAACCAGATATACTAAGCGAACACATCTTAATCCCCAGGCAATGGCAGTGAAGTATTGACTCTTGCTCATCTTCTAATGGAAAACAAACAAAGAGAAATGATTATCCTGTTGCAATGTCATCTAATTTTTTGTATCCTACTTAATAAGAAAATTCATGACCTCGAGGTGAGATGAATTTCTTGACCCAGATGGCAATATCCTCTGCACTGCCCTGAGCCTGTGGGGTCTTTAGAAGCATGTCAAAGGTTGCAAATTCATAAACTGCATCCTTATAATGAAGAACAGGAGTATCTACATTAACCTTCCATAGCTCCTCTGAGTAAGCAATAGCCTGATCTCTCATCCAACCATGTTCTGCCACCACTGTCAATGTTGGGGGCATGAGTTTTAAAGGAGGCCCCCGATCTGAGATAAGGGGGTTAGCAGCTGGGTGGTCCAGACTGAACTCTTCCTCGGTAAGAATAGTTTCCATGCAAACATGCACATGGACTTGACATAGAAGTAGGAGTTTGCCAACTTTAGCTCAGAATGCGTAGGGACACTTCCAATGAAGAATGGGTTAATCAGGACCTGTGCCACAACTTTAACCGGATACAGCAGCTTGCCTGCCTCAACAACTTTTCGAGCTACATAATCTGCAATATTTGCACCACAGCTCACTCCATGTAGAACACATCTGTTTCAATGAAATGAAAAAGGTTAGAGATTTGATGAATAACATTGCAAGTTCTTTTGAAAAGGTTGGTAACTTTCTAGATGATTTACAGGGGTCAATTTTTAAAATCTTTTGTGTTTATTTGTGTGTATATTCGCATTAAAAGCTAATTTTTGTGAATGTTACCTTATATGCCATACCCAACACTACCAACTTATCAGGTGTATAGAATATCAAAAAAGGCCTCCTTGTCCAAGAGCAAAACTACCAAATTCACCATACCATTTGTATTTAATGTACATCTTAAGATTATTTTTCCCATAAGCAAAAGCAGCACATGGTCAAAGGGGTCCAAAACCACCCAAAAAAAAAAAATGCAATTTGACCAATAGTTCCATCCAAATTTCCAATTTTGCTTCTAGAAGATATAGCAACAATATGCAACTCTTTTTATTTTTGATTAGTGCACCACCATCTAACTCTAGAACATCCAATTTTTTTTTTTACAGTTTAAATGTTGGTAGCTTGGTGCACATGAAAAGACCAACAATAAACCAAAATTGCCCTAAATAACCAATATGCTCGAGGAAGAAAGATTGAGCAAATGGAAGTGAACTGTATTATACCTTTAAACAAGTCACAAGGAAGCCTAAAATATACCACCTTACTCTTTTTTTATTCCTTTTTCCTTCTACAGGTTTTGACCACAAGAGGAGGGAGGTACCACTACCAAGTACCAACTTACTAATTTGAAGTTACAAGATATGCGTAAAATAATCTTGATAAATGCTCAATCCGTTGACATGGTCTTTTTTCTGTTAGTAGTTGCCAAAAATTTTCTATTTTGATTAAGCTATGTTTGTCTATCTCCTGCCTATTCAGTATCTAATCAATAGTAATACAACAACAATCAAGCCTTAGTCCCACAATCTTGGGGTTAGCTATGGATCATCAATAAATTAATTAGGGTCGGCCACATATATTCTTTTCCTCCATTCTATTTTATCTGAACAATCAAGCCTTAGTCCCACAATCTTGGGGTTAGCTATGGATCATCAACAAACTAATCAGGGTTGGCCATATATTCTTTTCCTCCATTCTATTTTATCCAAAGTCCTACTCTCTATTACCTCCCTAATTGACATGTGCTTTTTTTACTACTTTTACTAATGTTATGTAGGACTTTTTCTATCTTTTTTTTCATTCCCTCAACCGGAATCAACTCACTCTTCCTCACTGGTACATTAATCACTCTCATCTGCACATGAACAAACTATCTCAAGCAATTCTCCCTTATACAAAATTCAAGTATGTTTTGCGGCTGTATTTTTCAACTTTACCATTTATGATTAAGACAAGAAAGTAGTAACTTCAAAAAAGTCAAAATCTTCATATATCTAAAAAAGGCAAGAATATCTCTTCTTCTTTTTTATGTTTTTAATAATAAAAGTTATTCTGCATTCGTTACATGGTTCAATGCAACTATGCAAGTATTACAAATTGTACGGGAAAACTTTTACATATGATTTTTAATAAATCCATGCAATGCACAGCTATAGTACTAATATATGATAAAAGGAGTTTAACATCAATGATCTTCGATATGCTTTAAACTTAATTCACCCTATCTGAAAAAGAGGGAGATGTCAGGGCATCCTGAATCAAAGGGAGTATAAACAAGTTTCACTTTTTAGCGTCGTTACTAATGAGACAAAGTTCAAATTCCATAATAACTATATTTGAAACTCAAGGAGGGAATTACGTGCATTCAAAAAATTGAAGAACCATAGAAAAGACTTACAAGGACAATTTCCCCACAAAAAACCATCTATAGAATTTCCTGATGACATGGCCACTTTCAAAGAACCTTGAACATAAGAAGATAATGGATTTTGGTGTAAATTATGTTGTACTTCTACTATGATGGAATAATACACATCATTATGCTTAGTTTAAGAAAATAACCTCATCAAACTAATTGTGGATTACAAACTCAATTCTATAACAACTAAAATGATATCTCAAATATATCAGTGGACTTAAATGAATATTTTTCCCCAAAAAAAAAAAAAAAAAAAGAAGACGTGAGTTTTTCATATACATGATTTATTCAACTAAATAAGAAATTGCTTGTTCTCCTTTTATCTTCACAATAATTCATGCAAAAGGCACAAGAAGGCATGAAATTACATTATCCTCTGCAAATTGCTTTCAACAAACCATGACGCATCAGTCATGAGTATAACAAAAGGTGGCTATAGTGTTTTCTTACCAATCCTAAGTGCCTGGTTTCCTTCTTAGGACAAGGGCATCCCTAGCCCAAAGTTAAAATAGAAAGCAGCAAAAATGTGTTTATCTGAGAAAATAATTAGAAACCTGGAATAATGGCTCCTAAAAGGGCCTCAAACTGTGAATCTTTTTCTCCATATTCTGCCTTGGTCAACCATTCCTTTTGCAATTCTTTCATGCTTTACCATTTGCAAATTAAACTGAATTTGTTAGTATATGAACCCCCAAACTTATTAAAAACCAACTTATAAAATTAGAAACAAACAAAAGCCTACACTAATCTCAAACTGTGCTAATTCACACAGGTGCATGGTGGCCTAAGCCAATGACAGACTAACAAACCAGCTCACCAAGTAATAGACCCAAACGAGACATCTCCACCACATACAATCTTGAGAACAATGTCACAAACACTAAATATCAGATGCATCACCTTTCTCTAAATGGTTAGGCATCCTAATTTAATCACTGGCATGACATGTCAATGGTTTTCTTCCTTTAAAAAACCAGAACAGCCCTTGTTTACAATTTTATAATAGAATCCAATCATTGACACATTCACATAAACTCCATTCTAAACTTGCAATATATGCAAGCACACTCAAAACCATTTTAACTCCTAGATTGTACAACTATAAGATTTCAGACTTAGAACATGGTCGACAAACCATTGATTTGCATTTTTGAACCCCAGCATTGTAGCTCAGAATTACACTCCTAACTTTACAGTAGCAATGTCAACATACCATATTATGAAAAGCACATCAATAAATATGAATTAAAATCCCATCTAAATTCTATCATCTTTTGCAACATATAACATGAAATTCATCAATCCTATCAATTTTCTAAAAAATGCAGCATCCAATTCCAAATGCAATAACCATATAAAATTGCAAAATGAGAACAAAATTGTAACCTTGATGGATCTCCGTGTGCCGTCACTTCCTCCTCAGCCTTTTCTTTTCATTGGTGGATCCGACATAGTGTTGGAAGCAACCCAACTCCCATGGAAAAAATTCTCCAAAGTTGACTCTTCGACTCGGAATGGGCAATCAACCTTGCGCTTTCCAAGCTACAACAAATAAGTCAGAATTTAAGTTCATAAACATTGAGCATTTAATTAGAGGATCACAATGGTGATCAATGGAATATAACAGCAATATGCATGCTTACCCCCACACATATATATGTAAATAACATAGTGAAGTTATAGTTAATGGAAATTCAAAAAGAAAATAACTCACATAATGTGAAAAGAAAGCCAATAAATATACAATTAATCTATTCCTACGTATACAATGGGCATGAAGCTGTGTGATGAACTTGATGCAATGAGTGTAAGATTTTGGTGGGGCCAGGTTGGAAATGGGAGGAAGATTCATTGGAAGGGCGGGAGGAAGATTCATTGGAAGAGCTGGAGTAAGTTGACTCAACCTAAGAAGGAGGGAGATATGGGTTTTCAGGATTTAAGGACCTTCAACCTAGTTATGTTGGCTAAGCAAGGGTAGAGATTAATGCAGGAATGGGGGTCTCTTCTATGCCAGTGCTTCAAAGCCAGATATTTCCCATGGTGCAACTTTCTAGATGCATACAGACTCACCAAATAGCTCTTATGTCTGGAAGAGCATAATGGCAGCAAAACCAATTTTAAATAAAGGCAAGGCTACTGTTGGATGGTTGGAGATGGCTCATCCTTTAGGATTTTATTAGATAAGTGAATTCCTAATCATCCAACAAATAAGGTGATCCATCCACTAGGTGAGGAAGAATGGGAATGGCGGGCTTCAGATCTTATAAATGTTGGAGGTGTGAGTTCATTACTTCGAGCTTTCATAGAGATGATGCATAGGCTATCCTATGCATACCATTAAGCCATAGGCCTATCTTGGACGCTATTGTATGGTTGCATAATAAGAATGGAAGGTACTCGGTTAAATCCTTTGTCATGAAATCCATCTCTTCCAAAATATATATATATATACACACACACACACACATATAAAAGCATTCAATTTTTTTTTCAATGATTTTCTAGTTTTTTATTTTTCTTGGATGTCAACCAAAATTTTACAAAAGAAAAATAAATAAATCATTAATGATGATGCTGGAAAAAACCACCAGTGAGCTACACGGTACTCGCACACTAAACAGCACCTACACAACAAAAAGGAGAAGACCTAACAGAGAGCACCGGTGTGGTGCCAGCCAAATACCCTCCGAAAGTCAAGTTAGAACTTACTTCAACTCTAGAGTGCTAGAGAGAGGTTAATTATGCGTACCTAGATTTGTGAGGGTATTGGGGCTTTTATAGTAATCGAGGATTGACCTTTCTTCCTTGGAATAGAAGTTTTTTCCATATAGGAGTCTGTAAATCGCGGAACCCTTTCCTTGTAGAAGACTAACATTCAGCGTGGGATACAAGTTATTCCCTTATATACTTATGCATGGTGGCCAAGTCATGGTTTTGTTAGAACCGTCAGCCTCAGGCCCGTCAACCTACCTCACGCCCTTCAGCCATGAAGGGTCGTCAACTTGCTGGGTCTTCTATTCTCTTCATAACTTAGCCCGTCAGCCTAAGCCACAGGCTTTAAACCGACGGGTTAGCCTTGCCTCTAATTTATACTCATCAATTAAAATGCATTAAATATGCAAAAACATAGAAGTCTAAAGGATAATTTTGAAAAACAAACATGAGAAAGAAAGATTACTATCAGTGACCTTAGTATTCTTTGGTTCCACAAGGACTGTAGAAGGCTTGGCTCTCTTTTTTTTTTTTGGAACCTTCTTAGCTTTCATTTTGTTTTGAACCCCCTTAGCTTTCATTTTGTCTAAAATCCTCTTACTTTTCATTTTGTTTCGAACCCCTTAGCTTTCGTTTTGTTTCGACCTCCCTTAGCTTTCATTTTGTTTTAGTTTTGATTAGTAATTGGATTTCCATGTTGGGTATAGACTATATAGCTTGATGGTTTGCTTGGGTTTGAAAAATAGAGTTTTTTTTTTTGGGAATGGCCTGCATGCATTTGAGAGTCCAAGAGAGTGAGAGACTTGGAGAAGAAGAAATGGAAGTTTGAAAGAAGTGGGGTAGGGGTATGGAGTATTTACTTAATGGGAGTACCTCTCTCTCCTTCCCTTTTAAATGTCTACTCTTCTATTTCTATTTTTATGTCTGTAAATAAGTATACAAACAGAAGTATAGAAGTATATAAATAGAAGTATATGTCTGTGAGAAAAAGAAATGGAAGTTTGAAATAAGTTTGAAATAGACTGTACAACTATAAGATTTTAGACTTAGAACCTATGTTCGCCAAACCATTGATTTGTATTTTTGAGCCCCAACATTGTAGCTCTAAATTACACTCCTAACTTTATAGTAGCAATGTCAACATACCATATTATAAAAAGCACATCAATAAATATGAATTAAAATCCCATCTAAATTCTATCATCTTTTGCAACATATAACATGAAATTCACCAATCATATCAATTTTCTAAACAATGTAGCATCCAATTCCAAATACAATAACCAAATAGAATTGCACAATGAAATCAAAATTGCAACCTTGATGGATCTCCGTGTGCCGCCACCTCCTCAACAGCCTTTTCTTTTCATTGGTGGATCCGACACAGTGTTGGAAGCAGCCCAACTCCCATGGAAAAATTCTCCACAGTTGACTTTTCAACTAGGAATGGGAGATCAACATTGTGCTTTCCAAGCTACAACAAATAAGTCAAAATTTAAGTTTATAGACATTGAGCATTTAATTAGAGAATCACAGTGGTGATCAATGGAATATAACAGCAATATGCATGCTTACCCCCGCACACGTATATGTAAATAACATAGTGAACTTATAGTTAATGGAAATTTAAAAAGAAAGTAACTCACATAATGTGAAAAGAAAGCCAATAAATATACAATTAATCTATTCCTAGGTACACAATGGGCATGAAGCTGTGTGATGAACTTGATGCAATGAATGCAAGATTTTGGTAGAGCTTAATGGTTTGCTTGGGTTTGAAAAATAGAGAAAAAAAAAAAAAAAAAAAAAAAAGGGAATGGGCATGAAGCTGTGTGATGAACTTGATGCAATGAGTGCAAGATTTTGGTAGAGCTTGATGGTTTGCATGTGTTTGAGAGTTCAAGAGCGTGAGAGACTTGGAGAAGAGGAAATGGAAGTTTGAAATAAGTGAGGTAAGTGTATGGATTATTTACTTAATGAAAGTACCTCTCTCTCTCCTTCCTTATTCAATGTTTGCTCATCTATTTCTATTTTTATGTCTGTGATTAAGTATATGAATAGAAGTATAAAAGTATATTAATATAAGTATAGAAGTATATGTCTGTGAGAAGAAGAAATGGAAGTTTGAAATAGATTGTACAACCATAAGATTTTAGACTTAAAACCTATGTTTGGCAAACCATTGATCTGCATTTTTGAACCTCAGCATTGTAGCTCTGAATTACACTCCTAACTTTACAATAGCAATATCAACATATCATATTATGAAGAGCACATCAATAAATATGAATTAAAATCTCATCTAAATTCTATCATCTTTTGCATCATATAACATGAAATTCACCAATTATATCAATTTTCTGAACAATGCAGCATCCAATTCCAAATGCAATAATCATATAAAATTGCACAATGAAATCAAAATTGTAACCTTGATGGATCTCTGTGTCCACCACCTCCTCAACAGCCTTTTCTTTTCATTGGTAGATCCAACACAGTGTTGGAAGTAGCCTAACTCCCATGGAAAAAAATTCTCCGAAGTTGACTCTTCAACTCAGAATGGGAGATCAACATTGCACTTTCCAAGCTACAACAAATAAGTCAGAATTTAAGTTTATAGACATTGAGCATTTAATTAGAGGATCATAGTGGTGATCAATGAAATATAACAGCAATATGCATGCTTACCCCCACACACACATATATGTAAATAACATAGTGAAGTTATAGTTAATGGAAATTCAAAAAGAAAATAACTCACATAATGTGAAAAGAAAGCTAATAAATATACAATTAATCTATTCCTACGTATACAATTGGCATGAAGTTATGCGATGAACTTGATGCAATGAGTGCAAAATTTTGGTAGAGCTTGATGGTTTGCTTGGGTTTGAAAAATGGAGTTTTTTTTTTTTTTTTTTAATGTCTTGCATGTGTTTAAGAGTCCAAAAGCATGAGAGACTTAGAGAAAAGGAAATGGAAGTTTGAAATAAGTGGGGTAGGAGTTTGGAGTATTTGGTTAATGGGAGTACCTCTCTCTCTCCTTCCCTATTCAATGTCTGCTCGTCTATTTCTATTTTTATGTTTGTGAGTAAGTATACGAATAGAAGTATAGAAGTATATGAATAAAAGTATACGTCTGTGAGAAGAAGAAATGGAAGTTTGAAATAGACTGTACAACCATAAGATTTTAGACTTAGAATCTATGTTCAACAAACCATTGTTCTGCATTTTTGAACCCCAGCAATGTAGCTCTAAATTACACTCCTAATTTTACAATAGCAATGTCAACATATCATATTATGAAGAGCACATCAATAAATATGAATTAAAATCTCATCTAAATTCTATCATCTTTTGCAACATTGAACATGAAATTCACCAATCATATCAATTTTCTAAACAATACAGCACCCAATTCCAAATGCAATAACCATATAAAATTGCACAATAAAATCAAAATTGTAACCTTGATGGATTTCCGTGTGTCACCACCTCCTTAACAGCTTTTTCTTTTTCATTGGTGGATCTGACACAATGTTGGAAGCAGCCCAACTCCCATGGAAAAAATTCTCCAAAGTTGACTCTTCAATTCAGAATGAGAGATCAACCTTGCGCTTTCCAAGCTACATCAAATAAGTCAGAATTTAAGTTTATAGACATTGAGCATTTAATTAGAGGATCACAGTGGTGATCAATTGAATATAACAGCGATATGCATGCTTACCCCCACACACATATATGTAAATAACATAGTGAAGTTATAGTTAATGGAAATTTAAAAAGATAATAACTCACATAATGTGAAAAGAAAGCTAATAAATATACAATTAATCTATTCCTACGTATATAATAGGCATGAAGTTGTGCGATGAACTTGATGCAATGAGTGCAAAATTTTGGTAGACCTTGATGGTTTGCTTGGGTTTGAAAAATTGAGTTTTTTTTTTGGGAATGTCTTATATGTGTTTGAGAGTCCAAGAGCGTGAGAGACTTAGAGAAGAGGAAATGGAAGTTTGAAATAAGTGGGGTAGGGATATGGAATAATTACTTAATAGGAGTACCTCTCTCTCCTTCCCTATTCAATGTTATGAATAGAAGTATATGTCTGTGAGAAAAAGAAATGGAAGTTTGAAATAGACTGTACAACCATAAGATTTTAGACTTAGAACCTATGTTCGGCAAACCATTGATCTGCATTTTTGAACCCAGCATTATAGCTTAGAATTACACTCCTAACTTTATAGTAGCAATGTCAACATACCATATTATGAAGAGCACATCAATAAATATGAATTAAAATCTCATCTAAACATATAACATGAAATTCACCAATCATATCAATTTTCTAAACAATGCAGCATCCAATTCTAAATTCAATAACCATAAAAAATTGCACAATGAAATCAAAATTTTAACCTTGATGGATCTCCGTGCGCCGCCACCTCCTTCTCAGCCTTTTCTTTTCATTGGTGGAACCGATGTAGTGTTGGAAGCAGCCCAACTCCCATGGAAAAAATTCTCCAAAGTTGACTCTTCAACTCAGAATGGGAGATCAACCTTGCTCTTTCCAAGCTACAACAAATAAGTTAGAATTTATGTTTATAGACATTGAGCATTTAATTAGAGAGTCACACACACACATATATGTAAATAATATAGTGAAGTTATTGTTAATGGAAATTCAAAAAGAAAATAACTCACATAATGTGAAAAGAAAACTAATGAATATACAATTAATCTATTACTACATATACAATGGGCATGAAACTGTGTGATGAACTTGATGCAATGAGTGCAAGATTTTGATAGAGCTTTATGGTTTGCTTGGGTTTGAAAAATTGAGCTTTTTTTTGGGAATGTCTTGCATGTGTTTGAGAGTCCAAGAGCGTGAGAGACTTGGAGAAGAGGAAATGGAAGTTTGAAATAAGTGGGGTAGGGATATGGATTATTTACTTAATGGGAGTACCTCTCTCTCCCCTTCCCTATTCAATGTCTGTGAGTAAGTATATGAATAAAAGTATATGAACAGAACAGTTGCTTTACCTTTGCTTGGTTAACAAGACATTTTTTGCTATTAAAAAAAAGTAAAAAAGGTTTACAAAACGTTTTGGGTATTTGGTATTTTCTATTTATTTTTTATTTGTATACAATCATGTCTTTTTATTATTTATTTATCAGAATATACAATCATGTCTTTTTTGAATTATGATCTAAAGTCTAAACACACAATATAGAATTGTAAAAAAAGAAAAAAAACAAAAAACAAAAAAGATCTGAATAAAATAGAAAAGCCCCCTAACTAACGAAGCCTATGAAAGTAATGGGCCTCAACTTCAAAGACCCACCCCCATCACATCTGAAACTGAAATTGAAATCGAAACCCTAGAATCTTCAAAATGCCTGCGGCAGCAAAATTCGTTGCCTTAAAAGGAAGAGGAAAGGGAAGCTAGTAATGGTCGGTCTGACGATCTTTATCGTCATCACGATCTTCTCTCTCTTATATACCCATGTATGCTATGCTCAAAAAGAAAAATAAAAGTTATATGATGTACCTCGAAGATGGTAGTCCCCATCAAGCAGTTATGATTGTGTGAGTGTATTTGATTTTGTTAGGTTCTAAAGATTTAGGATTTAATGTATATAGAACTCTAATATATATTGTTGGCAAATCATGATCAAAACAAGTTATTTAGTCTTGTTTAGACTTGCTCAAAGTTGTATTATTTATGTAAAGTTGGAACAAGATGATGTAGGAATTAATAGTGCTTCTCGGCCTAGTTCGATCGATCGAAGCTTGGGCTCGATCAATCGAAAATAGGGTCAGAAGCGTTTTTTCTGTAGAATTCCAACTCAGCCCTAACTCCTAAAACGTTTAGAGTTTTATGTTTTTGTCCTAGGTATATAAGGCAAACCCTAGCCACGTTTTAGAGGTTGCTCATATTGCCGTTTTGTGTAAATCTTTTGTGAGATCTAGAGGAGCTTTCTTTTACACAAAACTTAGGATTTTCAAGGAGGAGATGTTATCTACACCTTGATGATCAACTCAGTTGCTGCCATTGGAGCTTAAAGATACACAAGTGGGAGTGCTTGTACTTGTTGGAGAATCCAAAAAAGAAGGAGTCCATGGATTCAGAGTTTGCACGTGGTCGTGTCAATAAGTTCTACTGGTGGGTAGCAATAAGAAGTCAATCATGAGGGCTTGTAAATCTTATTGTATGAACTTCAATTCTTTCAAGATAGTGGATTCAAGTTTACCTTAAGGATAACTAGGTTCAATCCTCCCAAGGTTTTTACCATGTGGTTTCCTGGGTCATCATATCATTGTGTTATTTACTTTTCTACTGCTATATACTTGATATGATTGTTTGATTGTAATAACCTAAATTTGCATAATTTGACTAAGTTAATCACTTGATTAATTAACTAGGTTAATCCGGTTGTGTTAAAGGGTCTAAAAACCGTTCAGATTTTTTTCATATCTCAAATCTTCATAATATGAGACACTTATGTACTCTTGCTATGTTTCACACACAACACGCAAACTCTTTGCTACTTTTGATACATGTGCAGGTACAATGTGATTTGCTCATCATAAGGAATACATGTGTTAATATATACTCACTAAACTATCTTAACTTGCTTTTGAAATATAAAATTGGTTAGACTTGTTTGGTGTGTGTGTGTTTTGGATATTGAATTTTTTGCATATATGTTGAGAGATGTTTTGAGAGCTAAATATGTTGATTGGATCTATATTTGAGTAGCTTGCTTGTTGCATTCATCTCTATGTGTTTTTCCCTTCCTAAAAACCTCATTTCTTCAAGTTCGACAGCTCCTCGACTGATTCCCTTCTATCGAGCCCTTCTTTCTCCTTTTCTCGATAGATCTTGACGGATTCTCGATCCATCGAGATTTTTGGGTTTCTCCTAGATAGATTCTAAATAGCCTCTTCGATCCATTGAGCCAAATTTATGAGCTCTCTGTCTTTTCGATAAATTCTTGACAGATTCTCGATCCATCAAGGTGATTTTGCCATCGACAAATCCTTGACAACACCTTGACAGGTTCATTTCTATCGAGATTTAGTGCTTGACAGATGCCTCAATCCATCAAGCTGCGTTTTATAGTTAAAGCTGAGGCGATAATTAGATCTCATTTTTCTCATTCTCTCTCGACATAAATTCTTTTCTTTTGCCCCAAACACTTTTCTTTCACTCAAAACCCTCTACCCTCGTGATTTTCAGCCTAAATCAAGCCTCAATCACTTGGTAAGTGTTCTTAAACCCACACATTCATGCATTTTAGACCTAGGTTTTGGGGTTTTTGAGATTTTTGTGAAATTATTGGGTTGGGTGTTGTTGATTTGATTTTATATGTTCATGTATTGCATTCTCATTGCATTTCAACAATGTTTCATGCATTTTAGATATGTGTTTGTTTATTGTTGATTGTGTGCTAGTAGGTTTGGATTAGGTTTTTACCTATGATGTCTTTAAATTTTGCACGTCACATATTCATGCATTTTCATTCATACGACTTTTCCTTTCTTTTTCTTTTCCTTATTATCTAGTTGTGATGTGTTGCTCTCTCTCTCTCTCTCTCTCTCTCTCTCTCTCTCTCTCTCTCTCTCGGATAGACTGCACCATGGCACCCAAAGCGCGTAAATCCACTTTGGGTCGAAATCCTCTTGGTTTCAAGTCTTCTTCTTCTGATCTCATTCCCCCTCTTCACGTTCGGTTCCGTGATAAGAAGGTCCGAAAGGACATTTTTATTAAAGGGAGTGTTTATACTTTTTGAGGGATGTAGTGAGGTTTACATGTGCTTTTCTTTTCTTTCTTTACTTTAACCTCATGTACACTGGTCTTGTGACCATTTATTAACATACATTGTACTTATCTTTTCACATATATATATGATGATGATGTATGTTTCTTCACCATCTCTACATGTGTTGTTTCTTTTCTCTCTTTATACACATATTTCTTTATGTATGCAATCTTTATTTCTGTTTCACACATGATGTCTTAATGAGTCTTGTTTAAGTGTTACAGAAAGACAGGTTGTTAAAGTCTATCATGCTATAAACTCTCTTCTTATAAAGTTTTTCAAGAGTTTATATTAGGTTTAGATTTATTTTGTAATGCAACAAGTGGTTATGAGTTTAGTGTTTTAAGACTTCTCTCATGACTCATTTGTTTGTTGTGGTTTTGTCACGGATTGCCAAAGGGGGAGATTGTTAGGGACATATTTATGTAATTGGCTAATCCTTTGACAAAACGCATTTTACTTGTAATTTGGTAAATCTAGGATGGGTTTAGTATTTCAAGGAATAGGTGCTCAAGTTTAGTATTGAATTTATGCAAATCTAACTAAGAAACAAGTGAAGGAAGTGTTGTTCATTAAAGTTCGATAGAAGTCTCGACAGAATACTTTCTATCGAAAATTACTACTAAAGCTCGACACAAGCTGTATCTGTCGAGAATTACGAAATCAGGTTTTTCAGATCTAATTATATGCATATCCTTGAGTATTTATGTAGGGTTTCTTTTTTCACAACACTAGACATATATAAAGATTATTTTAAGAGTTGTCACAAGGATGCAAGGTGATAAAAAGTGATAATACATACATATTGTGACCAAAGACATAACTTGCTCTAGTTCATCATATTCTCTGTAGTAGCTATTGTGTCTTTATGCCAAGGGTTTTGTGACCAAGGAGCTTCCTAATCTTTATTGTTGATGAATTGAACAATTTTGCAACCAACATGTAATACCCAAAAAAAAAAAAGATTTAAAAGGAGGGTTATTTAAGTAAATTTTTGTGGGGCCAATTTTATAATTTCTAATTATAAGGGAGGTTTTTAGAAAATAAGGTTGAAACTCTAACTATTTACAAGCTTATTAAGTCAACGTATATGAGAGATATTTTGAGAGAGAAGATTACCCAAAGGACTGAAGTAGAGAAGGATTGACTACACCTTGAGGTGAGATCTAAGGATTTTAGAAGAAGTGTTAGGGAGAAGTTTCTTTTGGCATGACTTTTAGAGGTAAGTAACCTTATCCTAATTGGTTTTATTTTGCTTATTTTAACTATTGAAAATTGTCTACAGTTGTTACAATTTTATTTCTATTTTATTACTGATTTCAAGTAAAGAATTATCACAAATATATCTGATTACTGAATATATGATGTATTTTATTTAATTGTTTTTGGCTATACTGATTCAAAGTAAAGAATAAAGAATTTTCACAAATATATATGAGCATTGAAAAAAAGATTTATTATATTTAGTTGTTTTTTTTTTTTTTAGCTATATTGATTTAAAGTAAAGAATTATAGAAATATCACAAATAGATTTGAATATTGAATATATGATTATATATATATATATATGTATTTAAATAAGATATATTTTTGTTAGAAACTATGATTTCATATATATGATTATGAACAATTTAACTATAAATTTATTCTGATATCTAGCCAATGGGGATTATTTATTGGTACTCTGATACCCAAGCCAATGGGAGTTATTTGTTGGTGCTCTGATACCCAACCAATAGGGGTTATTCATTGGTATTTTGATACCCAAACCAATGGGGGTTATTCATTGGTACTCTGATACCCAGCTAATAAAGGTTATTCATTGGTACTCTGATGCCCAGTCACGGGGATATAGCGTGACCATAGTCATAAGATTGTTAAGAATATGAATTACGTTTGAATCTTTGAACTATTTTTTGAGTCCTTAAAACTACATATGTGATTTTGGAAATGTTTTAGTATTTGAACTATTTTGAGTCATTAAAACTGCTTATAAATTTTTGGAACCTANCACGAAGAATTGAAATTTCTAAATGAAGATATCATAAATCTCAAAGCTTAACAATTACAATCCAAAGCAAGAATTCACTATCTTGAGTAATTTATTATTTTCCTATTATGAAAAAACAAACACCAAGAATTTGCGTAAAATACACATCAGTAAAGCTTAGCAAAAGAATCTATAACTTTCCAAATTTGAAAAGCCGAATTCAAAAATTGCAACCAAGATTTTTAAGTTCAGATCGAATTTCTTTTAAAGGCAAAGAAATCTGTTTGATTAACAATAAATTTTTTGGTCAAAATTGAGAGTAATGAGAGTGAAATTGAAGTGAACAGTGAGTGAGTGAATGTAATTTAGATTAAAGCGAATGGATCTATAAATCTTGAAGAAGATAAAGATAAAAGAGAATGAGAATGTGAAAGGAATTTTACCTAATCGGAGAACCACTGTGAAGTTTGGCTGATTATAAAATTTAAAAATAAAAAAAGCTGTGAGGTTGAATGGTGGAGATGGATCAGCTACTGAGAGGTCTACTGGAGTGTATTTTGGTCTTGAGAAAATAAAAAGAGGAAAATTCGAGATAAAGAAATAGGGGTTGTATGGAAGAGAGGTTGGGTCAGTTTCGGTTCGGAGCGAAAAGATGGTTATTTCGTGCAAGTATTGGCTACAAAGTTTTTTTTTTAACAAACACAAAAGGAAATGGATTCTATGAAAGATTGCCATCACAAACTTCACAGAGTGATAGGAATTGGTTTGGCAACTGAATTGGCACTTCTTTATATTCAAAGAAATTAAGAGTCTAGGTAAAAAAAAGAGTAATAATAATTTTTAAGCTATATTATACACTATATTTTCTTTAACAGCAATATGAGATAATTAGTGTTAAAAAGTATTGTGGAAATATATGTGACTTGAAAAGTGTTGTAGAAATATATATTGTGGTATTTAAGCATTGGGAATTGTTATTTAAACAATAATACCAAATGAGCTCTTACCTTTTTAAAAAAAAAACAAACACGCACAAAAAAGAGAGAAAGTTGCAAAGCATTGTAGCATAAAGTTATAATTCTCACTAAAAAAGATTAATCGGACTACAAATTTTTAAAATTTAAAAGTTAAATTAATATTTTTATATTCTTAACCCATGTGACGTGGGCCACATCACAAATCAATTAAATATAATTTACTATTCAATTTATACACTTATTTTTTAAGTATAATTTTAAATTACAAAAATTTAAACATTTTGATGATAACATAATAATTCTTGGAAAATTTTAAAAACATGTGATAATGCCGAAAAATCGTCAGTAGGTCACACGGTCCTCATGTGCTCCTGACAAGTACTTGCACAACAGAAAAGCTGAAGACCTTAAAAGGAGTACCGATGTGGTACCGGCCAAATACCCTTCGATGGTCAAGTCAGAGAATTCTCTTGTTCACAACTTTAGAGTACCAGAGTTAAGGTGAATTATGCGTACCTTGGTTTATAAGGGTGTTGAGGTTTTTTTAATAGTAGAGGGTTGACCTCTCTTCCTTGTGCTAGAAGTCTTTTCCTTATAGGAATCCTCATGAGCGTATATTGCGGAATCCTTTTCTTGTAGAAGACTAACACTAAGCGTGGGATATAAAACGTTTCCTTATATACTCATGTGTAGTGACCAAGACAAACCACGTTAGGGTCATCAACTTCGCCTACTCCCTTCAGCTTTATTAGCGTCGGCTACCCATCTTCATTGCCTAAGGTCAACTCATCGGCTATGCAGTGAGCTTCGTGGACTCCCTAACATTGTCACTTACTAATGGATCCCGATGGAGGTTTGCTTACCCTCTTCAGCTTGTTCTCATCAGCTTCCTCTTATGCTTACTGTCTTCAGCTTACTACCTTCAGTGATGGTTCCAACCCACAGCAAGAGAGATAGCACTTCATTGAATAAAACTCTATTGAAGAGTGATAGTACATCAGAATACACAGAATTTTTTACAAGAAGGTCCAAATACTGCTCTCATTACTCGAAGAAAGGTAAATGCATCTCACAGGCTCAACTAAATCCTACTCTCAGGTTCTCTATCTTACAAAAAGAACAAAACAGGACAATGAATAAATATGGAACTGACAAGCCCCCCAACAGCTTAATGAACTAGATATACTAAGCGAACATATCTTAATCCCCAGGCAATGGCAGTGAAGTATTGACTCTTGCTCATCTTCTTATGGAAAACAAACAAAGAGAAATGATTATCCTATTGCAATGTCATCTGATTTTGTGTATCCTACTTAATAAGAAAATTCATGACCTCGAAGTGAGATGAATTTCTTGGCCCAGATGACAATATCCTCTGCACTGGCCTGAGCCTGTGGGGTCTTTAGAAGCATGTCAAGGGCTACAAATTCATAAACTGCATTCTTATAATCAAGAACAGGAGCATCTACATTAACCTTTCGTAGCTCCTCTGAGTAAGCAATGGCCCGATCTCTCATCCAACCATGTTCTGCCACCACTGTCAATGTTGGGGGCATGAGTTTTAAAGGAGGCCCCCAATCTGAGATAAGGCGGTTGGCAACTGGGTGGTCCAGACTAAACTCTTCCTCGATAAGAATAGTTTCCATGCAAACATGCACATAGACTTGACATAGAAGTAGGAGTTTGCCAACTTTAGCTCAGAATGTGTAGGGACACTTCCAATGAAGAATGGGTAAATCAGGACCTGTGCCACAACTTTAACCGGATACAGCAGCTTGCCTGCCTCAACAGCTTTTCGAGCTACATAGTCTGCAATGTTTGCACCATAGCTCACTCCAAGTAGAACACGTCTGTTTCAATGAAATGAAAAAGGTTAGAGATTTGATGAATAACATTGCAAGTTCTTTTGAAAAGGTTGGTAACTTTCTAGATGATTTACAGGGGTCAATTTTTAAAATCTTTTCTATTTGTTTGTGTGTATATTCGCATTAAAAGCTAATTTTTGTGAATGTTACCTTATATGCCATACTCAACGCTACCAACATATCAGGTGTACAGAATATCAAAAAAGGCCTCCTTGTCCAGGAGCAAAACTACCAAATTCACCATACCATTTGTATTTAATGTACATCTTAAGATTATTTTTCCCATAAGCAAAAGCAACACATGGTCAAAGGGGTCCAAAGCTTGCCTGCCTCAACAGCTTTTCGAGCTACATAGTCTGCAATATTTGCACCACAGCTCACTCCAAGTAGAACACATCTGTTTCAATGAAATGAAAAAAGTTAGAGATTTGATGAATACCATTGCAAGTTCTTTTGAAAAGGTTGTTAACTTTCTAGATGGCTTAGAAGGGTCAGTTTTTAAAATCTTGTGTGTGTGTGTGTGTGTGTATTAGCATTAAAAGCTAATTTTTGTGTATGTTACCTTATATGCCATACCTAACCTAACTCTAGCAACATATCAGTGTACAGAATATCAAAAAAGGCTTCCTTGTCCACGAGCAAAACTACCAAATCCACCATACCATTTGTATTTAATGTACATCTTAAGAATATTTTTCCCATAAGCAAAAGAAGCACATGGTCAAAGGGGTCCAAAACCACAAATAAGTGCAGTTTGACCAATAGTTCCATCCAAATTTCCAGCTTTACTTCTAGAAGATACAGCAACACCATGCAGCTCTAGAACATCCAAAACATTTTTTTACAGTTTAAATGTTGGCAGCTTGGTGCACATGCAAAAGACCAATGGTGGAACCAAAATTGTCCTAAATAGCCAACATGCTTGAGGAAGAAAGATTGAGCAAATGGAAGTGAACTGTATTATACCTTTAAACAGGACACAAGGAAGCCTGAAATATACCACCTAACTCTTTTTCTATTCCTTTTTCCTTCTACAAGTTTTGACCCCAAGGGTAGGGGGTACCACCACCAAGTACCAACTTACTAATTTGAAGTTACAAGACATGCGTAAAATAATTTTGATAAATACTCAATCTGTTGACATGGTCTTTTCTGTTAGTAGTTGCCAGAAATTTTCTATTTTGATAAGCTGTATTTGTCTATCTCCTGCCTATTCAGTATCTAGTTAACAGTAATACAATAGCAATCAAGTCTTTGTGCCCATTTAGGAACAGCATATCCAGTTTTTTATTGAAAACTTTATGCTGCAAGCGTGCTAAAGTATACTTGTACCATAAAAATATTTGAAAAAGTGAGAAAAAGCGGGAAAATGTGAAGTTTTAAAAAGTTGTACATAAAAACTAAAAGCTAAAAGCTGAAGCTAATGCCAAACAAGCTCTTAGTCCCACAATCTTAGGGTTAGCTACGGATCATCAACAAACTAATTAGAGCTGGCCACATGTATTCTTTTCCTCCATTCTATTCTATCCGAAGTCCTACTCTCTATTACCTCCTTGATTGACATGTGCTTTTTTACTACTTCTACTAATGTTATTTAGGTCTTTCTCTATCTTTTTTTTCGTTCCCTCAACTGGAATCAACTAAATCTTCCTCACTAGTACATTAATCACTCTCATCTACACATGAACAAACTATCTCAAATGATTCTCCCTTATACAAAATTCAAGTATGTTTTGCAGCTGTATTCTTCAAATTTACTGTTTATGATTAAGACAAGAAAGCAATAACTTCAAAAAAGCCAAAATCATCATATATCTAAAAAGGTCAAGAATATCTCTTCTTCTTTTTTTATGTTTTTAATAGTAAAAGTTGGGTCTTACATTGTGCATTCACTACGTGGTTCAATGTAAGTATTACAAACTGCACAGTAAAACATTACATATGATTTTTAATAAATCCATGCAATGCACAGGTATAGTACTAACATATGATAAAAGGGGTTCAACATCAATGATCTTTGATATGCTTTAAAGTTAATTCAACCTATTTGAAAAAAGAGGGAGATGTCAGGGCATCTTGAATCAAGGGAGTATAAACAAGTTCCAATTTTTAGCATATCATTACTAATGAGACAAAGCTGAAATTCCATAAGAACTATATTTGAAACTTAAGGAGGGAATTACGTGCATTTGAAAAACTGAAGAACCATAGAAAAGACTTGCAAGGACGAGCTCCCTACAGAAAACCATCTATAGAATATCTTGATGAGAACTCTCAATCCTAATAGCCACTTTCACAAGAACCTTGAATTTGGGTGTTAATTATGTTGTGCTTCTACTATGATGGAAAAATACGCATCATAATGCTTAGTTTAAGAAAATAACCTCATCAAACTAATCGTGGGTTACAAACTAAATTCTATAACAACTAAAATGACATCTCAAATATATTAGTGGCCTTGCGAATATTTTTCCCAAAAAAATTAAAAGACCTGTGAGTTTTTCATATACATGATTTGTTCAACTAAATAAGCAATTGTTTATTCTCTTTTTATCTCACAATAATTCATGCAAAAGGCACAAGAAGGTATGACATAACATTATCCTCTGTAAATTGCTTTCAACAAACCATGACGCATCAGTCATGAGTATAACAAAAGGTAGCTATGGTGCTTTCTTACCAAACCTAAGTGCCTGGTTTCCTTCTTAGGACAAGGCCATCCCCAGCCCAAAGTTAAAATAGAAAGCAGCAAAAATGTGTTTATCTAACAAAAAGTTAGAAACCTGGAATAATGGCTCCTAAAAGGGCCCTCAAACTAAGACTCTTTTTCTCCATATTCTGCCTGGGATTACCATTCCCTTTGCAATTGTTTCATGCTTTACCATTTGTAAATTAAACTAACTTGTTAATATATGAAATGTAGAAGGAAACAAACAACCGCCACTCCGGAACTGAACCCCCTAACTTGTTAAAAACCAAACTCATAAAATTAGAAACAAACAAAAGCCTGCACTAGTCTCAAATTGTGCTAACTCCCACTGGTGCATGGTAGCCTAAGCCAGTGACAGACTATCAACCAGCTCACCAAATAGAGTCATAGACCCAAATGAGACATCTCCACCTATTACAATCTTGAGAACAATGTCACAAACACTAAACCTCAGATGCAACATGCATCACCTTTCTCTAAATGATTAGGTATCCTAATTTAATCACTGGCATGACATGTCAATGGTTTTCTTCCTTTAGAAAACCAAAGTAAGCCTTGTTTACAATTTTATAATAGAATCCGCTCATCGATACATTCAAATAAACTCCATTCTAAACTTGCAATATACACAAGAAACACTCAACACCGTTTTAACTCCTAGGCTCTACCACCCCACGATTTCAAATTTAGAACCTATGTTCACCAAACCATTGATCTGCATTGTTGAACCCCATCATTGTAACCTAACTTTACAGTATGTCTAAGTACCATATTATGAAGAGGAAATCAATAATATGAATCAAAATCCCATCTAATTCGATTTTTTAAATCTGGATTGTTGAACCCCATCATTGTAACCTAACTTTACATAATGTCTAAGTACCGTATTATGAAGAGGAAATCAATAATATGAATCAAAATCCCATCTAATTCGATTTTCGATTTTTAAAATGAAGAGGAAATCAATAATATGAATCAAAATCCCATCTAATTCGATTTTTAAAACAATGCGCAAGAACTAAATAAAATTGCACAATGAGATCAAAAGTGTAACCTTGATGGATCTCCGTGCGCCGCCAACCACGGCTCCACCATCGAAGCCCCGAATGTGTCCACGATATGCGACTTCTTAAACTCGTTGTTGCCGCCACCACCGCCACCTCCGCCGCCTCTCGCGTTCCCCATCGACTTACTACACTCGGCCAAATTCGCCTGCTTCCCCAACCAATTCAACATCTTCAAACCGTCCTCAAAAGCCGCCGGATACCGATTCTCCGGCGCGAGCCTGTATCCAACCGCCACGACGATGACGTCGCATTGCTTCGCGATCCTCCGGCAGAACAAATCGTTCGCGGCCGAATCGTTACTCCCGCTGACCCACCCTCCGCCGTGAAATTGCAACATAACCGGAAGTTTCCGGCAATTATCCGGCGACGGAGAGTAGCCTCTGTAAGCACCTCCTCCAGCGGCGGCGGCGGAGGTCGACATCAAATTCAAACCTTCCATGTCATTGGAGGAACCGTAGCTATTCCTTCTAGGCTCTTCGCTAGGGCTCAAAGTAACGTTCGGAGGACCATAGCTATTACGGCGAAAAGTGCGATTGGATCCGACTCCTTGATCCGGATCGGCTCTTTTCGTATGATTGGATCGGAATTTAGGTCTAGGAGGATAATTATGGTTGTTACTTCTCGAATCGGGTTCGGGCGGGTTGAGAGCCGAGTCCGGAAGGAAGATCCGAATAGTTAAAGAAGTGAAAGGATCGATATGGATATCTTTCGTGGCGACACCGTCTGTAAAAGAAGGGTTGGCGGCGGCGACGGTTTCTTCGGGTCGGGATGTGACGCCGAACGGGTTGGATTCGTCGGGCGGGGATTGGATCCGATTCTGCAACCGGTGCTTCAAGAGGAACTTGAAGAACACGCTGTATAGTTTCACAGCTACGCTTGGCATTTTCTGTTCACAACCAAAAAAAAAAAAAACCACGCGGTCTCTCGCCCTGCGATTTTTTCTTGAAAAAGTGCCGGTGCGTGTGGGTTTTTTGGTGAATTACGGTAAATTCATTGCCGAATTAGGATTGGAAGATGTTTAATTTCGGTAGTTTGTGTTTGAAATCGCATGGGATTAGAGTTTTTTGTAAATGGGAAGATTGGTTTTTTGCTTGAATCTGGTTGCTTCAATGGCGAAGTGAAGTTGGAGAGAGAGGGAGGGGGAGGCTTAGGTGCGTGATGGGCATACATGCAACTTTACGCTGTTTGTGATTTGTTTTAGTTGTTTTGGCTTTTTCGTGTGTGTGTGTGTGTGTTTTTTTTCGTTTTTTTAGAGCAGTAGATAGTTTATAGCCGTCATGCAACATATAATCAAAATAATTAAAATAATATATTGAATTTTATTTTTAAATTACTTGATACTTTTAGAAATAGAATTCCAGCTGAACTTGAATTTTAAGAAATAATTACTTGATACTTCTAGAAATAGAATTCCAGCTGAACTTGAATTTTAAATTTCTTAAAACTCAACAAATAAAGTTTAACGGTTAGGTATAATAAATTATTGTTAGTTGAATTCTATTCTATATTTAAAGTTTCAATTAAAATATGAGTCCAGTCATACATTAATCATCCATTTTAGGAAAAATTTTATGAAAAATTAAAAAAGCGGTAAAATAGTTAAATCATTTTTTTATTATATAAAAATAGTTTACTAATATATGTCCCTAGGAACCCCAAAATGGTATTTTATACCATCAACCAACCAAAATTAACCATTACCCAGAGTGGTGGTTGTAAAATATTTTACAACTCTGCTAAGATGGTACTGTAGCAAAATAGTATTTTAAAAAAATATATTTTATTGGGTTTTGGGTTTTATTTGGATATTGAGTTATATTATTTTATTGTGTAGATATATTATTTTAATGTGTTAAATGGTAAAATAAAAGTTAGGATATTGAGTGTATTGTAACATAGTATGGTATAATAGATAAAGTAACTTTTAAGATGGTAAAATATAATATTTTTAAAAAATCGGATGCTAATGCTCTAAGGACATACGCTGGTAAAACTCTTAAAATATTGCCACATATTTTCTTCAAATGGTAGAATAATAAATGCCTATTAGTTATTTCCATATTCAAATATAATAAATGTCTACTAATTATTACTATAATTATCAAATTTCATATTTTAACAAAATAAATATGAGAAAACAAATCATATTTTGTTAAACTTTTTGAAGGATTTTTTTGGTTACTAATTAATAATATACATAAATCAAAATTTATTTATGTGCCGCTTTAATGAAAAATTCTTAAGATTGAAAGGTGCTTTTATTAGGAATTTAAAAAAAAAAAAGTTTATTTACCTATGTAAAATTTTTTAAGACCTTGCATTTTTTATGCATAAGTATAACTACAATTCAACTAACTTTCAAAAAATCACTTATAATTTTTTAATTCAATTGGCATTTCATAGTATTTCTAATAGCAATGTTTATATTCAAATTCTTCCTCTCTATTGTATATATCAAAGTATTGAAAAAAAAAAAAAAAAAAGTACAACAAAACTGAAAGCCACATTCCTTTCCTTTCAAAAAAAGCCACATTTGTGCATTTTTTGTTTTAACTTATTTTCTTAAAAGAGAGAAAAAGTATTTTTAAGTGAATAAGCTATTTTTGTATTCAAATAAAATTGCTTATTTATTTAAGTCTTGTTGTACGTGTATCACCTTTTGTAAAAAACTGGCCAAAAACACATACCAATTCCTCGAATGAAGAATATCATCAGACTAAAAATAGATTATACGATTCCCAATTGACAATTCTTTGAATCAAACATATTATTAAAATTAGTTACATAATTCACCACTAATCTTATTTTATGACTTTCCAAACCAAACCCATGGATTTTTTTTTAATTTTCGGCTTCGATTTTTGTTATCTTTTGGGCTAATGTGATGTGTCAGAGGAGCTTATCTTTGCCAGGTGTGAATTTGTGGTGGCTGGTAGAGAGGCGTAATCATGTGTGGTGAATATTCGTGCAACCACGCAATCCTTTGCTGATGTAGCTATGCTTTTGTGATAAGACGGTCCTCGTGAATTTGGATGAAAAGACTTCGCACTAAAATCTTGTCGGTGATAAATGATCCGTGTAACGCTAGAACCCTCCACAAGTTATCAATCAATTTTTGCTACAATTTATCGTCTGACGCCTTTTGAGCGATAAAAAAAAAAGTGACGGATTCTTGTGGGTTCATACGTATCTTTATTATTCACACCTTGTCATATGATAATTTGTGGTAAAAATTATGATTATTTATAGTTTTATCATTTTTTAAATGATCATATTTGAATTATATAATGCTAGAGACATGGTTTCACATGGTTTCATCATATGCACTTTCACATGATTTCATCACATGTACTTGAAGATGTTGAAATCTAATTAATAATTGACACATAAGCAGAATGTGAATTGGGATGTGAGAGCATTTACATCAATTGATACAAAAATTTTGTAAATTTGCACATCTAAAATCAACTTTTTCTATTTTACAAACTTATTTTTACAAAACATTCACATCACTTTATCTATTCTACACATTTATTTAATAAAACATTATTTTTTCCCACTGTCATCTCTCAACACACACAGCCACCATCATCCAACCATCCAACCACCATGATCAAGCCACACAACAACCTAGCCACCATCCCATTCAACCAAGCTACCATTAATGAAATTCACATACCCATTCAACCGAGCCACCATCATCACCATCATCAAGCCACCACCATCAACCTACCCAAATCCAAAGATCCAAAAACCCATTTATCATAAAGAGTGAAGGACGGCGGTAAAGGTCAGAGAGAGTGAAGGACGACGATGACCTGAGCAACAACGAGTGACGGCCTGAGCAACAAGATTGAACCCACTAATCAAACAATGAGATTGATGCCTTGAGCAACAAGATCGAGCGACACCAACTTGAGCACTGAGCACTGATCGATGCCTCCAGCCTGAAGCTTGAGTTAGAGATCGACGCCTCTAGCGATTTATGAGATGAGAGGAAGAAAGGTGAGAGTAAGGTACAGAGAGGAGAGAGAAAAAGAGAGTCGATCTGTGAGAGAAATAGAGAGGAGAGAGAAAAAATTATTAAAATATTAAATGCACATGCTACAGTAACTGTGCATATATGCACAGTCACTATGGCAATTGTGCATTTATGCACAATTTTACACCCACTGATGTGGATGTTTTTTTACTCAAAATGTGTAAAATCAATTACTTTTTCTATTTTGCACAACTTTGCACATACTGGTGGGGATGTTCTGACTCATGTGAGAACTGGTGTGTCTTGCAATACTCAATTATATTATTATATATAATTATCGGGAAAAGTGATTAATGCCCTAAGAATATTTTTTAGTGTGACAAAGTTTAGTTACAAAATTGGTTGTAGTCTAAGGCTATAACCATACTTAATAAAATAGACATTACTACATATTTTGAAAATCTAATTGTTGAATTGCATGTTCTTTACGCTTTAATACACATATAAAATTTTATGTCAATCAGATATTATTTACTATGTGATCTTAAACTTATATTTTATGCATAATTTAAAATTACAAAAATTTGTAATTTAAATAATTTATTGGTAATATAACTACTTATCTTTAATTTTATAGAAATTTTGCAAGTATGAATAATATAAGAAGAAAATGATATATGTGCATCTTTGTTTTTGTTTGTGTGACAGTTCTGCTTTGGAAAATGATATGAATGAAACCCAATTATGCTGCACATCGATTCGTGCCCCATTATATTAGTCCTAAGATTCCTTTGTTTTTAACCACCATCTTCTTTCTTTTTTTGTCTTTTTGCTAGATTTTTTGGATGTGCTTATCATGAATTCCTGAATAATGAGTAGGAGTTCAAGAAAAAAAAAAAGGTTTTTTAGAATATGTACTATTGTACTGTATTAAACTTTGAGTTAATGAAAACTTGGACCAGTTATTTGATAAATATCAATAAATTGCATTGTTTAAATCAATGTGACTCAATCTAATTCTGCCTGCCTAGATTTGTCAATAATGTGACTCGATCAGTTTTGTCAGCTCTCTCGACACAAATAGTCACACAAAGTTCCTCTTTTCTCTTCATTCAACACGCAAAGTTTAGATATCAAAGTTGAGTTCTCATGTCGTTGGTTTTAACTTTCAAAAAATTGTCAACTTTATTGACATTGTTTAATCTCTATGACTAACTCTGTGTTTGGAAAGGTGTGAGGAGAAAGAAAGAGAACGAAAAATGAGAGGAAAGATAGTAATTCCTCTGTTTGGTTACACCGTGGAAGAAAAGAAAATGGTATAAACTATTTATCCTTGGGCCCATAGTTTTGCAATCCGCTTTGAAAATCGGATTTGAAGAGACAACGGTTTAAAGAAAGATATGGATCCACATAAATAATATATTATGACCTGAAATTACTTATCTATCCATCACTTTTATTTTTCTTTCACATTTATATGGGCACAGAAGTAAAAAAAAGAATATACAATTTTATATTCACTTCCTCTCTCATTGCAAACCAAAACAAAGGAAAAAGAATCCCATTAAAGACAAAAACAAAAGAAAGAGAAATGTATTATTCTCTTTTCTTTTTCTCTTCCTCCTCTATTTCCAAACATACATTATTTTTATTTATTTATTTTTTTTTTACCTTTTCATTTTCTTCCCATTATATCTCAGATTGGTCGAGGGGTCCACTCCACTCAGCATACAGCAGCATACTTCGCTGGCAAAAATAATATTGAATTGATTTACGGTTTTTTAGAATTTTGTTTCAATTTTGTTAACCTTCTTCAATTTCTTTAACTACGCTATTTGTGGCGATTTTGGCTGTGTAGCCCTCTTCTGTGAAACTTTTAACCAAAAACCCCCTTATTGTAAAATATTTATTCATGTAACCCTTTTTTTACATCTCGATTCAAAATTCTATTCCCACTAACAAATTTTTAAAATTTTCAGTATATTTCTGCTTCAATTCTTCCTTTAACTTTTGCCTCAACATCTTTAATTTTCTTTCAATTGTACACTTCTGCTATTTGCTTTTTAGACTTTTGACCCTTATGGTAAGAATATTTCCAGCAAATTAATCAAAATTTTGAACTATTTGAAAAATGAACAGTGACTTTTACCTTTTAGTTACTCACTTTTTTAAATACATTTTCCAACAGATTCTCTATTACATTCTCTATCTCATTTAAATATTATTTATTTATTCATTATTTATTCATTTTTTAATAACTACACATCTTTCAACATTTTTTTATTCAATACCTGATTATTATAATAGAAAATAACATTTGAAGAATAAACAGATTCTCTATCTTATTTAAATATTATTTCTTTATTCATTATTTATTCTTTTTTAACAACTACACATCTTCTAACATTTTTTTATTTAATACCTAATTATTATGATTAAAAAAACATTTGAAGAATGAACAGTAGCCCATCAGATTTGATGAGCTATTGTTCATGAGCTAAAAAAAAATCAGGATTTAGAGAATCTATTGGAGACTCTTTTTTTGTCTCATTCTCTATTATAAAGAATATTTTACTTTTAGCTACACCATTGAAGATGCTCTAAGTGTCCCCCACTCGAAAGACATACCTACATTAGAACTTTTAGGAGGGACTTTTTAATGACCTTTCTAGCCTTAATGTCCCCATAATTTCTTCTTCTTTTTTTTTTTCTTGTAATATATAGTTTTATAAATATTAAAGTTCGATCCCTAAAAATTATATTTGGCCCAAAAATTCAATTGGCCTAAGAGTCCAAAAGAGGAAAAAAAAAAATGAAAACATCTCTAAAAATGAAAACATCTCTTTTATTTATTTATTTTTTAATAAATAGTTTTTGAGTTTTATGCAACTACAAAAATTATGTTCCTGATCAATAGAAAATTAAGGACAAGCCAAAAGCTTTCAAGTAAGGTTACTCTTTATTTTAAGTAGATATCTGCTCTTCGATATGTGCATTTGTATTTTTTAATCAATATATTTCAAATAAATTTATTCTAAAAAATATTTCATAATAAATTATTTTACTTCAAAATTTTCATAGAGATGGTATTAGACTTGGAAACATAGTCCCTTTTTTTTTTTTTTTTTGAGCCAACAACCTACCAATTTGTTCAGAGTAATTATACTTTTCTATTTATGGAACTTTTAGTTATGAATATTATATCAAAATTAGGTTCATAACAAAATGGAAGATGATTTTCTTAAAACACTCAAATGACATGCAGATTAAATCTAGAAATCAATAACCTCTTTCAGATTGGAAATAAGAATGTCTACCAACTACCTCTCCTGTTCACTATGATTTTTTTTTAAATATCTTTTAATCACAAGAAATTGCCCTTCAGGCAGGGCTTCCGGCTTCGGCCCCTTGTACTAAGAAGATAAACTACAAATACCATGTACTAACAGCAATTCTCAACAGATTTGGGTGGGTTGTGGTCATAAAGAATAAAACATTCTTACTTGAACTAGATTCTAGATTTTTTTTTTTTTTTTTTTTTTGAGACAAGCAAATTTTTTCTCTTTCTTTTTCTTTGTTGAGAACTCTTTTGAAAGGGTAGTGGGACAGACTAGTATAAAATTTCTTGAAAAATATAAATCTATTCCAAAGGTGAGCAGAATCTAGAAAATAAGACAAAATGGACACTCCGAAAGGTGGTCTTCATATGGAATTTACTTCGTGTTCATATTTTCTTATGAAACCAGCAAGATTCAGTAAGGGTACTTGCTAAGAAAGATAGTGAGGGCCTTATCTCTGATGATCTGTCAACTCACTTCATTTTCCTCTGATATTGCGGAATCTATCTGCATATTTGTCGCAAAGTCACAAATGATTTTGATATTATCAGAACTGCTAAACCTGCCATCAACCATGTGAGAACAGTTATGACTTGGAGAAAAATATCTGGGGTGTAGCTGGACTTTTCTTGGTTTAGTGAGCTCGTTTGGTGCACTATACAGAGCTGGGGCACATGAGGCTGTGCTCAAGGTAAAAGGCTTATTCCTATCATGGCATGTCAAATTTCTAGTTGAAAATTATGGTTCTTGTAGTGAAGGAGCTGAGATTGTATGTTTATAGGATCTTGTCTTGCACTTCCCATATATTTAGTGGCTTTCTGTCAGAGAGTAGAATTGATGAATGATAGATAGGTTGTTTATCTAGTGGATGGCTATATAGACTGTTCATTTATGAGTTTCTGCTAAAACATATGGTAATATTCATGAGTGTGTTGATGGCATCATGCATCTGATCTGGAAGCTTCCTTGAGTGCATTCTATTGAAGCTGAATGTGTCAAAAGGTTTACTAGAATTGTTTAGAAAGTGTTATCCTAATTCTTACCCTCCTCTCATTCATTTGGATGGGGTTTTTGAAGTTAATGATATGGGAGCGGCTGCTGGGTTATTGGTTCATATAAATTCTTGTGCTTAACATGAGAAGTTCTTTCTCAAAAAAAAAAAAACATAAGAAGTTAATTACGAGAATCTTGGAGCACTAACTCCTTAGTCTTCCTTTAAAGAAAAAGCATACATTGGCGGGATCTTGATCGGATCTATATCACTATTTAAGCACCAAGCCGTCTCTTCTTTAAGGTATGTAAAATTTCCTAGCTCTCATACTTTTAGAGTTATTGGAAATCATTCAATTACTAACTTAATTTTTGGAAGGTTTTTGGTAATAGCCATTTACTTATTATATATATATATATATATATATATATATATTTTAAAGAGAGTTTCAACATATAGCGTCCGCTTCTGATGATAGTTTTTTATCATCAGACTAAGACATCAATCAGTTTTTGGTGTAGTAGGGATTGAACCCCAGATCTCTTATACAACCATCAGAGATTTTACTAGTTTGGAACTCGCTGTTTACTTATTATATTGGAATCTAAGCAAAGTAGGTAAAATATACATCATCAATACATTACTATTTTATATAAAGAATTCATTAGCCACTTTATCAGAGAAAACAAAACCTTACTAAATAAATAAAACTTGGTGAATTGAGAATCTATAAAGACCTACAAGTGTTCAATTCAAGCAATTGAAATAATCTATGGTATCTTCTCAAATAATAATAATAATAATAATAATCTATGGTAGTTACCTAGTAAAATGATTTTTTATTAAATAAGAGATTTTCAATCAAATCTTGCTTAACAAAAAAAGAAACTCATCGGTATTTTGGTCGATAGTAAAGAGTAATTATCATGGTCTATGGAGAGAATATCATAAGTTTATATATGCATGCATATAATTAACATCTTACTCTTATCAATAAACAAAATATTTCCGATGTCAGGTCAGACTAGAAGTATCACATACACCTAGATTTACGCTCAGTTTGTTTTAATAATAATATTTTATAAAGAATGAATCATTTTCCAAAAAGTAATATTTTAGAAAATTATCTCATTTTCTCATATTTTATAGTGACCTCAAAATGATATAGAATTGTTTTTAATAGTTTCTATATTGTCTCTTAAATTCATTTATTTAGTGTAGTGTGAGATAGAGCTGTTTTTTGAAAACTATTAATTGAAAATAATCTCTAAAAATAAGTTATATTTTTAATAAGATTTAATGTTGAACAAAGATAGTTTTTCTTTGAATTATCTTTAATGATACTACCAAACTATCTCTACATGAGGTTTTCTATTTAAACAAATGCAGGGCCAGCTCTAGCATATATGTGACTAAGGCAATCGCCTAAGGCTTCCAAATAAAGAAGACCCCTTCTTTTAACTAATATAATATAATATATTTATATTATATTTCAATTAAGACTTATGCACCCTTTTAAACAAGTTTTGGAAGAAGAGGTGATGGTGAAAGTGGGAGAAGGTTCAAGCACAAAACCCTTTGAAGAAATCTAGGCCGAGCTAGGTATTGTCATTTTTCTTTACTTTCTTCCGTTAATATTTTCTATAACTCTTTTTCCCCCTTTGTTTGCCTAGAAAATGTAAGAATTTAAAAGTATACATGCTTGATACTAGAACACAAATAATCAAAAAATCTATAAGGTTTAAGATGTACCTTCAAATATCATGACAAAACCAAATAGATTACTGTGGGGCCAGAGAATTTGACGACCCCAGCCCATTTTACACCAAGTCCAAGGCCCGCGCTGAGGAGGATGAAATGTTCAAGGATGAACAAAGGAAGTCCAAAGTGCAAAGGAACATCGCCGAGGACAATCTCGTCCTCAGCCAGTTGAAATCATAAAAGGGAAGATCGGCACGCCATCAAAGGCAGCCTCCCAAAGCATCCCAAGGAAAAGGACAAGTACAATGGATCAGTCATAGGAGTATGGTGGAGGAGCAATTTAAGGAGAAGTTGTCACTTCCGCATTAAATACTCACAACTAATGTCTTGGCCGCATTAATAAGGAAATGACCCCTGAACAGTGCTGTCTTGGTTGCTGCAACTCACAGGAGGTTTGGAAAAGTGGCTGATGGGACAAATATCGAGTGGTGACTTGCATGACCAATAAATCGAGGGCCAAGATCAACTGGAAAAGGGTATATAATGTAAGAAATCCTCCAGAAAAGGGGGAGGGAAGACACAGAGAGAATACGGGAGCCGTTTGTATCATCTACGAAACCTTAGTAACCAAGCACGGAAGAAACCATAAGAACAACCAACTCCTCAAAGAAGGGCCGACCCACTCATCCATGTCTAGCTGTTGTATCCCTCACTAAAGCCTAGTTCTTAAACCTACTCTCTATAAATTTATTGTATTAGGCTAGTTGGGCCTAAGTTCACTCATCTAAAAGCAGAAGTGCTCAAACCACGTCCCTACAATTGGAGCCGTCTGTGGGAAGAACTTGTGTGTTGGTAAAAGTAACAATCAAGCATGGTAGGATCATGCCTTCATCAAGCAGGCCCCCATCAGCCTGAACCGGCTAGATCCCAGTAACAGGGCAACTTTCCCAACCCGAAGCATGATCGAAATAAAGAGAATGAAAGGTTTCAAGAGGAAAGTGTGCACACCACTCAAACCAACAGAAGCCACTCTCGTGTGGGTAGTCACGTACTCCAGAGACAAAATGACAACTAAGTCATGCAACAAGAAGAAGTTAGGAGCCACGTACTCTAGAGACAAAATGACAATCGGGTCATGCAACAAGAAGAAGTTAGGAGCCACGTATCCCAGAGACAGAATGATAATCAGGCCATGCAACGAGAGATAGAAGATTTGAAGAGAAAGCTGCGCCATGCACAAAGAAGGCGACCTCATTCTAACCCTGACATGCCCTCCGATGATGAAAGCGATGATGACGATAGGCAGAGATTGAGAACTCCTCCAAGCGAGACATTCTCTCACAAAGAAGAGCATTATCGGAGGCGTAAATGTAAAAGCCCGTTCACTAAGGGCTTAGGAAACGATGCCATGAGCAGAGCACTCGATTACCTCTCCAAGTCACCTTTCACACGCCACATAGAAGGGGCTACACTTCCTTGACGGTTTCAATAGCCAACCTTCACCATTTATAACGACAAAACAGACCCCATGGAGCATGTGAGCCAGTTTAACCAAATGATGGCCATCCATTCTAAAGACGAGGCGCTGATGTGCAAGGTTTTCCCATCTAGCTTAGGACCCGTGGCGATGAGGTGGTTCAATGGCTTAAAGACGAATTCCATAGATTCGTACAGGCAGCTAACCCAAGCCTTTGGTTCCCGTTTCGTCATAAACAGCAGAGCTCCTCGGCCTTTGAGTGCGTTATTGTCTATATCCATGCATCATAGAGAAACTCTAAAGACCTACTGGGACAGGTATTTGGAGATGTATAATGAAATTGATGGCAATTTTGACGATGTCGCCATCAGCACCTTCAAAAATAGTCTCCCCGCCGAGCACGGCTTAAGGAAGTTTCTAACTGGCAGGCCTGCCACCAGTGTGCGCCAATTGATGGATCAGATCGATAAGTATAAACGAGTAGAGGAAGACCAACTGCAAGGCAGGGGAAAAGAGAAGGTTATCCCTCAGGAGAGGAGGGATTTTAGGTCGGACCGATATAACAGCAATCGCCTGATGAGAGATTTCGTAGGACAATTTGGAGCAACCAACACACAGACTGTCAATGTTGTATTCCAAGAACCAGTACACCGGGTGTTGGAGAAAATCAAGAACAAGCCATACTTTAAATGGCCAAATAAGATAGTGGGAAAGTCCACGAGGCACAATCAAAACTTTTATTGCCAATACCACCAGGATCACGGACATACCACGGAGAACTGCAGGAACCGCTGGAACTACCTAGACCATCTAGTCCGAGAAGGAAAGCTGAAGTACCTTCTGCATCACTCCAGTGGTCATCAGGGCCAAACTCATCAGGAGCCCTAGAGAGATACTGCCCTAGGGCCACTCGTAGGGATGATCAATGTAATCTTGGCCGCGCTAGGAAGAATAGGCACGCGCCCATCACGAGTGTTATCTGTGGCTTAGCTGCCTACCGAGGAGTCCTAACCAGAGCTAAAGAGGGCCAGAATGAAGTCTCATCCAATCCTGAGTTTTTCAGAAGAAGACAAGATTGAAACCACCCAGCCCCAAGATGATGAACTGGTGATCACTCTCAAAATCGGGGACTACGATGTAAAAAGAATGATGGTGGACGATGGCAGTGGGGTTGAAGTTATGTACCCCGACCTCTACAAGGGGTTGAAATTAAAACCAGAAGATTTGATGCCCTATAGCTCCCCTCTGATGAGTTTCGATGGGAAGCTTGTTATTCCAAAGAGCATGATTAGGTTGCCCATCCAGACCGGCCTGGAGATAGTGGAGGTAAACTTTATCGTGGTAGACACCTACTCCCCATATACGACCATTGTCGGTAGACCCTAGCTTTATACCTTGGGGGCTGTTACTTCCTTGTTGCATCAGAAGGAGAAATTCCCGTTAAGGGACTAGGTTCTCGAAATCTGTGGTTGCCAATCCATGGCAAGGCATTGTATGGTGGCTGTCATTTCACATCGGCTCGATGCGGAGTCCTCGGCGTTTGCTGAAAAGGACTTATAGCAATCAAAGGCCCTGGAGTCGCCACTCGATACTACTACCGATGGGGCAAAATGCAAAGATCTAGAAAAGGTGGTCATTGGTAATGACCTAGAGAAGTTCTTTCAGGTTGAAGCTCAGCTGCCTCTTTAGGAGAAGGAGGAGTTGATTAAGTTTCTCAAAAGAAATATAAATGTGTTAACATGGGACGCCTGTGATGCTCCGGGGATTAATCCAGCCTTCATCTGTCACCATTTTAGTGTCAACCCATCCATAACTCCCAAGAAGCAGCCACCTCAACACCCATCAAGAAAGCACGCCAATGCAATTAGAGACAAGGTGAAGAAGTTTAAGTGTGCAGGAGCCATCAAAAAGGTCTTTTACCTCGAATGGTTGGTCAACACCGTGGTGGTCAAGAAGAAAAGCGAAAAATGGTGGGTTTGTGTAGACTTCACGGACCTAAATAAGGTATGCTCTAAAAACCCGTTCTCCATGCCTCAGATAGACCAGCTGGTGGATGCAACTGCAGGCCATCCTCGGATGAGCTTCTTAAATGCCTTTCAAGGCTATCATCAAATACCACTAGCCCTAGAGGATCAGGAGAAGACAGCCTTCATAACATCTATTAGGAACTACCACTACAAGGTGATGCCATTCAGTCTGAAGAATGCATGGTCCACTTATCAAAGGATGATGATGAGGATGTTTGAGTAGAAGCTGGGCAAGAACATCAAAACCTATGTTGATGATATGGTGGTGAAGAGTAAAATGGTGTCCAAGCATTTAGGAGACCTCGACAGCACCTTTGATGTCTTGAGGAAGCACAAACTTCGCCTAAACGCTTCCAAATGTTCGTATGGCGTGGGATCAAGCAAGTTTTTAGGCTACATGGTTACTCATAGGGGAATTGAAGTTAACCCAGACCAAATCAAGGCTATCAATAATTTAAAACCACCGTGAAATACCAAGGAGATCCAAAAGCTTACTAGAATGATCGCAGCCTTGAACCGATTCATTTCCAGGTCTGTAGATAGATGCAGATCATTCTATCTCTTGATCAACAAGTGGAAAGGATTTAAGTGGTCCGAGGACTGCATCGTGGCCTTCTAGCAACTTAAGGAGTACATATCCCGACCACCTATCATGTCCAATCCTAAGGCCGATGAAGTACTATATGCATATATTGATGTAGCCCCTCATGCTGTGAGCTTGGTACTAACATGGGACGATAATGGCCTTCAAAAGCCAGTCTACTACGTGAGCAAGTCACTACATGAAGCTAAGGTCAGATACTTACTTTTGGAGAAAGCTATACTAGCTGTGGTCCATGCTATGCGAAAGCTTCCCCATTATTTCCAAACCCACACAGTGGTTGTTCTGGCCCAACTACCCCTGAAGCCTACGCTTCGGTCTGCTGATTACAATGGAAGGATTGCCCTATGGAACATAATTCTGGGAGCTTTTGACATCAAGTACATGCCTCGGACCTCTATAAAGGTCCAGGTCCTGGCTAACTTAGTGGCTGAATTTGCTGAACCACTAGTAGAAATAGTAGCTGAGGAGCGAAACACGGATGGAAAATTTGTTAGGGTAGTCTCTGTGCCAGGACCCCTATGTTGGAAGGTGTACGTTGATGGCGCGGCGAATCAAAGGGGGTCCGGAGTGGGGCTAGTCCTAGTTTCTTTTGAGGAGACCATCATAGAGAAATCCCTGAGACTTGGGTTCTTGGCCACAAATAACGAGGCCGGGTATGAGGCCTTATTACAACAAATGGCCATAATGCAGAAAATGGGAGGAAAAACAATAGAGATGTTCTCGGACTCGAGATTGGTAGTGGGCCAAGTAAAGGGAGAGTTGGAGGCCAAAGACGCAAGGATGCAAAGGTACCTAAGCTAGGTCAAATGCTTGCAATCAGACTTCGATCTTTTTGGTTTGTCACATGTCTCCAGAAGTGGAAACACCCATGCAAATTCATTGGCCGCACTTGCTACCTTCTTGGCAGGGGGCCTGCCTTGGACTATTATTGTCGAGCATCTGGATAGGGCAAATGAGGTTGCAAAAGGCGTGGATGGACATGTTCTACCTGAGGATGGACCCTATGGTGAGATTCCTCAAAGATGATGTTCTACCTGAGAAAAAGTCAGAGGCTGAGAAAATACGAAGAAACGCTCCTCGGTTCTGGTTGTCTGAGGACCACATATTGTACAAGCGCTTCTATTCTGGGCCATATTTACTGTGTATTCACATGAAAGCATCAAAATTATTGCTTGAAGAGCTACATGAGGGGATTTGTAAGAATCACACAGGAGGAAGATCCTTATCGCACCGAGCCAATACCCAGGGATATTGGTGGCCAGGGATGCAAAAGGATGCCCTGAAATATGTTAAGAAATGTGATTAATGCCAAAGGTTTGCCCCAAATATTCATCAGCCAGGAGGGGTCCTCAACCCTTTGTCCAGTCCATGGTCATTTGCCCAGTGAGGCCTGGATATTGTAGGCCCTTTCCTCAAAGCAGCAAGAAATAAGAGATATCTTTTGGTCGGCACGGATTATTTCACCAAATGGGTCAAAACTAAGCCATTGGTCAACATTAGAGATGTGGATGCTAAGAAATTCATCTGGAGAAACATTGTCACACGATTCGGGGTCCCTCATACCCTCATTTCAAATAATGGACTCCAATTTGACAGCAAAACTTTCAAAAGATACTGTTACAAATTGAGGATCACAAACAGGTACTCAACTCCAACTTACCCTCAGAGAAATAGGCAGGCCGAGGCTGTCAACAAGGTTATAGTCAATGGGCTTAAGAAGAGGCTGGATGACGCCAAGAGAAAGTGGGTAGAAGAGCTGCCACACGTCTTATGGACCTACCGGACTACACCACAATGTTCAACAGGGGAGACACCTTTTGCCATGACTTATGGGGCAAAGGTTGTCATCCCTCTAGAGGCAAGCTTCCCAACGTTGAGGATGAGCTCCTTCACTCTAAGCAGTAATGATGAACTACTGGGAAAGAGCCTGGATCTAATCGATGAACAAAGAGAAAGGGTAGTGATCTAGCTGGCCCACTACCACCAGAAGCTTAGGCGAGGATATGACGCCAATGTAAAGCTGAGACGACTAGCACCAGGGGACTTAATGTTGAGGAAAGTTATGGGTGCTGTCAAGAACCCATCTTTTGGAAAGCTGGGACTCAACTGGGAATGACCATATCGAATTACTTCAGTAGCAGGAATAGGTGCATACTACTTAAAAGACTTAGATGGAAAAGCTGTACCTCGTCCCTAGAATGTAAATAACCTGAGAATGTATTATTATTAATAAAAGCATTTCTCTATCTCAAATTTTAAGTTTATTATGATTAAATGTCTTGTATTTTGGTAACAATCTAAGTACTAGACAGAACCAAGATCTTGCATGGTCCTCGGACTCAAACCTATGGGAAAACTAGTTACTTCAAGAAAAATATAAGTACTAGACAGAACCAAGGTCTTGCATGGTCCTCAAACTCAAACCTATGGGGAGACTAGTTACTTCAAGAAAAATCTCAGTATTAGACAGAACCAAGGTCTCGCATGGTCCTCAGACTCAAACCTATGGGGAAACTAGTTACTTTAAGAAGAGTCTGAATGTTAGACAAAACCAGGGTCTTGCATGGTCCTCAGACTCAGGTCTATGGGGAAACTAACTATTTTTAATAAAAGCCTAAGCGTTAAACAAATTTCGAGTTTTGTGTAACTCTTCGGACCACAACCTTTGAGGAAATTAACGTCCTTGAATATTCATCTGAGTTACAAATACAACCAAAATGGAGCCTGACTCCTCGGATCACCTGCCCTGCCCATCCATGAGCATCACTTAAAGCATTTCAAGGTACGCCTAGGTCAATTCACCTAAGGTATCACTTAAAGCATCAATTACTTTTCCTTTAAACTCAACATTGTAATATTTCTTGAAGGTCAGTAAGTCCACAAGAAATGTGTGTTAGCATATGAGCCTAAAGAATATGAGGTCCGGGTTATAAACATAAGTTCTTTTGTAGCCCACCTAACAGAAAACAAATTGAATTAAAATTTACGTGGTGAATTTAACATCCTTAACTGTCCGATTAATAAAGAATGGAGCACACTACTAAGGATAACTAAGCGTTAGCAAAAGCGTGAAAACGTAATGAATAGTAGGACGTCACCATTAAGAGAAATTAGCATATTCCATTACGAAAAGAACTAGTTCCATTACAAAAGTTAAAGTACACTAGAAGAGAAAGAAACATGAGGCAAAAGTGCAACAAAGGCAACCTACTTCTTCAACTTTATAGTCAATTTGTCCTTAGAAAATTGTTGAGAGGCTGTGTCAGAAGTTGGAGGATCCTGGCTTAGAGGAGTGACGTCAGAGGGCGTAGTAGAGGAGGGCGTAGTAAAGGAGGCCAAGTCCGATGTCTTTTTAGCAAGAGGAGCCTAAGGGTCGGCTGGAGGCTTCCCCACCTCGTGCAGTGCTTCTTAGCTACCAGTTATCTCTTTCTCTAACGCCCCAGAAAGCTCACCCTCCTCGACTGGCTCATCAGGAGTAGTCATCACCAGAGCAGCCTCAAGTCGAGCAGCCTCAGCCTCTTCAGAAGCAACCTCAGCCTCGGAGCTAGAGGGGGCTGACTCCCTAATAGCAGGAGGGTAATATACACTCTCTACCTTCCAAAGGTCAGATGAAGCCTCAACCTCAGCCTGTTTGAGGGCTTCATTCCAAACTTGGGAACAGTAGAGCCTGCATACCTAGGCACTTGAGACTTGAGAAGGGTCTGGGTCTTAGCCACTCCCAAGTCAAAAGCCGCCTCCTCGGCCTTCTCCTTAGAGGTCTCGACCTCTGTCCTGGCGAATTCAGCCTCCTCCTTAGCCTTCAAGGCTTCGTCCTTGACCCACTCGGCGACGTTTTTGGCCCCCTCTGCCTCGGCCAGCTTCTTCTTCAAATCAGCGATCTGCTCCTTGGCAATCCTCAACTGATCCTCAGCTTCTTGCAAGCGCCTTGTCTGGTCCTCGACTTGCTTTTAAGCGCCAACTAGGCTGGATTCAGCACTATCTCTGTCCCTTGTCATCTCCTTCAGGTCCTCCTTGGCTTTTTGGAGATTGGCCTCGAAATTTTTAAGGGTCCGAGTGGCATCCAGGCGCTTGTCATGCTCCAGATCCAGGGCCCTGCTCTGGTTATTGGCCACCTCCTCCAACTTGTAGGTGGCCTGGAAAGCCTGCCCATTGAAACAAGTACACGATAAGTTGGAAATCAAAGAACAGAAATCAACAAAGGGACAAGTGTTAGAGGTATTACCATGCCCAGGTACCTCTTGAGATTAAGGACAACCTCTTGCCTCCTCAAGCCCTCTAACTCGGCCATATCGACAAGGAGTAGCAAGGACCTCTCTAGGGCATCAGCCACATAAATTCCTTCATCCCCTCAGAAGTCCTTAAGGGAGGCATTGTCCATCAAGGGCTCCCCATGGAGCATAGGGGCAAGCAGTTAAGCCTGGGGCTCGAATTGTAGGGCGACCTCCTTTTCTTGACCCTAGTGCCCTATCTTCAGCTGCTTCGAAGCTCGTCGAGCTTCATTTTCCTCTTGAGAGGAGCGAGATCTTCCATCCATTGGCTCTTTGCCTTTAGCAGGCCTCTTCCTCTTTAGGTCGGTGGGCTGTAGCCGAAGAGGTGGAGTCGACTGGATGGAAGATGACCTGGTCTGAACAGGAGGAGGAGAAGGAAGCTTGGATTGTTGCTTCCCCGGCACCTCCTTCCCTGGCTAGCCCTCGATTAGTTTGAGCAGATTGGCTTGAGGTTTTCTCTTAAAACCCATCTCGGCCTGAAAATCAGTCCTTATTGGTAGGAGATCCGTTTCGGTCAAATTAGGGTCGCCCAAGTCACCAGAGGGATCCTCAGATGCGTTAACTTAGTTGAAAACACCAATTCGTCCTCAGACGAACCCAAATCAACGACTTCCTCTTCTCTTTCTACTCCTTTTACCTCGGCTTCTGCAGCCTGGTGGGATGAAGAAGGGCCTGCCAAGGGAACGCCTTCTAGGATGGAAGATCCTTCAGGAAGCAAGAATCTGTGTTCTGCTATAATGATCTTGTGAAGTCGAGGATCTTTGGTTTTAATCACGTACTTCGGAGCTGAGAATGATTTTTGGAGGGGATCGTACTCGAGAATCTTGTAAGTGGCTCTGATTTGGTTGTCAGCTTTGTTCACAAAGACCTTCGCCCTAAGGATGGTTTGCAAATCTTCCCGGTTGACCAAGTGAAAGTGTCGTTCAAAGGCATGTGGATCTGCAAGAAAGAAAGCACATTCATGTCAGTAAGTGAACGGTGCAAATTGCGATAGCATAAAAGACCGACCCTTTCCTACTCTGAATACCCCACCTAGGGCCCCCTCCTCGGTCGGACAATGCAGGCCATCGTGCTACTCCCCAGACACGATGAGGAAATCCTTATTTAACCCCTTGCTGGACTTAGGGAGACATTGAATAAGCCAAACCTTATCATCCCTCATCTTCATACAGTAAGATTTACCCTTTATGTGTTAGAGGTTGTAGCACCAGTTTACATCGTGATGGATTAGCCTTAGCCCCATCTTCTTGTTTAGGGCGTCCACACAACCCAGGATCCTAAACACGTTGATGGTGCACTGGGTGGGAGCTAACCGGAAATACCTGAGATAATCCCTCTTCACCGACCTCATAGGGATTCTCATACCACCTTCTAGAAAGGCGATTATAGGAATCACTACTTCCCTTTCTTGCCTCCTATAGTGTCACTCCCCTTCTTCATAGTACCTCAAACGTACATTATTGGGTATCCTATAATCGATGATGAATTTCTCCATCACCTTTTCAGACTCAACCAACTTTTTAAACCTACCCATCCCTAAGAACGGCTAAAAGACTCAAGAAAGGACGAAAGAAAGAGAGGAATAAAGGGAAAAGAAACTTAGAAGAAAGAAAGCGTGTATTAGAGAGAGAAGAAAAACTTATAGAAATAAGGAAAAGCTCCTCGGACTGGCTTTTTATGCTGAAAAGAAACGTGAGTTTGGTTAGAGATATGACCGAATTCAGGATATGTGCGCAAGAACTCTTGAGTGTAAAAGTAAGGAGGCAAATCGGTTCAAATGGGTATTTATACCTCCAATGAAAAAGGGTCATGCGGGTTTCCCGCCCATAAGGTTAAAAGAATCCCCACCGTTAGATTGTCATCACACCATTGAACGTGGGGAGCACAGAGCCGCCAGAATTTAATGAAGGCGCACTCCACATACTGAAGCGCCAGGGATGTTCCATGGACAGGTAAAGAGGCTCTAGTACTGACGGAGCACAAGACTTGACAAACTATGACAATGACCTGAGAACATCAAAATCCTCCTCTCCGTCCGAGGAGTCGGACAACTGGATTTTGAGGGGCTATTGTGAGACCAGAGAATTTGACGACTCCGGCCCATTTTACACCAAGCCCAAGGCCCGCGCCAAGGAGGACGAAATGTCCGAGGATGAACGAAGGAAGTCCAAAGTGCAAAGGAACATCGCCAAGGACGATCCCGTCCTCGACTAGTCGAAATCACAGAAGGGAAGATCGACACACCATCAAAGGCAGCCTCCCAAAGCATCCCAAGGAAAATGACAAGTACAATGGGTCAATCATAGGAGCATGGTGGAGAAGCAATTCAAGGAGAAGCTGTTACCTCCGCATTAAATACCCACAACTAACATTCTAGCCGCATTAATGAGGAAATGACTCCTGAACAGTACTGCATTAGTTGCTGCAACTCACAGGAGATTTGGGAAGGTGGCTAATGGGACAAATACTCGAGTGATGACTTGCATGACCAACAAATAGAGGGCTAGGATCAACTGGAAAGGGGTATATAATGTAAGAAATCCTCCAGGAAAGGGGGAAGGAAGACACAGAGAGAATACGGGAGCCGTTTGTATCATCTATAAAACCTTAGTAACCAAACACGGAAGAAACCATAAGAACAACCAACTCCTCCGAGAAGGGCCGAGGACAAAGTTTCACACTTTAGTCCGTGTCTTTATTATTCAACCCACTCATAACCATGTCTAATTGTTGTATCATTCACTAACGCTTAGTTCTTAAACACACTCTCTATAAATTTATTGTACTAGGCTAGTTAGGCCTGAGTTCACTCATCCAAAAGCAAAAGTGTTCAAACCACGTCCTTACAATTACCAATGGCAATAGACACGGATATGTACACTTGGCCCACGGTCCAGTCAAATTTCCTTTTCATTCTCTTTTCATGCTCCTTAGTCCTTTGTAAGACACCCTAATATTTAGAAAGAATAAAATTTAAAGTTTTGTCTAATGTTAAGACTTAGGAGTGGAGTGAAGACCTAGACTTATAAGCCCAATAAAACAAGGTATACTAAGGTTCCATGCATACTGAATTTGACCACAATATATTAACGGACTCTCCAAGTATAAACTAATTCACATTTAACCCGTCTTATAAAATCCATAAGTCCAATTAATGGAAGCCTAATTCTATCATTCTCCTACTTGGGCAACATTAATTGGTGATTCGGTGTATGTAATTTTGAAAATGATTCTCAGCTTTCAGGTGTATATAATTTTTTTTTTCCCTCATGTGAGGCTTCTGGCTTATATATTAATTTAAGGTTGAAATTTTCAAAATGGGGTGAGTCCATATGTGTTTGAAAGACAAAAAAAATTTTAAGTAAAAATTAAAGAAAAGAAAAAAGAATGAAAGTTAAATTGGACAGAAAAATCAAAATCACATTGTTTTAAGCGCTTAACAAAACTCATTTGATGGAAGTGAATGGAAGGACCACAAGGAACACAGAATGAAAATTGAGGAGAAAGTTTCAAAAAATCTAAAATTAAAAGGATAAAAAGAAAAACACGTAGAGAGTATAATTTGTAATTTAGCCTTATTATTTATATTACTACCATTATAAGAAAACAAAGCGAGAAACATGCCATTGAGAAATGAAGGCTTGCTCGTGTACATAACCACAAAGCTGCTACTGCAATTGAAGCAGCTTTGAAAAAAAAAAAAATATATATATATATATATATAACTGCTTTTTTCTTTCACAGGCTGCTACTGCAACTACCAAAATTTGCCACTATTTCACATTCTTGTGATGACAATCATTGTCAGCACGTCCGTCTTTTGTTATAGCGTCCACTCTTTTCTAAGTGAAGCTCTCCATATCACAAGTTAACATGCCGCTCTTTGTTATAGCATCCTTTCCTCTACAATTCTATTACCAATCAAGCTATAGTTTAAACTACTAAACTAGCCAACCATTGGATTCAATGGTGGAGTTATTGCAACGATCTATGGCTCCACAATCTAGAAAAATAGTCAAGATATGAAAAGCCAATGCTTTTCACAAAACATGCACAATAACACACACATATTTTGGGATTTAAGACAATGGCCTCAGAAATAAGATATAGACACGACCCAGTGTTTGCTGGGTCTCATAATTTGGTCGACCTCAAACTGTACGTGAGAATAAATTTGCACTTTACATCTAGAAAAGAAACATATTTCAAAGAATAATTAATCCAAGTTCAAAAAAAAAAGTACAATCATCCTCATCTTTTACATAAGTTTAATGTAGCTTAGACTAGTGTAGTCTGAGGAGTCCTCATCTCCAATATTCCACCATTCTTGCCGATTACTTCTAAGGAAGCAATTGCCTCATCTTGTCGGTTATCCTCAATCAAAGAAATACCCCTGCAACAGTGCTCAATGTATTCAAAAAGGTGGAGAATTGATTAATAAAATTAGTGAGTGTTTTGAGCATAGATGCAAATTGGACTTTGTTAATTTATGCCAGAAACACTTTTTTTTGGTTGATAAGTAGTTTATGCCAGAAACTCATAGAGCAACCAAAGATTACATTTTTTTTTTTTAAGATTTTTAAAAGGGTTTCCGGAGGAATGCAACATTACATAATATTTCCTCTGCCAGAAACATATACAGCCAAAGAAAAATCATGAATCTGGGTGATTTTCCTTTATAGTTAAGAGAACTCAGTAAGCAATCATTCCATATAAGAGTTCCAGCAAAAAATCACTAAAAATAAAACACTAGTGAACATACGTACAGTGTCTGAGCTTCACATCACTACATCAAAAAATGTCTATTACATCAAGTGTTAATACAACAAAATATGTACATAGTAGTTTTAGATAAAATATCGCATCTACAAGTTAAAATGGTTGCAATAGTAACTTAAAAGCGTCAAACTATTGCATCAACAATAATAAGTTGCAATAACTTATAATTTTCAGTTGCAATAGAAGTTATAATATATTAGGAAAAATTGTTGCAATAACTTAAAATGAAAGAATCATTGCAATAAATTGATACAAATTGTTTTTACAATCTATTGCAACGAAAATTTTGAACTAATAGCTTATTGCAACGAAGTTACCATTGCAATAATTTGATATTAATTCTTTTACAATCTATTGCAATGACAAACATGTAATTGCAACGAATATTTCGTTGCAATAATTTGATATTACTTATTTCATAGTCAACCGCAGTGACAAAATGAATTAATTATCTTTTACAATAAAGATATCATTGCAGTAATTTAATTCGACTTATTTTGTTCAATTATTTGCAATATATTACAATAAGTTTCATGAAGTAATAGCCTATACTTACAAGATATTCAAAATAGTAAATTGTTTATTGCAACAGTATATATATCATTGCATCAAAGTTATTATTAAAATATTTGGAGTTTATTACAACAAAAATTTTTGTTGTATAAACCTATTACCTCAAATTTTATTGCAACATCTTGTATCAATTATTGCAATGACTCTAATGCTATTGCAATGGTTTTTTTCGTTGCAATAAACGTTTTTTGTTGTAGTGCATATCGATGCCTTTCCAGGAGTGATAAAAGATTGGCACGCTAGAACACGGGCATTCAAAACCCTTCTAGATCCTTCCTCAGATACTTCCTCCTTAATCACATGAAGTTGCGTGCAATGGTATTGGGTTTTGGTTTGAGAAATGGGGGGAGAACGCCATAGCAGGGAAAAGGTATCACCACCCATATGTAGAAGATAGGTTTTAGCATTCCAGATGAGGGTCTCGTGCTCAAAACTTTTTATAGCTCCTTCAAATAGCTTCATTTGATAGAAATCATAGGCACGTATACAAGAGCCTGTGTGTTTTGAATGCCAGAACCGGGGTAATGTGCAGAATAGCACGGTATGGAGGGAGAATATAGTAAGTTAAGATGGTTAATAGGGAACTAGCATCTTGAGTCTCTAAGACTCGAGATTCAAAAAGCAAAAACCAAAGTAAAAATCGAGTTTTTAAGACTCGATTTCCAAACTCAAGTCTCAAAAACTCAATTTCCAACATTTGATCTACACAAATCGAGACTTAAAAACTCGATTTTTATCTTGGAACTCGAGTTTTAGACACTCAAGATGCTAGTTTTCAACATTATTTTAACACGTGTCAATTAACAAATTTTTTTAATATTTAATGTTATTTGCAAATAAAATTCTGCCAGAACCAATACATGGTATTTCCAATAGTCACGGGTGGTTCTCCAGTAAAACCATCCAGACCCTCTACAATCTCCCACGACTCAGAGATCATAAGCCCTAACTACACGAGAAAAATCTGACTCTGAGCGACCCTTCCTACGGGGAAGGACACCACCAACACAATACAGTGTAGCGCCGATAGATGCCCAGGAGGGATAGGTTGACAACTTAGCATTAAAGAAAGGATGGATTTCTTCAAGTGTTGGGAAATTACCATCAGTGACGCCAGGGCGGTGGTGATGACGACGTCCAAAGAAGCGGGTCAGCAACTTGTCATATGGGTCTCTTCTACCTTGACTTTTCTTCTTGCTCTCTTCTTCTTCCGCTTGGAATGAGATATTAACCAAAAACCAATTAGATTGACCTTCTTCAGAAATTGCACGAATACAAACTGTTTTTCTCAAAGAAAAGGAGGAGGTGGTGGTGGAAGATGGTGATGGTGATGACGATGAAGATCGTGACACCGACCTTTTCCTTCTTCCTCTTAGGGCAACGAACGCAAACATTGGTACTTTGAAGATTCTAGGGTTTCGTTGATGGAGTTCTGACTGAATGGGTGTCGTATTTCCTTGGTTTTGACTGAATGGAGTTTCGGGCTTTTCGTTGGCCAATTACTAAATGTTTTCTTCTTTTCTTTTCTTTTCTTTCTTCTTTTTTTTTTTTTTTTTTTTTTTTTTTTTTTTTTTTTATTCTGAAATTTATTTTAGAAAAAAAAAAAAAAAAAAAAAAAAAAAAAAAAAAAAAAAAAAAAAAAAACAACGTCATTTTGATTAATTGACGACAGCAGATAACTAAGATCTAAAAGAATACTAAATTGACAGCAATTGAAAGTTAGAGGAATGAAATAAAAAATACTGAGAGTTAGAAGATTAGTTTTGAATTTTTGCCTAAACTTTTTTTTTTTATTTGAGCCAATGATTGGTGAGAAACTGAAACCAACAACCTACCAATTTGAATCTTATTAGTATTTATAGAACTTTTAGTTTTGAATATTATATCAAAACTAGCCGCGAACCCGCGCGTTGCGCGTGATAATTATTTTTATAGTGGTTTTATTAAAAAAAAATTTACAATTTAAACTAATCTAATAATGAGTAATGTATTTCGTAATTATATTTTTATTTATTATAAGAACAATCATAAATGTAATATAGGATCAATCCAAAACACCAAAAAAACATACACTAAAAAAAATTAATAAAACTTAACAATGATTAATTGAACCAATATTAGGATAAAATTTTGTTTTTGATAATCTATTAAGGTTATTTTCTTTGTAGAAATTATAATTTCGGCCACTCAAAACATATTATCAAATAAACAATTATTAGCAAAATCTAAGAATTAAATTTCTATATATGAATTGTTATAAAATAATAATAATTAAAATAAAATTACAAAAGTTAAAATTTGTCACCTATCCGAATATTTTTGTTTGGCTAACCTTTGCTTTTCTTTCATTTGGCTAACCTTTGCTTTTCTTTAAATAAATGGCATTATAAAGTACTTCTAGTACAACTATTAAGAGTACTTTGTCTATTACAAAGGATTAGAAAATAAACAAAAATTAGTAAAGTCTCACAGTTTAACATATAAACTAAGCACTATAAAAAATATGCTATGTAATAGAATAAATACCAAATTATCTAAATCATGCTATGTAATAGAATAATATTATATTTGTATATGCTATATTTAATTCTTTAGAACGCAATAGGACAACATTTAACATTCAAAGAGAATAAAAAAAAAAAAAAAAAACAACAACAACGACAATTTAAAAAACTAAACTAAATCACAATTTAAAAAACTAAACTAAATTGCATTAACCAAAAATAGAGTTTTAAAGAATATAAAAAATTATCAACCTAAAGTAGAGATGCAAGAAAAATAAAAAAATCTACCAAAAAATTGAGAGAGAGAGAGAGAGAGGAACCTTTTTTTTGTGAGGGAAAACTATACATGGAATAGAAGAGATAGTGACAAATTTATAGTAAGAATGTGTGAATAAGAAGAGACAAAAATAAAGGAAGATGAAGAGAAAGAGGAAGAATGATATTAATGTAGAGGGTAGTGGGAAGATGAAAAGGTAAAGGAGGGAGAAAGATTGAAGAAGTAGTGGGGAGATGAAATGGTAAGGGAGAGAGAAAGGTTGGAGAAGTGTAAATAAGTAATGGAAGTAAATAAATAAGTAGTGGGCTGCATTTATAGGACTGAAAATTGTAAAAATTATTTTAAAATTGTAGGAAAATTATATTTTAAAAAAGAAAAGAAAAAAAAGAAATGACGTGACAGCTGATGTGGCGCAACGTGAGAGCAACAGCATTAAACGCTACGCTTCAGCTTTTAGTAATATATAGATTCAATATTAATTCTAGTAAACTCCCCTCCATCCTCCCCCCTAAAAAAAGCACCAAAAAAGAAAAAGAAACTTGCTTTTGAAGCTATTGTGTCCTATAGTATTGTTGATTGACTGTATGAATTGTCATCATTTCTTACTGACTCCTTGGCAAAAGATCTTGAGGAGTTGTTATTGCAACTTCATTGAATCATCAACTGATGTTAAAGTGTACGGCTGTCAAGCTTTGTCTTGTTAGGCAATCAACCTGATATATGAAAGTGAGTCACATGTTGGTGAAAAAGCCCGAGCAAGTGTTTCCCTAATTTGGGACTAGTTTCATTAAGTGATGTTCTATGAGAGAGATGGTTTACACTGCTGATCAAATGGTTGCAATTATTTGAATGATAATGATGATATAGTAACATGGCGTAGTAGAAATTGTGTAAAGAATCCTCTCATTGTTTTGAAAATAACAGATAGCAGATCCAGTGGAGATTGAGAAAATGGTAGATAAAGTGCTTTGAGAGAACCCAAAGCAGCTGGAGCAATATCGTGGGGGCAAAACTAAGCTACAAGGTTATTTTGCTGGTCGGGTAAAAAATTTGCAGGTCTTAATATGAAACTTGTTATCTATTTTTATCCTGGTTAATTTGCTAATATTTTTCCTATATACCAAGATTATTCTGCATTTTTGGGGATGTGCAGGTATGAAATTGTCAAGGTAAAGCAAATCCCGGGCTTCTAAACAAGATACTTTTGGAGAAATTAAATGCCAAAAGCTGATGCTTTTGTTGGTGGGTATATATCTCCATATATATCCTATCACAAAAAAATGAAAAATGCATGCAACTTTGTTTCTCATGGCATAACTCTTGCCAGCTTCCATCATTGAAAGTCGTCTCTCCTTGGGTTGGTCTAGCCTACATAATGCACTTACCTGAGGCAAATTGGTGTTGTCCCAGTGATGAGATTTTGCTGATGATGGCACCCCAATGAACTTTACTGATGAATTTTATATCCTCTTTACTGATGGTAGAAGCATATTTTAACTCTAACCAGCTTGTTCAAGCTTTACTTCTGAACTCATAATACTTCCCAGCAAGTTGCAGTTTTTACCTGTTCTGCAAGAAACATGGAGCGGAATTGCGTGGAAGAGACCAGGGCATGCTTCTCACTTATACATTCTTTTGTCACTTGATTGGCTTTCCATAGTAGGATAGATTCATAGTGACTTGTAAGCTCATTTTGTGTTAGTATTTATATGTATCTTGTAGTAAGTCAAGCACACTATTTTTAGACCAAAAACATTTCTTTCTCTTGATGATTATAATTTATTGGAAAGGGTTACCATGTTATTGTTACTCTGTCCATTTGCAATCTTTCAACATATTTTCTTGATTGTTTCAGTTTTCATTTTGAATTATAATTGGCTGGCTGTGGCCAAGTAAATACTCATTGAGGTTTATTGATAATCTTGCCAGTTGCCAGCTTATGGTTCCGCTTGTTGTTCACTGAGTTTTTTTCTTAGCTTGTCTGTCCAATTCATTTCTGGATTATCAATTGCTTAACAAGTTAATTCAAGAGAAAAAGTGATCTATAGTAATATAATAATAGTATTAATGAAAGAAGAGAAGAAGCTCTTTTGATTTATCTAACATTACATGTTAGATATTGGTAGTCCTAAATAATGATTTCCTCATAATGCAATGGAGACTAATTATGATAACAGTATGGAGCAATCTAATTCTAATTCAATTGTAAGGATAAGAAATTCTAATTCAAAAAATTTAATAAAAAAAAAATTCCTACTAGTACAGTGTCAATGGGTTCTTAAATTACCCGGCATTTTACCGGTACTAAAGCCAATGGTATAAATCTTGAATTAATTATAAACTTTTTTTCACTGTACTTTGTTGCTGAGTAACCATTTTAGTGTGTCCTTATATTCTCTGGGAGCTGAGGGTGGTGCTCTCTGTGGGAGGACAATGTTCCTGCAAACTTCAAAAGTCGTAGACAGAGGAAGTAAGGAGAGTACTACCCTAAGAGCATCCTTATCGAGAATGCTAAATTTTTAGCATTTAACACTTCAAAAATCTACTTTATTTATTATACCATCTCACTTTAAAATACATAAAACATCAAAACTTCTATATTTTTTACCATTTCATTTAAATAATATAAACTACTCATTAAAATAATAATAAAACAACTTAAACAACCAGCAAACCACCTCACCAACATGAGAATAAAAAACTATTTTATTTTTTTTTACAATTCAGGCTACAGTTAATACAAGCTCGCTGTGCAAGTATGCCAAAAATTTTACAATTTAAAAGTTTTGATGTAGTTACTTTTTCGGTCTTTTGATGCTAAAATTTAGCATATATCTCTTTTTGCATCCTTAACAAGGATGCTCTAATAATACAACTAGGCTGTGTAAATGGTTAGAGGATTGATATTTCTATTTGGGCCATTGTTAAATAGGCCCAAAAATCCTGGAATTGTCCAAGTTGGAATAAGTAATGCTGTAATGGGTTTCAAACCTTAAAAATAAATATGATAAAATATTATTTTAGTCTCTAAATTTTACTTAAAGTTTATTTTTTATTCCTAAACTCTAAGAAGCTTATTTTTAGTCCCTAAATTATTGAAAAGTTCATCTTTTGTCCTTAAACAATTGAAAGTGTTTTATTTTTATCCTTAAATTTTACTAAAATTTATTTTTTATCCCTAAACTATTGAAAAAATTTTATTTTTTCATCCCCATTTTTGTTTCTAAAAAAACTCTTTACAAAATTTAGGGATGAAAAAAAAATTATTTAAAATTTAGAGACTAAAATAATATTTTACCCAAATAAATATAGGGATGAAAAAAGAATTATTTAAAATTTAGAGACTAAAATAATAGTTTACCCAAATAAATAAGACAAGAGATAGATGTTTCTAAGATATCATGATTCAAATCTTCCAATCTTCAACTATTGAATTATAAAAAAAATATTAATAATAATTATTTGTTGTCCTTACAATTTTTTTTGGGGGGGGGGGGGGGGGGGTGGATTTCATTTTGGTACTCACAAATTCAATTGGGTCAATTTTCGTCTTGATTTTTCTTTTTCTACACCGGCAATGTTGTCTTTATAAATTATTGTCATTTCATTATCGAGATTGTTTACATTTTACAAGTTATGCGCATGCTAAAACTCAGCCTTCAAGAAGATTAAGGGTACAATTAATTTTTAATATGGGTTAAAAACAATCTATAAGGGGAGATTTGAACAAGAACAAAAGTTTACGTAAAAAGCCACGTAAAAGGGCTATCTTTCTATATTTCTTAATAAAGATTACAAGTCTTTCTCTAAAACAAACTGTAAATTATGCCTATCTAGATAATCTCCTTTTCTTTCTCTCTTTTTCTCTCTGCAAAATCTATCCTCCTCACTTTCTACCCTCCTCCTCCCTTATATTTGTTCTGCCTCCTTCTCCAGCATGTGTTGTCTTGTCCCTATATAGCTAGACTACTTTCCATCAAGCTCTCATTTCTTTATTTTTCATGATGTAGGGAGACTCTTTTGGGCTCTTTGCATTGTTCAGGCCAGTCATTCAACAATAAATGCGACTATATCAGGTGAGCTTCATTAATGTGGAGGTGACTATAAAACTACCAGGAAGTTTCAGAAAGCTTCCCCGGACAATTTCGCATGTTCCAAAATTTCTTATTTACTCCTCAAACGATGTTTCATCTTGTCCTGCTCAGTAGAAACTTACACTCGGATGTGATCTCAGATGAGACTATGGGTGACATGTCAGTTGAACTGAGAACTAAGCTGTGACTTCAACTTTATCATTGGGCTTGCTCTTTGGGCTTGTGTTGGGCTTTATTTTCATATAAAGCCCATGTAGACCAGGGCTATTTGGGCCTTAAATGAAACCGTCCCCCTATAAGTTACATTATTATAATAAAAAATAACTAGTATAATATGGTCATTTCAGCTACATAGGGAATTTTTTTTTTTTTTGATAGGAGCTACATAGGGAATTTATGTCATATAATATGTTGCCATTTCTTTTCTTTTCTTTTTTCCTCTCTTTTCTTTATTTTACAATCTAAGCATTTTTTTTTTAACTAGCCAAGCAGAAAATAAAAACAAAAGCTTCATCAAATAACAATCATTCACTTCATTCTAAAATAATAATAATAATAATAATAATAACAATCATTCACTTTATGGTTTTTGTAAGTGCTCTAAAATTAAAGGACCAAGCCCATTTTGAACAGTGTTGCCTAGTCCCTCAAATTCGAGCCCAACAATAGAATTTCTTTAAAGGGTGGGCAAACAATTCAAGTGCAATTCTAATATGAATTCAAATCAAAGACCGAAGAGTCTGGAATGATAGAAAAGATTAATACAAATCTATGATAAGAAAAATAACTCTCCTCAGGTAGATCTAAGGATTAGTGTCTTGTATATATGGTCTGAGTTTTACACCAATAATGCACTGTATACTTTCTCTTTTTTCTAGTTTCTCCACAAGAAAAAGGCCCCCCCCCCCCCTTCTAGGAGACTCCTCTCCTTTTATACCCCTCTTCTTCATATCCTAGCCCTCCATTTGTGTGCCTCCAAGCGTTTGTAAGGACACTTGTCCCATCAACACTCTGTTGAAGGTGGTGGAAATGGTTGCTAGTTGTGAAGATATTGTTTAGGAGTCATTTCCTCATTAAATACAACGTTAAGATTGTTCCAGAACATTTAATATGGAGGGGGAAGGTAAACTTCTCCAGGAAGCTTCCTCCCACCGTCACTGCCCCCTCATGGTCCTTTTTCCTCTCCATGGGTTTCCATAAAGCGCTTCTCTGTATCCCCTCCCATGCTCGGGTTAGTGAAGTCCTCGAGGTTGATACACTTCTATGAGTGTGTTTGTGTGAAACATTTCATGTTTTAGTCCTCTTCGGTCCTTGGACTCCACACGGTTTTATTTGACACTTTCTTTGAAACTTATATATTTTACTACACCCCTAAACTGTATTATAAGATTTAAAATATAGTTTTCCCGAAAATCCTTTCATTAACGCTACATAAATTACTTATCACCAAAAGTAAACGTTTTTTGAACTCTATAAAAATAAATAAATAAATAAATAAGTTAAGAGTCTTGCAACTCAACTGTTTGACTGAAAGCCATAGCAGTCCAGAGCATAGCAGTCCAGAGCACTCAAGTCCTAAGGAAGAAGAAGATGCAGCCCAGAACGGTGTCGTATACAAGGCTGGGAAAACACAAAGGAAAACTAAAGCAAAACGGTGACGTTTCTCATTAAAAGGAATGGTGCCGTTTTATATATTTGAGAAACATTTCCACGGTGTCGTTTCAGTATGTATATTAAGCTAAGGAAAAATGTTAGCAGTTAGTTATAAGCTGTTAGTAGTTAGTTAGTAACAGAGCACGTGTGTGAGGTTGTTAGAAGCACGTGTGAATCTGTTATTCATCTCCCTCGTGCTCTTCTTCTCTCATTCAGTGATTGTATAAATATAACCTGTAACCTTCATTATTGAATGCAGTGTGAAATATATTCAGTTACAAAATTCTTGCAAAATATCCCAGCTCTCTCTTCCTCTCTGTTTTCCTTCTTTTCTCTGGTTTTTCTTCTCAGTGTTTTCTGTGAGAAAATACCATAAGCTTGAGAGAGTTTTTCATGGTATCAGAGCACTGATCCATATTTTTTTTGGCTTCTGCTCTATCTGATTCGTCTTCTTCTACATCAACTTCAACTACTCTTCCAGCTATGGCTACTGCGAATTTACCTGTGAACACTTCACTGTTGCTTCTGTCAAACATGTCATCCATGATGACTGTGAAGCTTGATTATGGAAACTATATTGTGTGGAAACATCAAATCGAGGTAATTCTAGATACCTATTCAATGATTGATGTTCTAGATGATTCAGTCACTGTTCCAGATAGATTTCTTAAAGATTCATCTGGTAATTTTACTGCTGAGATCAATCCAACCTTCATAGCTTGGAGGAACCGTGAACAAGCAATGTTCACTTTCTTGAATTCTACTCTCTCCCCTGCGATTCTTGCCATAACTGTTGGGCAGAAATCAGCAAAAGGAGTTTGGAAGGTGTTAGAGAAAAGGTTTGCTTCTGTCTCAAGGTCTCATGTGATGAGCCTGAGAAATGAACTAAATGCAATTAAGAAAGGTGTTGATTCGATTGATGGATACTTTCAGAAAATTAAGCAAGCCAGGGATAGATTGGCTGCTGTTTCTGTGTTTATGGATGATGAAGAGCTTCTTCACATCATTCTTGATGGTCTTCCTTCTGAATATGACTCTTTCAGTTCAGCAATTAGAACCAGAAGTGAGATATTGTCAGTTGAAGAATTGAATGTTTTACTCAATGCTGAAGAAAGAGTAATTAAAAAGAGGTCTAGTCTAGTTGAGTCAGCTTCTATGGCTATGGCTGCAAAGTTTCATTCTCAAGGCTTTCAACAAGGAAGAGGAGGCAGGTACAATAATCAAAGGGGGAGAGGTAGAGGCAATAATCATAACTCTGGGGGATTCCATTATGGTGGTGGTTATTCCAATTCTAATCAATCTCACAGCTTCAATTCCAATAGTACCAATCAAAACAATTCAGGGTTCTCTCCTCAGTTTCAGAAT
>NW_027069507.1:200101-248003 GCF_002906115.3 Quercus suber
AAAAAAAAAAAAAAAAAGACATCAATGCTTTCGCTGATAAAGGTTAGTGAAATGGTTATCTCTATTTGTTATTTATTTATTTGGTAATGTTTTGTTTTTGTTTTTTTCTATTATTTACCACGTCATTTTTAGAATCACATAAGTCAAGAAGTGTACTATGCAATTACAGTACCAAAACAAAACAGGTGATAGAGAAGAAGTGAAGTTCGTCAAAACAAAAAATGGAGATAGGAGAATCTACTTAGAGGATTTTTAGGGGGAAAAAGGATTTGTTGTAGCATTTACTTTGAGATTTAAAGTTTTAGATTCTTCAATGATTCATTGATACTTCTTGTCTGGTAGTGTGAACTTCTACATTGTTAATTGGAGTGTGTCCACTTGTAGTAGGTAAACAATCAAGTTGTACTCAGTGATGCTAATCCAAATATGTAAGCACGCTTTTCCTCACTAAGATGCTTCAATAATTTGAATCCTCAATATTCCTGTTAATATCATATTTAATTTTATGTGCACCTTTAATTCTGGAATGTTTGGCCTTATTCACTGACTTGGATGGAGACAGAAAATATAGTTGTTGCTGCTGGAACGAGTTGGATTTATTTTCTTCAGACAATCAAGTAGAAAATCAGTGGTTTTTCTTTTAACATGTTTGTAATTGTAACTTGGAACCTATAAGTGGTTGTTTTTGCCACAATCACACATGTTTGTTGTTGTTACTATTTTGTATAATGTGTGTTTGGCAAAAATTAAAAAATCAGCTTATTTTATTATTCAGTTTATTTTTACTACTATTCATAGGTTCCATTACACTTTTTGGTATCATTAATGGGTCTCAATGTATTATTTCAGTTAACTTTTACTTTTATCTACGGTATTTTCGGCAAAAAAGTTTCCAGCAGATTCCAAACAAACCCTTAATAGAATTGCACTTACCCAGTAATGAATATCCTTGAATTATGCTTTCTCTGGTTTTGATCTCTCTCTCTCTCTTTTATGAGCTATTACTTTTATTGGGAATTCTGGAATTTGGCCATTGATATATCCACTTGGATCTGGTACTTTAGATTATACCAATTTAATTGTATTCAAAAAAATCTCACAAATCTTGAGAGATGAAAAGTGTCTTCATGAGTTTGCTTCAAAAATCATAGTTCTCACCAGTTGGGAATGTGAATCATTGCACTTTATGATATTCTTCATCTATGGATTCACTAAGGTATAAAGTTTAGGGCTCATTTTTGCTGGTACGAACCCTTGCTGGGTGTTCTTTGGGGAAATTTCCAACCTAACATAAGATATCTTTTATCTCCATGTTATTTGAGTATGATTATTGGGTTTCTCCTTATGTTTGTGAGAAAGTGAGGCAAAATTAAAATTTGGTCCATAATTTGGCCTTTCGGACTAGCTTCTGTAATTTTTTTTGGGTCGTATACGTCTCATTTGTCCTTCTTAGCCTAGGTGCAAAGAAGTCAATCTCGTACTAGAGGCTATACTAGTTTGACTAGTGGAATGATAAATTTCGGTATCGGTCAATACCGATGTACCGTTTTGGGTTTATCGCTATTTTTTATATTTATAAATATATATATATATATATATATGTTATAATAAAAATAGAAATTTACCATAAAACATTACCTCAATTTAGAACAAATTATTCATTGTTTTAGTCTTTAGCATCAACCAAAAAAAACTAAAAGAAAAAAAAGTACAATATAAAAAATAGAAAGCTTAGTTGTTCATTGCATACTAAGAAAACAAATAATACTAATAAGTTAATGTAAATAAGTTACCATTCTGCTTCTACAAAAATTCAAAAATTACAAAACTATAAAAAAAAAAAAAAAAAAAAAAAACTTTTTTCTATACGGGCTGATACGCCCGGTATCGGCCGAAATACCCGAAATCGGCCGATACGACTGGAATGATAGGTATTTAAACCAGTACGAAACGTTGGAATTTTAGTTTCGGTACACGTACTAGTATGGTACGGTACGGTATCGTATCAACCACGTTGCCTAGGTGTTCTTGATTCACTCGTACTATATTTGGTATGAGAGTATGAGACACGGTGAATGAGATATTGTTTTTAAAATAATAATAAGATTTTGCTCGTGATTCTCCAAAACAAATAAATAAATACTCTAAATAACTTGTACTATGAATTCCACAATGAGGGATCAGGAAATAATACTCGTCCTCGGCAGAAAAGGAAATAGAATAAGTGTTATGATTTCTTGTCTCAAAATTTGAATTAATTATTAATTAATTTATTTAATTTTTGGTAGAAAAGGAAATAAAAGAAATTGGCAAAAATGCAAATTGCATACTCTAAATTGACCAAAATTTATTTCAATACTTTCAATTTACTTTTGTTCAATAGAGTCTTCTAAGTTTCAAGTTTATTCAATTAAATCATTTATGTCAAATTTCGTTAGATTTTGTAGTTAAGTGTCCCAATTTTTATATTTTTTTCTTCAAATTTTTTGAATTAAAAAAAAATCTATTTAGTTATTGAAAAATATTTTCCAGAATTATTTTTATAAAAAATTAACGAAAGTTGAGAGGAAAATCTTAATTGAATAAATTTGAAAACTTATAGAGATTATTAAACAAAAACAAAGTTAGATAACTCAAATTAATAATTTTATTTTTTTATATGCTGACTCATTAAACTTAGAGAGTACAATTCAATGATATTACTATTACAGCTTGGTCACAATGAGTTACATTACAGCTTTGGTGTGGTTAAAGCGCGACTAAAAGGCAGACGAATCTAATTCAAAAGCTAAAAGAAGAAAGCAAAAAATGTTGAGAGAATGTTGGTGGAAGCTTGATCATAGAAAAGAACCCAAATCGCCTCATCAGATACTTGCAAGACTAATCTCAATCTGACTCAAAACTCAAAAGCAAGAAAGAATTTATAAAGGAAACAACTTTAGGGAAAGTTGATGGAAGCTTTATCATAGAGAAGAACCCAATTATTTGTGAATTTTCAAATTGTACGAGCTCTATGTCGCTATGTAAATAGGTTGGGAGCTGGAAATAGTAATATACAATAATTGTACTTAAACAGGGAAGATGATTGAAATACCATTCCATGCTATCTTTAGCTTAATAAGGATTAAAATGGCAAAAAAGAAGTTTAAGAAAGACCAAAATTAAAGGATGAATATTGTATTTTTTTTTTAAGCTCACTTTAGCTTTATTATTAATTTTCTTTTAGAATTTCTTTTTTAGTAAAATGAATAACCTTAACTAAGTAGACTGTAGTTTGATTTTTGTGTGTGAATGGAAAAAAATGTTGTGATAAAATTAAAAATAACCGGATGGGAAATCTTATACATTTTTAACTTTTTTATTTTGTGGTTATTTTTCTGCTACATACCAGTGAAGACGATACCGTACCGTACCGGCCGGTACGGCCGGTATATACCGTGCCGGCCAGTGCACCGGTACGAGTACCCCCTCTGTTTCGTACCGGAAAAAATACCGGCCTTACCGGAAGAGTACCGGCCGTACCGGCGAAATTCGGCCGTTCCGGCCGGTAAAGAGATACCGGACCGAAACACATCCAAGCCACATTTTTTTTGTGATTTTGACAAGTTTTCAAGGACAATTTTTCAAGAGATACCTGTCCTCTTTCTTTCTTTCTCTCACGCTCTCTCTCAACTGCTCCGTGTCTCTCATCTCTCGGTTTCTCTGTCTCAAAGTCTCTAGCTGCTCTGTCTCAGCTTCTCACTCTGCTCTGTGCTCTGTCTTGGCTTCTCACTCTGCTCTGTGCTCTGTCTCGGCTTCTCATTCTCTGTCTCGGCTCTCGGCTTCTCACTCTCGGCCACTCGCTCGCCTCTGTTCTGAATCGAAAATTGGAATCGCCGAGAGGGTTCCTTTTTTTTTATTTCCCTTTTCGCTTTCCCTTTCCCTTCTCTCCGTTTTTTCGTTTTGGGTTTTGGGGCCTTGGGCCCTTGTTTGTTGCGCATCTGTGACTCAGAGCCCAGAGAATGGGTATTTTAATTTTTTTTGAGAATGGGTATGTTTGTTTTGTTGTGGCGTGCCTCTTGGGTCTGTGATTCAGAGTATATATATTATTTTATTTTTTATTTTTTGCTGAGAATGGGTATGTTATATGTGGGTATGTGATTCTATATATATATATATATATATATATATATATTAAATTGGTATGTTATATGTGTGTATGTGATTATATATATATATATATATATTAAATATATTAAATAGCGGTAAACCCGAAACGGTACACCGGTATTGACCGGTATCCGAAATATATCGTACCGCTGACCAAACCGGTACAGCCTCCGGTACGGTATTGACTCCCTTGCTACATACGCCACCCATTAATTTAGAAGTAGGAGAGGTTTCTTCCTAAATTAAACACAAAATAAAAGACAATCTTTAACGTTTTCAGCGGACTAAAAACAAAGCCCGCATTCCCAAATATAGCCAGCATTGCCCGGCTCCATCCCAGACATCAAAAAAATTGTTTTAGTTTCTGTAATTCAAACTCAATTTTGTGAGTATTGAATTATAAAAATTGAGTTAAGAAATTGATCCAAACACAATAAATTCATGTGGGACGCGCAAAATTTAAAAATGAGTTATAAAAACTGAAAATTGGGTGATGGAAACACCTAAACCAAACAAGCTTGACTCTGAGGTGTAGTTGGTGAAATTCAGCGACCGTTTGGTAAAGTTATTCTAGTAACATTGTTTATAATTTTTGAAAATACGTGTGGGTAAAATAGTGTATGAAAATACGTATAATATTGTTTAAAAATTGAAAATATGTTGCTAAACTACTATACCAAACGGGGCAAATTTCCAAGGTCTCTCTTTTTTATGTAAGATTAAATACTTAATTAACTCCTTATATTTCATAAGCTGGTTGATTTTATAAATTGATTTTAAAATTTTATTATTTTATAAAAAAAATCAAATAAATAATCAATAAGTTGTTTTAGTGGACTCGTTTGAAAGGAAGCATCAAGTTACAAGGTGTGGGTTTACGATGGCCAGCAAAGTCAAAAAGTCTACTTTACAGCTGTGGCGTAGTTAAAACTTAAAACATGATTGGTTCTTTTGGTCAAAATGGAGTTTTATCTTCTTCTTTTATTTTATTTTATTTTATTTTTTCATAAACTTTAAAGTAAAATGTTTTTTATTTAAAACTATTTTGGAATATGCCCCCATAATGTAAAACACCATTTTTGAAAAATCGAGTTATAGTGAAATGAAGCTTTAAAAAAAAAAATGTGATAATTTTAGTAGACTCAAGTTTTACCAATTTTTTTTTTTTTTTTTTTTTTTTTTTTTTAAGTTTCACTTCGTTATAACTCGATTGTCTAAAAATAGAGTTTTACATTTAAAACTCGATTTTTAGAAATCAAGTTTCAAAACAGGGTATATTCTAAATAGTTTCAGACAGGGGGTATTTTGTTAAAAAGTTTGTGAGAAATGGGTATTTTGTTATTTTGGCCCGATTTTTTTTTTTTTTTTTTTGACAAAACGTGACTAATGCTTTGTTTGTTTACTTAGAAAACCTTTTGTAAGATAATTCTTCACAATTTTTAGTGTTTGGTAGCACCAAAAAAAAAAAAGGTTAATAGAAAACTATTTTTAGTCAATGAAAAACCTAATAAAAATAAGGCTTATTTTTTATACGTTGTTTTCCAAATTTTTTTTTGAAAAAATCTCTCTTTGCGGTACGCTCTCATTTTTTCTCGCATACCTTCTCTCTCTCTCTCTCTCTCTCTCTCTCTCTCTCTCTCTCTCTCTCTCTCTCTCTCTCTCTCTCTCTCTCTCTCTCTCTCTCTCTCTCTCTCTCTCTCTCTCTCTCTCTCTCATAGGGAAAGAAGAGCCAAATTTAGATGAAATTATGTATGTTTCATTGGATTTTTTATTTATTCAAATGTTGATATGGATTTTTTAAATATTAATTAAATATTTTTATTTTATTTTATTAGCTACGTGTGTCAATTGTCAAGTGAGCATTTTATCAGCCACATCATCGAATTTTGTTATTGAGATGATGACAATGACTAAAATGAAATTTTAATAAAATCCAAGGACTAAATTGAAAGTTTTCAAAGGATAAGGTCTAAAGTAAAAAATATCTTAAATATAGAAACCAATAAGATATTTTAACCAAAATCTAAGGCTCTTCACATGAATTAGAGCACATATAGGGCTATGTAAGCAATGAATCCAAAAGACGTGAACAACTAGAGGGTATCATGAATACAAATTTCTTGTCCCACTTTTAGTTTTTTTTTTTTTTTTTCATTTTATACTTTATTAATCATAATATATTACGCTGATTAATTTATAAATTTATTTCAAACTTTTGTTATTTTATAAAAAAAAATCAAATAAATACCTACCGAGTTATTATTACTGGAGAAAGACATTGTCACATTTAAAATTGATCAAACCGCCTCATTAGCTACCTACAATACATTCATCCCGGATTTGGACAGAACGTGACTAACATGTTATGAGAATTGGACATATAAAATGCATTCTATTGAACTCATTTGAGAGGAAGCATCCAGTTACAAGGTGTGGGGTTATGATGGCCAGCAAAGTCAAAAAGTCTAACAAGCTATGAGTTACTTTACAGCTGTGGCGTGGTTAAAACATGATTGATTTTTTCTGACAAAACGTGACTGAAGCAGACTAATCTGACTCAAATGCTAGAAAGAAGAAGACAAAAAACTAAGGGAAAGTCGGTGGAAGCTTATTCAGGGATAACCGAAATGGTCCATTGGATCATAGGGATTGGAAGAGCCAAATTCAGATGAAATAATGTACGTTTCGTTGGTGTAAAGATCATCTTCGTAGACTCTTTAAATTTTGTACTGAAAAAATATTATTTTGTTTTTTTTTTTCAAATATATTTTTTATTTTATTTAAATATTATTTTTTTATTCTTCTTTCAAATTTCTTTCATTTATTTTTAAAAATTACATTATAATATTTTATAATATTTTCATAAAAAATTATTTATAATAATTTGATATTAATTTTAATCTGAACATATTATTAAAATTATTTTTTTTCTTTTCTAAAAATTATTTTTTCTTATTAACATTAACTAATATAACTAATCATAATGTAGCACTTAAAATTTATTGAAATAAGATTATGAAAATACCGAGATAGTATTTTTTAATTTTAATTATATATTCTTTATTTTATTTCCATTATTTCCATTTTTTTTTTCATCCATACACTTCTTATCTCTATCTTCAGTTTCATTTTTTGTTTCTACCACCAGACCCTCCTCTTGCTCTCTTTCTCTCTTTCTTTCTCACTCTCTCACTCATACTCATAAGACACACACCACAGAGATCGCCGGCAAGAGAGTTAGCCTTAAATCGGCGTTCACGCATTCCGTTTGTCCGCTCCACCACCTCTCGTTTGCCTCACCACCGCGTCTCAGATGGGTCAGATTTGCTTTTTTTTTTTTTTTCCTGATTTGATTAGTTTTAAGATTGTGATTTGAGTTTATATTTTGATTTTAATTGAGTTTAGATAGAGATGTTTGAGAGAGAAAATTCTGGAATGGTTGAGATGTTTGCAGTCTTAGCCGTTGTGAAGTTGAGTAAAATTGAATATTTTATTACAGTTAATTGTTTTGCTCATGAACTCATCAGACCAAGAGAGTGACTGTTTTTTTTTTTTGCTAATGAACAGTGAATTAAAGAGACTGCTGGAGCACGTTTTTGTGGGTTTGCTCTCCAAATTTTGGGTTTAGAGAGCTTGTTGGAGATGCTCTAAGAAGAAAGTCACATGGCGGAGACGGTAGTATCCTCTCTTATCGACAGGCTGGTTCCTTGCTGACCCAAGAAGCAAAACTGTTACGAGGCATTCATGGAGAAGTTGCGGACATCAAAGATGAACTGGATAGCATTCAGTCCTTCCTCAAGGACGCAGATGCAAGGGCGGCAGCAGAAGAAGACACCAGTGAGGGAGTCAAAACTTGGGTGAAACAAGTAAGAGAAGTTGCTTTCCGTATAGACGTTGCCATTGACCGATACTTGCTTGATGTGGCTCAACATGATCCTCATCGGCGTGGCTTCATCGGTTTTGTCCATAAAACAGCTTACTTACTCAAAACATTGAAACCCCGCCATAAGATGGCATCTGAAATTCAGGAGATCAAAGCATCGTTTCAAAAAATCAAGGAAAGAAGTGATCGATATCATTTCAAATACATTGATCAAGGATCCGGCAGCAATGCTCCAAAAGCTAGGTGGTACGACCCTCGAAACGATTCTCTTTATCTAGATGATATTGACATTGTGGGAATTGAATTTCCTAGAGATAAATTGATTGGCCGATTGGTAAAAGGACCGCCTCATCGCATTGTGCTTTCAGTTGTGGGCATGGGCGGATTGGGCAAGACTACTCTTGTCAAAAAAGTCTACGACCACCAAACTGTGAGAGGACACTTTGACTGCCATGCTTGGATCTCAGTGTCTCAATCATACAACATAGAAGATCTTCTAAGGAGCATGATAAAGCAATTTTGTGAGGTTAATAAGGAGACTCCTCCTATGGGAGTGGACTCAATGGATGGGGTGTCGTTGATCAATAACTTAAGAAATTACTTGCAACAAAAGAGGTATGTGGTTGTATTTGATGATGTGTGGAAAATAGATTTTTGGGAGGATATAAAGCATGCTTTACTTGATAATAGCAAAGGATGTAGAATAATGATCACAACACGTAAGAGGGAAGTTGTTAATTTTGCAAAAAATCCTCACATGTCTATGCTCATCAGTTGCAACCACTGCCTCCGGAGAAGGCATGGGAGCTTTTTTGCAAAAGAGCATTCCGATTTGACTTTGGAGGGCAATGCCCCACAGAGTTGGAGAAATTGTCTCATGAAATTGTCAATAAATGCCAAGGATTACCACTTGCAATTACTGCTATAGGTGGTCTTTTATCAACCAAGAACAAGACCTTGTTTGAATGGAGAAACTTGCATGACAATCTTGGCTTTGAGTTAAGAAGAAATCCCCATCTTGCTAGCGTCAACAAAGTTCTATCCTTAAGTTTTGAAGACTTGCCTTACCACCTCAAATCTTGTCTCTTATACTTTGGCATGTATCCAGTGAGTTTTTCCCTTTCACGTGGAATATTGATTAAACAATGGATAGCTGAAGGTTTTGTCAACAAAATAAATGATAAGGCATTCGAAGATATTGGCCAAGAATACTTGATTGAGCTTATTAACAGAAGCTTGGTTCAAGTGTTAAAAATAGGCTATGATGGAGTAGTTATGCGCTGTTGAATCCATGATCTATTGCATGAGATCATCCTACAGAAGACGGAAGATCTAAGTTTCTGTCATGTTTTATCCAAAGAAGAGTCTAGTTTTGAAGGACTAACTCGACGCATGTCAGTTAATAGATCTTCGCTTAGTGTGTTGGAGCAATTTAAGAAATCTCATATCCATTCTCTTTTATTCCTCAATATTAATGAATTTCCAACATCCTTCATCAGTAAATTTCTTCAAAATTTCAAGCTTGTGAAAGTATTGAATTTTGAATATACTCCAATACGTAGTCTATTCCTATAACATTGATCCCTCAAAAACATTCGATATATTTTTTCTACTTCCTTAAGGATGTTAGAAAGAAGTTGTTCTTGTAAAGAAACTAGATGATGATTTTTAGTTTTTTCTCTTACATCAGCTATAAAGCTGCTAGCTTCAAAGCTGCTTGAAATTATTTCATAAATTTCTAGTGCAAGAGTTGTTTTACCCATTCCACCCATCCCGCAAATCCTAACAAAGCGAACACCACCCAACCCTTCAACTAAATATAAATCCAACATTTCCATCACACGGGATTCTATTCCAACAAGTTCCTTGGAAATGGTACTTTGAAATATAAGAATCAATTCACCAGATATCCTTTCAAGGATCTCTTGGATAATTATTGATTCATGCCTGCAAAGAAGGTAGCAAACAAGAACTTTGATGACTGTATAATATATAGCATAAATACAGGAGACTGAACATTCAAAATACAAACTTAGATTCATTTAACAAAAGGGGAATCCAAAAAGTGCATAATATAGCATCGTAATTGAGGTTTGATTTGTTTGTCACATCGGACAGTCTGTGAGAACCATGTGCAGAAAAACAGAGGAAAAGCCACCCAATAAAGAACCAATTCATCTGCTGGATCTACAATGGAACAGACTTCTAGGCTGCACTCATGACATTAGTCCTAAATCTGACAACAAAGAATGGCAATCATTTCGCAATTTGCAGGAGCTTAGAGCAGCAGGAATCCATTTGAAGTCAAAAAATAGTAGTTGCTAGGGAGAGATAAACTTCACCAGAAACTGGACCTTATATGGCAATGTTAGCAGCCTTATCAGTGCGTCTCCTTCTAATTGTAATAGTTTAATGAGTTAATAGTGTTCCTATTTTTTTTTTTTTTTTTGATAAGCGATAGTTAGAGTGTGACAAATTTTAATGTCATTTTTGGTAAGTTTCTCAGATGTTAATTTTCATACTCCTTTATTCTATTTCTCTAATCTTCACAATAAGAAAAAAGATATAACAGATAGACCAGTTGAAGTATTTAATTATTTACTATATATTTATGCTTCTGGCCTATTCATTTGCCCAGAACATTTTAACTGCTCAAAGAAAAAACTCTACAAGAAATAAAAATTAGATGAAAATGCAGTGTTATTGTGTGGTATTGTGCTCTTTATTTTTTGGTGATTGAGTTTTTTTTTTTTTTTTTAATTCATTATCCATGCTTGATATTGCTCTATTGTTAATTGGCTAATGATGTACACCATTGGCTATAAATTGATAGATTAGCTAAAAATTGGAATTAGCCTTAATTACAACTTGGGTCTAAATCATTACCTAGGAAGCACGGGTGCGTTTCGAGATTCGGGTGCGGGTGCAGGTGCGGGTGCGGGACTCGGCAATTTTTGAAAAAAGTGGGTGTGGGTGTGGCGGGACTCGGCGATTAAAAAATTATTAAAAATATTTTTATTTATATTTTTAATATATTGCTAAGCATAATTTTTCACATTATATAAACATATACCAAATTTAATAACTAAAACATGATGTTCATAAATAAAATACAACCACAAGATTAAAACTAAAAGTCTAAAACATTCCATGATGTTCGAACAGCCCAGCAAGGCAGCAACCAGAGAGCACAGAGAGAAGAGAGAGCCGAGCGATGGAGAGCAATGGAGGGACGGAGGGTTTTGGAGTTTCTGGACAAAGTGAGAGTGTGTGAGAGTGTTTTAGGTTTTAGGTTAAGTCAAACGGTGCGTTTTGCACCTTTTTTTTTTTTTTTTTTTTTTTTTAATTTCGGCCTGAACCGGCCGTATAGGCGGTTTCGGCGATACGGCCAAAACGGCCCGAAACGAGCCGAGTCGGCCCGATTTGAGCCGCGTCGGCGCGAGTCGGCTTCGCCACGTGGTGGCCCGACGCGGCACGGACACGCGGTCAACGGTGTCCGCGGCGCGTCGCCGCGTCCGTGCGTATCGGACGCGGGTGCGGCGCCTCTGGCGCCGCACCCGTGCTTTCCAGATCATTACCACAATTAAAATTTGGTAATTGCAAAAAAGAAAGGCAAAGAAGAGGAGGATGTAGTGAGAAATAAATTGTGTCTGACATGGCATTTTTCTAACCTTTATATAATTTATTTGCCATGTGTCACCCATCAAAATAAAAATAGGACAGAATGGGAGGGTTTTAAATGGGAGGCAAGCCAAATGCAAAATGATATGGGTATGACCACATGAGAAATCTACTACGAATAGAAGTATATATGGGATTAGACCTTGCATATTACGAACTTTGGAAATTACAAGCATATTGATAAAGTATATGTCTAAACACAATTGTCCTGATCAGGACCCAGCTTGAGTCCTGTTACGAGATAATAGGTATTAATTGGGCAGAACCAAAATTTAAGTTTAGGGGGGGCAAAATGTACGAGTGACGCAAATGCGTGCACGCACAAAATATAACAATAACATATTTGTTATAATGTGTTTATCTACCAGGGATTTGTTTACACATGAATTAGCCATTTTGTGATTTTTTTTTTTTTTGAAAGGTATTAGACATTCTAAGCAAAAAGAAGGCAAGCATTTGAATTGAGGCCAACTATAAGAAGCAAAGCTCATTGACTCAACAAATCATTTATATAATGTGGATTGCCAAATCTTTTTTTTTTTTTTTGTCCTTATTGAGTAATTCAGTAATAGACTACCATGCCTCATACAATGCAAAGGTTCTTCAACCAAAGTCAAACTTGAGCTTATAATTCCCTAAGTCATAATATACATACAAGGGACAAACAGAAATTTTCTCTAGTTAATCAGATTAGAAAAAGCAAATCAAATCTGTCATGTTTTTCCACGGGAAAGTCAGCAAAGCTTATAGTTTAGAAAAATTACCATATTGATAATAATGTGAACAAAAAGTAGTTTAGCGAAAGACAAATGTTACCTATCATGTAAATCTCATCCAGAGTTATTACCCACTTCTTTCAAAGCAGCTTTCCATGCTTGCACATCCTCTTTGTTAATCTTGGGATCTTTTTCGTGCTTCTCAAAGGCTTCAGCAAAAGTACCCGTCTGGTTCCGTATATCAGAGGGGTCATCGTGGTAAAAGATGGGCAAAAACTGTCAACTCATTCTATTCTTTGAATAAATTGAGCACAATACATATAATGACTCTTGCTTGTACTAGTAGTAATAGGATTTCTACTAGTATTAGGACTACAAATAAAACTTAGTAAATACTAACTTGGACCCAAAGTAAATAAACCTAAGATACTTAGAGTACCTTGGAAGATTCTACACTCAATTAAATTACCAAAATACCCTTAATTTGCAGAAATTACAGATTTGCCCCTCCATATAAAACTGACCATAACTAATAAAGTAAATACCCAAATTAAAAAATGTTCTAACCCAAACAACTCATACTTAGACCATTAAAAGGGCAGGTCTTTCACTCAAATGCCAATAGGCTAGTTAATCTTTCTCACATAGGATGCAACTATGTTAATGCATGAGCAAAACCAAAATTATTTTGGAATTTACATTTTTAGATTTTTGTATTTATCTCATAGGAAATTGGATAATTGTAAAATATTATTCGGATATGGATTAAATTTGAGATTAGATAGGGATTAGAATTTGAGTTTAGTTAAGATTAGTTTTCATTAGTTGTTATCTTTTACTCTCTCTTTATTTCTTCAGAGCTCTAGCTCTATAAAAGAGCCTAGTTTATTTGTATTGGAAGATAGACATGATTAATGAAATTCATATCGGATATTTTTCAATAGTTGGATGTTGATTCCTAACACCTTAGGTGCTAATTCCAAGTGACCCTAAGTGCTGATTCTTAAGTTTATCTTTACTTTCCTTGTTACTTTTATTTTTGTCTAGCATCATATGTTCTTTGAAGTTTGGAATTCCTTGTTGAAGTTTGAAATTCCTTGAAAAACTTAATTCGTAAACACTACTCTCATAATAATTGCCTAGTGCTAATGGCCTCATTTTAATGGTGACTTTCATGTGAACAAGGTTTGATGTGTGGCACATTAGAAGCTATATTCCTGGTCTAAGTGGGGAATACAATGACAAAAGAGGGATGAAATACAAAGGTGCTAAAGTGGGAAGCAAGTGACAAATGCAACCATCAAACATATTAAGAAATTATAGTGTTAAATGCCTGGTCTAGGTGCATCTCCTTTCTCCTCAAGACTAAAAAATTGTTGCATCTAAACAAAAGAAATGTGAACGACTCTTGTTTTTATCATTTTGGATAATTCAGAAATTATTATTGATATGAAACACACCAATACAAACAAAAACACTTGAAACACTCAGACTTTAGCTAGTCCACTACAACAAAGGCATCTGCCCTGACATAAACTCCTTTCTCAGCATGAAAACAGTGTTATATCATCCCAACCCATTTCTACACAGAGACGCGAGTCTTTAGACTAAACTACAGCCCCTGATTGGTGCTAATCATACCCAACATCTTGTTTTTACAAACAAAACAATCAGAAACCCAGCTACTAGCAAACTTTTAACCAGAGGTCATGAAGGATGAAACAAGGCACAAACCAGTTACATCGGAGAACTCTATTTAGGATAAAGTTGTAGCCACTTCCTTTAAACAACAACCTAAACTTGACATCTTTTCTCAAACTCTTCATATGCTTTCCTCTGTTTTGACCTCTCCAAGAATTCTTGAGTTTCTTTGAGATAATAAGGAATTTCTGAGGCTCTTTCCTTTGATACTCCGGCTACCCACATGAGGGCCTATTAGGCCCAAGCACGTCCCAAAGCCGACAAGAGGCATATCATGATGACATCTAGGACACACCTCTGCCCATTCTTTCATCCTGAAGAAAAATGCATCATGATATTAGTCATGCCAAAAACATATGGGCAACAACCAAAAGGATGTGATACATACTACTAAGCATATGCAATTACAGTACAAAATCAGTTTACATGATGTGCAAATAGCAACGTGAAAAAACCATGCAATCAATTAGCACCAGGAAAAGCCTCTGAATAGTTACTAAGTTTCACTTTGCATCCCAGGATGAATTTTGCAGTATATTTTTCATTTGTTTTCCATTTAGTGCTACCCTCAATCATATGTTCATTTTCCGCCTTGTAGTCACATCTCACCATCTTGATTTTAGCCATTACTAGTCTTGTGCAATTTTGAATTTTTGCTCTATAGATAAGGGGGTAAAAGTATCGCTTGGCAAGCAAGCCCATTTAAAACCTTGAACAAACCCAAGAAGGTTTAACACATCCAACTACATGCTGCATGGCCATGGTTTAAGCATTTTGAAATAGTTGTCAAGAAAAAAATGCAGAAAGTAATATTCATCAGCAAACCCTCTACACCATTCTCAATTAACCTAGATGCAAATCCACTACTTTTACCATGGGAAGATACAAGTCCAAAGCATGGCCAAAAAGAATGAAATGCAACTGCACATTATCCATAGTAGCTTCAATTGGAATACATCCTATGAAAAGCCTCTTTCCCCACTTAGCAGCTGAACCCATCAAAGGACAGCACAGTCATCAGCAGAAGCAGAACCAACCACCATTTCTGCAGTCATCAGCAAGTCCTCTTTAGCTCCAGAAGATAACACTCAATTCACTGGCATTTGCCCAGTTACATGAGCACGATCTGCAGGAGACGCGTGTCAACAACAATCTGCACACCCCTCGGCCCCCAAACAAAAAAAATTGGCAGCTTGAGGGCCAATATATTAGCATAACACTAATTTACAGCAAGAACATCCTTAATGACTGTAAGAAGAACTAATTGATGTCTAGTAAAATGGAGCACCAAATTAGAAAACACAAATATGCTTGGGAATTAATTGAAAGTCATAGCATCTGTGAACAAAGTTTCTTTGGCTGTTTCATCTACTGAGGTATGTTTAAAAGCCCACCAGAGAACCAGAACATTAAAAATGTCAAAAACTGTGGTTTGCTAGCATTGAGGATTGTATAAAGCATCTCATTCTATCATTTTGCCTTAATTAAAAAACCATTGTTTAAGTTTGAGAAAAATAAATAATACATAAGGGCTCATATAACTTTTGAAAATATATTTTATAATGCAGGTTGAGATACAAAGAACAGTACAAATCATGCACATGAGATCTATCAACACAATTCCAAATCAGGACATTGTCCCATAAAAATTCTGTGGACACTAGCATTGTACCCAATCCCACACAGATCATATATACAAGCAGTATGCTTCTCTCATATGTTACTTCAATGACCATTTAAATGATGTGAAGTGCTGGCAATCACATATTCTAATTTATTTTTCTTTTCTATCTGTGCCAATCTAATTCAACTAGAACTTAAAAACAACAATCATCACGAACCTCGTAAGTTTTAAACGTTTATGATGTTTATCCAAAAGAGTAGAAAGCATATACATATGGCAATGTAAATCTATCTGTTTCTGGAGTAAGGTTGCCCATTTAGCAATAAAATTTCTCACATTTATAAATTTCTTAAACTTCAATTCTTCAATAATCAACATCCACATCCCACCAATAATTAATCAGTAAGCCAGAATGCCAGAGTCAATTTGATTGGCCAAAAACTATATATGATCTAAAATCAAATTGTGATGTCCTTAACAAAAGTGCACAAATCTAAAATCAAATCAAAAAATAAATGACAGATCATGTAGGACAGATCTAAGTTTGGAAAATTTGATTTACAAGGAAATTTAAAACAAATAAGTATTTTTGAAAAATGAGGCAATTGTAATGTGGGTTAAAGGGATGGAAAAGTAATTTCTCACCAAATCACAAAGAAAGGTAGAAATAAATGAGATCTTTTATATAAATTTATGACAGAAGGAAGAGCACAGAAGTAATCAACGCAGCAGTGTGAGTAGTGGAGACATTACTCTAAAACTTGTTTTCCCTCATCTTTAAGAATGGGATCAAGGGGTTGTCTCAATCTCTCAAGGTCAAATTCCTCTTTAGAGCTTTTAATTCTACTAGGTCTTGCCTCAAAATTACAGTTTTGCATTTTTTTTTTTTTTTTTTGGCTATTATCAATCATCAATTGACGAATGAGACCCTAATTATCAGATAAAGAGGCCATGCAATGCCTTATTATTTGCTTAAACTCTACATATCACCATGTTGTTAGAAGAGTATGCCCATGCTTCTGCACAATCAAGGTTGACTAATTTCTGGCAATTGAATCCTCAATGCTAGAAATTGATGCTTATGTATTTTCTGGTAGTCCAGCCTTATTTTGATTTTGTTAATATTTTTCAAGGAGTAATGAGCTTATAGTATAATCATGATTCAATTTATTAAATGCCAAACTCTCTTCCAAGGTGAAATTGAGCCACTTAGAATCAGAAAGCCCCTAATCAAAATCTAGAATCACAATAAGAAATTGCATACATAAGCACTAACAACCAATAGCCCAGCCCCTAATTCTCACGGCCTGAAGACCTTCCACCTCAGCCAAGCCAAGGAGCACACAACTTCATTACTGTGCAACGTACCAATCATAAACTAGAAAAATTGCCTCAAACTTAAATACAGCCCAAATATGAACATCAAATTACAAAACCAACATGGTAAATAGTAGCTTACCTGCTGAACTACAGCCGTCGTAGGCGCAAAAAGATGCATATCTTCTTCCTGGGCTTCCTTATCAAGTGACTCAGCTTGTGTATAAGCAGTACAGCAATGTGGGTCTTCCCACAAACTGTCCCCAGATAAACAATTATATTCTCCTCCAAAGGTTTCTAGCATTGCTCCAACTGGTATCATCAGAAAAAATATATACAAAACAACATAACCTACAATAAGTTATACTTTCTTAGTAAAAAAAAAAATTGCATTTTATGTCAAGGAAAGAAATTTCTAGCAAAGCCAAACACAACTGGCTTGCTGGAGCTGTGCTTATGTGTATAGAAAACAAAACCATAAGAAAGCATAAACCCTAGAATTTTGTCACTCGTCCAGTTTCTATGAAAAATACAGGATAAGAAAACAAAATTTATATGTTTCAAGAACTAAGCCCAGCATGACTATTTCAGCCCCAAACTAATCGAGCATTGTGATTCCCCAAAACTAAAACATCAAAACAAGATAAACTTCAAAGCTTTCTAACCTTTCTACATTAATTTTCCTCAAAGTTTCCTTGCAGCCAACCAAAGAAATAGTCACATACAAAAAAACATATGTTTAGATGAATATGTATACATACACATGCTTTCAAGTGATCTTTGTGGGATCTTTTTTGATCTTTTGAGTTTCTGAGACCAGTTCCATTCCATCATCATCATCAGCCTCAACTCCAGAGACACCCCGTGTAGTGGTGGTAGTAGCACCAAAACCCGTACTACTGGCAGTAGGACGATCATTTCTACTGTCAAGCATCCCATGGCCCATTTATCTGATCTTCGTTTTTGAATGACAAATTAGACGATGAGAAGTTTCTAATTCCAAATTGTCAAAAATCATGTTTGGATGCTGTAGTAGACTAAAAAAAGTTGCATAGTTAACAAGTAAAACTAAATAAATAAAATAAAAGTTTGAGCTGAGTATATCGATAAAGATGATTCTGATCAGTAATAACACAATTAAAGAATAAAGGATAAACTATAAGTTCATTCAATATTCAGCTCAGTATTCAACCATTACTTTAGTCATATGGATTTGTATGTGTATTGAAATGGACCGAATGGACCAAAGTGGACCAATGTGGACCGAATTGAATTGAAGTGGACCAAAATGCTACATTGATGTGGTTCAACAAAAGCATAAAAGTAATTAATGATATGCTTCAATTTTTAGATATTATATAGATTTTTATTAAATAATTATTTTCATCTAATAACACATGAATATTTGAATAGCATCAAGAATCATCTACCAAATAAATCTTAGTGTGTGTTTGGATACCGCTTATTTTGCTGAAAACTGAAAACTTATTGCTGAAAACAATAGAAAAATAATTTCTGGGTTACTGTTCACTACTGAAAACACTGTAGTTTTGTCTTAATGCACTGTTCATGTCCGGATATGAACAGTGCAAGAGGCGCTGGTCAAAAAAAAGAAAAAAAAGAGAAAAAAGAAGGCAAAGCACAGAAATGCGAATGTCAAAACGTGATCCAAACGGAGCTTTAATTAAATTAGTAAATCTACTTAATATTATATATATGATCATAACATCACTCATAAAAAATTTTAAGTGTATTGAAGGAAAACACTTGTCTGGAATCCACTTAGGTCCAATTCTCTAGTTTTTACACTGTAAGGTTGAAATTTATCAACCATCTTGTTGGATTTATTCCGTGCCAATTTGCTTGTAATTTAAGCAATTAGTAACCCTGTATTTAGGTGGGATTATTGTAAGGGTAGTGTGTGAGGAGATGTGAAGAAAAGCTCAAGTATGTGCAAGAAGACAGAGTTTCGCGGCTAGGATTCGCGGGTGGCTCGCGGCTGCAAGTCGCCAACTTCAGGTACGTGAGATGCACGCAGGGAAGCTGAAGGGTCGTGCCAGCTGTCGCACTACAGGACAAAAGTCCTAGGCTGGCCAGGCCGTTACGTTGCGACTTGATTTCGCGACTTGGACAAGCCGTGAGACCAAGCCGCCAATTTACCCTGTTTGTCAAAAAACTGACTCTTCGTATTCTCATCTCACCTCACTATATATAGACCCTTATACCCACTAAATTGAGAGAGCTTCTAGAGAGAATTTTGTGAGAGAAAACCCTAGAGAAAAACAAGATTGTCTCATCTCCAATCTTTACCTTAGACTCCCTACAAATTCCTCTACTCTCTTCCTCTCCATTGTCATACCCTTGAGAGGTCATTTACCAAATCCTTATCTCACCACTCCCATGTCTGTGAGAAGGTTTATTTGGTGCTGAAGGAAGCAGTTTGGAAGAAACCAATATACATTGGTTGATGCTATGGTCAAGTAGCGGAATCCGGGAAGCTAAAGAAGAAATAGGTTCGGCGTAACCTCGTTGGAGCAAGAAGTTTGGAGGGTTTAGGTAATTGGGTAGATTAGGCTTGGAGGGTTTTCTGCTGTTCATGTATCCCAACTATATTCTTTAGTGGATTTTATCACCGCTTGGAGGGCGGCGGAGAGGTTTTACGCCGAGGACTTCGATTTTCTCTTCAATAACACATCGTGTGTTGTCCGTGTATTTGCATATTTCTTTCCTATATCTTTGCCTTATATTTACTGCTGTGGATGTGTTTATATTTGGCTTAAATTGGTTATCAATTCTGTTATAAGCTTGTTATCATATTCCGCACATTAACTGTTTGATATAAAGCTTGAATTGGTAATTTTGTAATTTAGGGTCTAAACGTTCAAGGGTGTTTCATACCCATATTGAACTTTCAATTGGTATCAGAGCAGGTACACTTGTTGTGGTTTTAATACCTGAGTGTGATCCTTGACCTCTTGTTGAGATGGATAGGTCTCAATCTCTCACTGTTCCACCATTTTTTTATGGTAATAATTATGCATTTTGGAAAGTCCGAATGAGGGCCTTTTTGTGTTCTATGGATGAGGCTGTATGGGATGCTGTTGAAATAGGTTGGACAAAGCCGGAGGATGCCAAATCCACTTGGGACAAGGCAGCTCTTGCGGCGGCTAATGCAAACAGTAAAGCATTGAATGCCATTTTTTGTGGTATCTCTCTAGAAGAATTTCACAGGATTTCACATATTACCGTTGCTAAGGAAGTATGGGAGATTCTGGAGACGACTTATGAAGGAACCAAGAAGGTGAAAGACACCAAACTTCAGATGTTGACCACTCGCTTTGAGCAGCTAAAGATGGATGAGGATGAGTCCTTTGACTCTTTTTACAGTAAGCTAAACGAGGTGGTTGTCGGTAAATTTAATTTGGGGGAAAAGACGGAGGAGTCTAAAGTTGTAAGAAAGATCCTTCGGTCACTACCAGAAAGTTTTCGTGCCAAAGTTACAGCCATTGGAGAGAGCAAAGATCTTGACAACATCAATGTTCAAGAGCTGGTGGTTCTCTGCAGACATATGAATTGTCCCTGCCTTCTCAGAAGAAGAGCAAATCACTTGCTCTTAAAACAATTGATGAGAGAGTGGCATCTCATGACCCTTTGGAAGAAGATGGAGTGGAGAAGGAAGTAGCATATCTGGCGAAAAACTTCTGAAAACTCCTGAAGATGAAGAACAGTGGGAAACCATTCAACAGAGGGAAATTTTCATCTTCAAGAGGTGATAGGAAAGAGTTTACGAGGAAAGAAGGGAAGGAGTCTCAATCTTCCTTGGACATTGTGTGTTTCGAGTGTAATGGACATGGACACTTCAAAAAGGAATGTCCCAATTATCTGAAGACAAAAGGAAATGTCTATGCCACTACCTTGAGTGATGCTGATTCATCAGATTCTGACTCTGAAGATAGCTGTGACGAAGAAGGAAATTACTCCGCTTTCATGACCATTGCACATGTGGAGACCTCGGATGATTTGGGTACACTTGTGAAGGAGCTTGGGGAACATTCTGATTTGGAGTCTATTGGAATAGTCGAGGAGTCTGAAGATGAGGAAGTTGGAGAAGCAGTGGGATTGCAAGAGACTTACAACTCACTCCTTGAGAAGACCGGTGAATATGCTAAGGTGGCTAATGTAGCCATTAAGAAGATGAAGAGGGCTGAGGAAGATTACAAAAGTCTCCTAGCACGATACAAGGAGGCAAAATGTGAAATTGAGATACTTAATGGTGAGCTATCAGAAGCTTACACAAAAGTGAGGTTCCTTGAGCAAGAGGTAGTGGAAGCTCATGCTAAGATAGATAGGGTCTCCTCCAGGAAGTTAGATGATGTTATTTCATTTCAAAAACATACCTCAGACAAATCTGGATTGGGATACGCCGGAGGAAGTAGCTCATCAGCAAATGTCACCAAAGAAGTGAAGTTTGTAAAGGCTAAGGAGACGACTGTGGATAGGTCCAGTCCTGAGAAAATTAAAGCGGAGAAGAAGAAGAATGTGGTTGATCAACGGGTATTACATAAGTCCAGTAATCAATCAGAATCCAGATATGAAGCTAGAGGAAGATCACTCCCAAGACAGCAGCGGGGTCCTAGAACGGAGTATGTTTGTCATTATTGCGGATTACAAGGACATACCAGACTTAACTGTCAAAAGTTGAGAGCAGACAACAATGCAAGTGCACCTCGGTCACAAGGAAGAAGAAATGATATGAGGACTTGGGGTTGTGAGCAACCAAGAAGCCAAAAACGTGATCCAGGAATGATGGACGTGATGAAGATGATCGGTGAATTCACCAATTGCTTGGAAAGCTTCACTCGAAGGTTTGACAGTCCTAACTCTCGTACCCGATCCGTCAAGGATATCACCCCAAACGCATGTGACGTGTGGGTGACAAAGGGTACTCATGCATAAGCATTATAACATGTCCATGCATCAATTCTTCCTATGCTTTGTGGATATGATTGGTTATATGCTTTGTGTTTTTGAGTATTGATTTTTAATTTGTGTTTTGTTTGTGTTTAAAATGCTTTTACAAGTTTCTGTGTTTGATCATTCTTTTACTGCTTTTGTGTCAAAAATCCAAAAACACATAAAAAAATAGAAAATCCAAAAAGTTTGATCACTTTATTGAGTTTTGTCTCAAAGCATATTTTGCCTTGTACCTTTGTACTTATGGGTTTGTGCATTTAACGAGCTTAGCTTGTCTCTCATGCACTCATATCATTGTGGAAGAAATTCTGAAATCTATGTGACTGTTGTAAATAGATCTTCAACCTTGTCATGAATGATTAGTGAATGGTTTTGTTGATCTTGAGACATGCATAGACCATGCCTATATATCTTCCCACTTTTTATTTTTTATGCTTAAAAGAGTTCTCTAAATGTAAATCTCCAAATGAAAAGAGATATAGAGCTGCAAAAGCCTGTCGCACAAACTAGTATTCGACTAAGAAAAAGGGAAAGCAATCAAAATAAAATGTATGATGCCCAAAAAGCCAAAGGCTAACTCATCAATTGAAATATCAAAAATTTCAGGCATCTATCTCTCAATGAGATTTTCTTTGCTCAAAAGTTGCAAATGATATGTTGAATATGGAGCCAAATGAAAAGCTTCTCAGAATTGTTATCAAGTACTTATGGGAGGTCATATATGCATGTTTCTATAATTGAGATAGGTCACATAATCTAGTGCTAGTTGTGTATGCCTTGATTGAATTGATCATTGAAACTTCACATTGGACTAAGAACTATCTCATTTTTGATATCCACACATAACACACAAGTCTATGTTCAATGAATGTCATATTCATTTATGTGATTGTACTTGATTAAATGTGTTTTCACATGCTTAATCTTTGTTGATCAAACACAAAAAGATTTTTTAGTGTTCTAGTTTGTTTTTGGAAAGTGCTTTGTTTTTAAAAAAATGTAAAAAATTTCAAAAATAGTGTTGCCCTATTTTGGCGACTAAGTCGCGGGTTGGCCCAGTCGCATGTCCCAGTCACGAGATCACTCAGAGATTTTTCGCGGCTAACTGGCGAGTAAATGCTCTAATCGCGAAAAAGACTTAGAAATTTTTTCCAAAATTTGAGTTTTCTAGTTTTCGTGGGTCAGTGTGGCGACTTGTTCGTGGGTGGTAGGTCCAGTCGCGAGAGGTACTCAGGGAATTTCGCGGCTCATATCGCGACTATCTCGCGGGTAGACCTTCCAGTCGCGAAAAACACTTAGAGAAATTTCTTAAGTTTCTTTTCTTCACTGTGTTTCGCGGCCTAACCTGGCGGCTTACTGGCGACTTGACCCAATCACGAAAAACGCGTGTTATGCGTTTTAAAGACAAATTTTAAAACTGTTTTTCAGTTTTTTTTTTCCCTAGAAGTTCAATGTCTGTTCATCTTCTTCTCATTTCTCACTCAAACACTCCACGTTTCTTTGAAAAAGCTCTCAAATTCTGCATCATGTCTTCATCAAACATCAAGAAAAAGGTATGGGTTTTCTTGTCTTCACTTCGTTCATCATGATTTCATTGTTGTTCTCTTGATTCTGAGTGTTGTGTTGTTAGGTTGTGTTTTTAAGAGGCTCGAACATGGGTTTGCATATATTGTTGAGATTGAGTGTGAGATGTTATTTGCTCTTGCTGAAATGAATGTTTAGGATTATTTTCTTACATCAGATCACTTATCCTTTGTCTGAGCATTGATATTTGTCAGTTTGTTTTTGGGCATATGGTTGTAGGGTTTTCCTGCAATTGTTATTGTGGTTCTTAATGTACCTATTTGGTTGTGTTTTTGATGATTATGGCTACCGTGTGTTTTTGACTATTAAATCACCATATCTTGTAGGTGTTGCTATATTTTTTTTTCTGCAATGTTCATACCAAATGGGTCATGACTCACTATTTTTGAACAAATTTATCTGAATTTGTCTGTAGATTTCAATTTAAACTTGGTTAACTTGTTAAGTCCAATGTTCGGTTACCAAATGTGCTTATTCTATGTCTGTGTCTGGTCACTCTGTTTATCACTGTGTAACTAACTTGTTATTAATGTGTGTGCATTTCCCCATTCTGTGCTATGTCTTGTTGTGGCTTTTTCTGCTTGTTTACAGATGGTTGTATCTCCTTCAAAGAAGAAGACAACTGCTAAGAAAGCTGACAAAAGAATGAAAATAGACCCTAATCTATTTAGGTCTGTCAAGCACTTTGAGAGATACAGAGATTTCTTCATGAAGGGTACCATTATTCAGGAGAGATTTGTTGACTTACATGATTTGAAGGACACTTTCATTCCAGGGTGCTTTGAGGGAAGAGGATGGGAGAAGTTGTTGAGTGATCTACCTGCAGTCTATGATCCCTTGATAAGGGAATTTTATGCAAATGTGATCATAAAGGATGAAGAGATGAACTGCTGGGTCAAAGGACATGAGTTCACCTTAGACGCACATGACATTGATGACGTCCTTGGTCTTGCGGGTTTAGAGGAATATGAGTTCACCAACTTCAAAGACAGAATGATATCCCTAGATGTTGTCCAGGCTTGGATTGGTGGTACTAAGGGAAATGTCTCAACACTAATGCCTTCCTTGCAGATATGAGATGTTTGACCACCATCATGATGTTCAATCTGTATCCCATAAGAAAGATGACCACTCTTACTAATTCCAGAGCTGTATTTCTCATGGAGTTCAAGGAGAAAGTGATCATTGACATCAGCTCACACATTTATGACACCATCATGGACGGGGCTAAAACCACTGCCAGGCCCAAGTTGGTCTTTCCTAGTCTCCTTATGAGGATCTTCAAAGCAAAGGGTGTTCGAATTCCTCAAGATATCAGTCATCTGACTCCACTATCAGCAATAAACAAGTTCACCATCACAAAGATACAAAGTCGTCTTCCGGGTGGTGAAGAGTAAGGGGATCCAATGGAGACTGAAGTAGAAGATGCAGAACAATCAGTCACACCCAGGAGCAGAAGAAAGAGGAGTAGAGCCTTAACTTCATCAGCAGCACCACCTTCCGATGCATTTCAAATCATCATGGAAAGACTTGATGGACTCAGAGAAGTTCAAAGTCAGCAGACTGAAAGGATGATAGTAATGCAGGATCAGATTGATGTGCTTTCAGCTAAGATTGACAGCCTCTCCACCAACCAGGAGCAGTAACCCTTTGGCCATTCCGGTCAAAAAGGGGGAGAACTTTTGAGGGCAGTTCTTGAGGGGGAGTGCTTGTTTTGAGGGGGAGCCTTCATATTTTATGATGTTTTGTTATAACTTTGATATTGTGTTGATTAACTGCTGTTAGTATAGGTTTGATACTTGGTGGTTTCAATTTGGTTTGGTTTAAACCTATAACTCTTGGATAGCTTTTTTTGTAGCATTTCAGCATGTGTTAGTTGTTTATTTCAGCATATATATAGTATGATGTTATTCAGCTTCAGTTCTTTATGTTGTTGGTTTGTATACTTTATGTACTGTGCATTGGTTGAGTGTTAGTCATTCAAGCAATTTACCTTGTGTTTATTATCTTGAATGTCCGGATGTTCATTCAAAGTGTGAATGAGCATTGTGATCACTTGGCTATAGTGATTACCTGTTTTGGTCTTGCCATGGTTTATTGCTTTATTCCATTGTGCTTGCTCCATATGCATTACAAGTTTCTGTATACAATGAACTTATTGTGTTGTTGTGTTTCAGGAGTTACTTGTTCTTATGGTTCTAAAGCTTCACAGATTCTAGAGTTAGGTGTGAGTGAGTTTTCCAACTGTTTCCAACTCACGCGTTAAGTCAAAAGTTTGTTTTAGGGTTTTGTCACGGAATAGCCAAAGGGGGAGACTGTAAAGTTGAAATTTATCAACCATCTTATTGGCTTTATTCCGTGCCAATTTTCTTGTAATTTAAGCACTTAATAACCCTGTATTTAGGTGGGATTATTGTAAAGGTAGTGTGTGAGGAGATGTGAAGAAAAGCTCAAGTATGTGCAAGAAGACAGAGTTTCGCGGCTAGGATTCGCGGGTGGCTCGCGGCTGCAAGTCGCCAACTTTAGGCACGTGAGATGCATGCAGGGAAGCTGAAGGGTCGCGCTAGCTGTCTCACTACAGGAAATAAGTCCCAGGCTAGCCAGGCCGTTACGTCGTGATTTGATTTCACGACTTGGATAAGCCGCGAGACCAAGCCGCCAATTTACCCTGTTTGGCAAAAAACTGACTCTTCGTATTCTCATCTCACCTCACTATATATAGACCCTTATACCCACTAAATTGAGAGAGCTTACAGAGAGAATTTTGTGAGAGAAAATCCTAGAGAAAAACAAGATTGCCTCATCCCCAATCTTTACCTTAGACTCTCTACAAATTCCTCTACTCTCTTCCTCTCCATTGTCATACCCTTGAGAGGTCATTTACCAAATCCTTATCTCACCACACCCACGTCTGTGAGAAGGTTTATTTGGTGCTGAGGGAAGTAGTTTGGAAGAAACCAATATACATTAGTTGATACTATGGTTAAGTAGCGGAATCCAGGAAACTAAAGAAGAAATAGGTTCGACGTAACCTCGTTGGAGCAAGAAGCTTGGAGGGCTTAGGTACTTGGGTAGATTAGGCTTGGAGGGTCTTCTGCTGTTCATGTATCCCAACTATATTCTTTAGTGGATTTTATCACAGCTTGGAGGGCGACGAAGAGGTTTTACGTCGAGGACTTCGGTTTCCTCTTCGATAACACATCGTGTGTTGTCCGTGTATTTGCATCTTTCTTTCCTTTATCTTTGTCTTATATTTACTGCTGTGGATGTGTTTATATTTGGCTTAGATTGGTTATCAATTTTGTTATAAGCTTGTTATCATATTCCGCACATTAACTGTTTGATATAAAGCTTGAATTGGTAATTTTGTAATTTGGGGTCTAAACGTTCAAGGGTGTTTCATACCCATATTGAACTTTCATACACAGAGCAAACCTCCTCCGGTGGACATTGGAGAAATAGATAGACCTATTAGGGACAAGGGGCATTTATGCAATGCTGTTAGGTCCAATAATAACCAGTGTCACACCTGATGCATCCATGATATCCTGTCAACATATCATACATGTCGGAACTATGTAATGGGACACTTATGTTGTATGTAGAATCGAGCAGAAGGTAGTATTTCCCATTTTATCACTTGAAACTTAAAAATAAAAATGAAGAAATGATAATAAGCTTCTTACACTCATCTATCACCCAAGTAAACATGCTTAAGAGCTATTAATTTTTAGACTTCCCTTCTCACCTTAATAAGGTAATAAGGCATGGCATGGTCCTCCTTCCCGATCATTGACCTCACAAGACAATGCCTTAGACTAATCATTCAGTGAATCAAACCTTTGCAGCTTAATGTAAGATAAAATAAACTTTTCAACTCCAAGAATCCATTGCTTTCTGTGGAAACTAATCAAAACGTTGTAGTTAACAATCTTTGAATTCATCTGCAAGAAAAATTCTGAAACCACCTATTATTCGGAAAATTTTTTTAGTGGACAGAGAAATGATTTTATTATTTTTCCTTAACTTCTAATTTTTATTCTGGTTTGTGATTATTCATCTTGAGCAGAAGCAGTAGCTATACCTAGATTGATGGGTGTCTCCCTTCAGAAAGCTAGTTCACTATGTAAAAAATGTGATGTTAACAATACCGTAAGTTCCCTAGTACCAGATGTTAACAATACCGTAAGTACAAATCTGGTTTTCTACAGCCATTCAGAGACATGCCGCACATGCTTTCATCACTTGGCTTGTTATGAGATACAAATTATCCTCTTGGGGTAAACACTTCTAATGGGGGTACAAGGGGATGTTTTGTATGCATTTTGAAGAAGTTGCACAGACAGTTGAGACCAACTATATTTTGAAAGCAGTTTGTCAAAAATATTGTGGAGTGAAGTTATGAACATATTCTTCATAGACTCTCCCGAAACAAATTGAAAAAAGGTTGTTGAATGGGGGTTGGAAAGTTTAAAAGGTAAGAGACTTAAAGCTTCCTTGTGTAAGTTAGTCCTTATGTAAGTTAGCATGGCAGGTGTTGGGAAATTTAGACCCCCGTTGATAGAATTAACAAGTTTTAAACCCAAGTTGTTAATTAGATTTATTCTTAATAAAACTTGTTAAAACAAACAAACATCAATATCATGTCAAAATCATGTAGCGGAAATATAAATAAGACAAGATATGATGACTCAGGAAAACTAATGAAACCAACCAGTTTCACAGTAAAAAACCTGGTGGGAAACCTTCCCGGAAAGCAATCCACTATAGTAAAGAGATTTAGATCCCGGTTGATAGAATTAACAAGTTTTAAACCCAAGTTGTTAATTAGAGTTATTCTTAATAAAACTTGTTAAAACAAACAAACATCAATATCATGTCAAAATCATGCATCGGAAATATAAATAAAACAAGATATGATGACCTAGGAAAACCAATGAAACCAACCAGTTTCACAGTAAAAAACCTGGGGGAAAACCTTCTCGTAAAGCAATCCACTATAGTAAAGAGAAATTTCAAATCTAGTACAAAACCTTTGTCCCTAGACTCTACAATTCTCGTAGATGAACTCATAGCAGAAACCTTTTACTGCTTCAGAACCTTTGAACTCTTCAATATATGAACGCCACCCTTTTTGTTGCACGGATCCCAGTACGTGACTCACTCACCAACTTGAGGAAGAAGAATGTTGGCTGCAAAGTTCTTCACTTCATCAACAATGAAGATCAAGAAGCACTTGGTTACAAAACCCTAAGGCGCAAAAGACGTAGTAGCTTCTTTCAGAGAGAATAAGGCATCGGTCACCTTTTTTTTTTTTATGTTCTCCTTGTATTCTCTTATGTGACAGCCTCTAAAATAAGCCTTATATAGGTCTAGGGTTGTGAGAAAAGAAACCCTACACACATACAAAAGCCTGGCCCAAAAATCAGATCTGAAAATTCTGATTTCTCATAACCTCAATAGATAGCAGGTGTCGAGGAGGTGTCGAGGAGACAGAAACTTTCTCGTTCGATCCACCAGCTATCGAGAATGTGTCGAGATTGCGATAAGAAAACACCTTAAGAATCTCGATAGATAGCCAGCTGTCGAGAGGTGTCGAGCAGCTGTCGGGCTATCTGTCCGCAAGTGTCGAACTATCTGTCTAGCTTTAATGAACACCTTTTTTTCACTTGTTTCTTGGTCCAATCTTCATGACTTTAATACTAGACTTGAACAACATGTTCTTGAAGTATTAAACACATCATAGATCTACCCAAATACAAGTAAAGTGCGTTTTGTCAAAAGATTAGTTAATTACATAAAATATTTCCTTAACAGCAGGTGTTATAAACCATGTTGAGGAAAGAAAAAGATCACAAGACATAATGAAGAACAAAACAAATTTTGATTTCAAATTAAAGACAAGACATTTCTGCATAGACACGCACCACACTTTGCTTACACAATAGACACATATCAACTTTTGCCTATTACTCTTTTCCAAAACTAAATTCTTATAATGCACACACCAACTCACTTGCACTCGCTCCACACAACAGACACATGCAATTTACTTTACCACACTCACTCTTGTAAGGACATATACACTCGCACTAGGAATTGGTGCTTACACTTCACACACCAAATAAGCATCATCACTTCCTATTTATACTTGGTTCAAGTCGGTTAAGTCACCAACTTTGATATTTCTAGCCTAGTAACAGTAAACTGCTTTCTCTAAGCTTCTAGACATCCTAAAATTGTGGCTGGACTTTAATTGTGCAAGAGTCTTGTAGAAAGAAAATTCCAGAGAGAGAGCAAGAGAGAAATTTCTAGAGAGAGAGAGAGAGAGAGAGGTGGTGTTTGATTTTTAACATACCATTTATGGAGTCATAGAAATCCCAGAATTCATGGAAGGAATACTTAAAGTGAGGAGCAGTTGAAGAAATGCAAGATTGGTGTAAGGATGGCAGCTAGAGGGGAATTTCATAGACTCTAGCATGAATATATCTCTATGTGAAAGTTGGAATATTTTGCTATCATTTCTCAAAATGAAGCCAGGGAATCCTGTGCAGTCATGCTGAATTGTTTCCTGCCACTGTGTTTCCTGATACATCTATAATTTTTATGCTAGGTGTTGTTGTGATTGTATTTGGTTTCCTAGTAAGAGTCAATATTGCTTTCGGAAAATCCAGAAAGTGTTTCTTTAAAGAGAGTTTTGCTCAGCTTCAAATATGTCTATATCATGTCTAGTTGTTCTGTTGTTGCTATTGTTATGCTGTGTATGGCTTTGTTATGAGTGTTTTCTTAATAATATTTTTCATTCATCCAAAAAAAAAAAAAAAAACTAGACCCAAGTTCATGTAGGTATGCAACCTTGGAAAATTTGATTGACAGGAAAGCTAAATATAGGAAATACACAAGTTTGGTATAAATTTCTGCTCACTGTTGAAGTATTCATCCACAGAAATTTTGAAAAAATCCAAATGAGGCAGTACTGATGTGACTTGTGAGTTGAAGTTACACCATGGGGGAGTAATATTTAATCAAATCACAAAGAAAAGAGGAAATAAATCTATGACAGAAAACTAGGGGGTGGATGCATACCAATAGCTTAGAAGGAAAAGCTCAAAAGTAATGAAGGCAGCAATGCAAGAGGATATTGTACATCTCGTTTCCCCTCGTCCTTAAGCATGGAATCAATGTGTAATCTGAGTCTTTTAGGCTGAACTTCTTCAACTTAGCTTCTAAATCTACAGGGTCTTTCTTCACAAACAATTTTGCTTATATCTTTCTCCATTATCAACCATCAATTGACAAATGAGACCCCAATTATCAGATAAAGAAGTCATGTAGCAGTGACAAAGCCCACACTTGCACATTCAAGCTTTGGCAGTTGCTAGCAATAGAAGCTTCCATGCAATTGTATTGATTCAACCAATCTGGACGTGATCCACACAATATATAGGACTGCCACATCAATGCACCTAGATGGAACCACTTGACATCAGTTTCCAAATGACAAATAAGACGATGGGAAGTTTCTTATTTAGAATTGACAAGGACGGTAGTTGGATGATCGTAGTCTGATAAAGAAGTGCATTAAAAATATGATTTTGACCAGCAATAACCAAACAAATGATATAATTGATAGCATACTATCCATATACTGCAAATATTCTAAAGAAAGAAATTAATATTATAGCTTTACTCTATTAACTCAACAGAGCTAACTTGTCATATAGACACATGCACAACAGGAGTTCTAGGCAAAATTTAGTCCTCAAATCAAATTATTAAAATAAAAACAAAAAATAATGATATTTTGGAAGTTTGTTATATTGGGACCCAGAAATACAAGTCAGAACTCAGGAACCTAATTCAACTGTTTCAGGCCTAATTCAAGGACAAACTCAGCACAAAATACAAATACCAAAAAGGAGCTTTCCAATCAACCAAGCAATGGGTGGTGTGGTGTGAAGTCAAAATAAAAAAAGAGAAAAGAAGGGTCCTTTAAGTTTTAAAATAGTTGTCTTACTTCTAAATGATAAAATGGTTGCATTAGTCCTTTAAGCTTTGCAAATAATTTTATCTACTTTGCTGCAATTTAACTTCACTTGGAAATAGAGGCCCAAATTTTCTTCATTCCATTTGATTTTACAACACTGGAGTACCATGCATCAATTGCATTCTCCTATGGAAAGTTGTAGTAAATACTATAAAAAGAGAGCAATAACAGAGAGTTCCGAATATACCATCCAACACAATTGAACAAAAATGACTGCCATACAATCAGTTCCACATGCTTTTTCGTCAGCCAGCAACGTGACGGTTTCACCTTTTCAACAAAGTCCAAACAAATACTTCTTCGTATCCAGTATAAGGTAGCTGGCAGAAATGAGAAAGCAAATTACCAAACTAAAACGATCCTTGTCATAGAATAAAAAGAAAAGAAATTCAATGAATTTAAAAAAAGAAATATACAGCTACCAACAAGCTCCATAAAAGGGAGAAAAGATATTGACTTACAAAAAGTCAAAGACAAGAAAGTTGATCAGCTAATTTCATCAAAGCTACCAATTTCACTGGGATTTCTCTTCCTCGCAATCAGAGTCACCTTGTTCTTGCGTGCTTGAATTCCCAAGCCAATTTCCCAAACGTGGAATTAATCTTTCAATCAGATTAGGGAGTCTTATCCTCTTTGGGTGTGGTTCGTCTACATCATTAGAGGTAGCTTCTCCACTAGGTCCAGCCCCTTCCCCATCAGTGTCATCACGGCTTTGCTTAATTTTGGTATCTTTTTCTGAATTTTCAAAACCATCTTCATCGTAAGGAGTGATGATGCAGCTGCTAGGCCCAGCATTAGTTTGGTTTATTAGATCTTCAATGTCTCGCTCGAACATCAGATGGGCCCCGCATTTTGTAACCTCCAATCCTGGACCTTCGGGTCCAAATTTAACTTCAATTTGGCTGAATCCATTAGCATCAACTTCAGTTAATCTTTCTATCCAGCCCGCTCCAAAGAATTCAAAGGGAAAATATATCAGAAGAACCTGATACGATTCAATCTTACCAAATTCCTCGGATGAAAAATAGCTCATTCTTTTATGTCCACCAACGAAACACTGAAGATAATGCGTACGAAAGCGCACACAACGATTCCCATCAATATGAAGTTGGTGAAATGGAAGATGTTGGCGGAATAAAAAAACAGCGCACACAGCGATTCCCATCAATTTGTTACCTAATAAATCTGAGGGCACTTGCAGATTCACTGAACCCCCCGCATTTTGGTGGCTAAACCATTCCGGAATTTCACTCCCAGGAATCTCAACATAGTAATCAGAATCACCTAGTTGATACCCCTTTTTTTTTTTTTTTTTTGATAAGAGAACCACCTTGCTGACCCTGAAACATACAATTCATGATGCTTAGAACTTCACATGCGAGAGAGAGGGAGAGAGGGAGAGAGAGACAGACAGACCTGGGTATAAATGATAAAATGTCCTAGCATTGTTGAAAATAGGTCACCATAACCTTGATTCTTGATCAATTTGTCACAATTGAAAAGACGAAATTTCGGCCAAAAATCGTATTCTGGTCTTAACGATAATGTTTCCAGTGAGGTACACTTTGTTGCATCAATAAACTCAATATATAATGGAAGCTTGGGCAACATTCGAAGATGAGTGCAACCGCCCATATGAAGACTTCTCAGATTAGATAGTTGAATGATACTTTCAGGAAGGCAAACAAAATTATTTCCCATTAGATACAAATTTTCTAAAGATGACAAGCACCCAAGAACATTAGGAATTGTCTGAATATTGCAATAACTTAGATCAAGTTTGGTCAAAGAGCATAAGCCTATTAAGTTTCGCTCTAGTGGGATCTGGACTTCTTCTAGGTTGCATTAAAGGAAACCTTGTGAGCTTATTAGATGATAGCCCCACGCATCCGAAGAGAGATAGTACTTTAAGATTTTTTAAGTGAACGACGGATGAAGGTAAGCCCGTTATAGCAGTCCTACTCAAGTCTAACTTCTCCAAACCTTTGATTTTTCCCAAATTTTTTGGCAATTCATCGAGTTTTGAGCAACCAAATAAATTGAGAGTTTTTAGAGATATTGAACTATAACAACCATTCGAAAGACTTGAAAGGTTTTTGCAGTCTCTTAGATCCAATTTAATAAGGCCAATTAAATGCTCAATTGATAATGGTAGCCCCATTATAGCAGTTGCGCTCACATCTAACTCCTCCAGAGTTTCAATATTCCCCAAATTCTCTGGTAGTTTAACAAGTTTTGAGCAGCCAGATAAATTGAGATGTTTTAGAGACATTGAACTATAAAAACCATTCGGAAGACTTGAAAGGTTTTTGCAGTCTCTTAGATCCAATTTAATAAGGCCAATTAAATGCTCAATTGATAATGGTAGCCCCATTATAGCAGTTGCGCTCACATCTAACTCCTCTAGAGTTTCAATATTCCCAAATTCTCTGGTAGTTTAACAAGTTTTGAGCAGCCAATAAATTGAGATGTTTTAGAGACATTGAACTATAAAACATTCGGAAGACTTGAAAGGTTTTTGCAGTCTCTTAGATCCAATTTAATAAGGCCAATTAAATGCTCAATTGATAATGGTAGCCCTGTTATAGCAGTCTCATTCAAAGAAAGTTCTGACAAACATGACATATTTCCCACAACTTCTGGAAACTTCTTTAGTCTTGAACAACCAGAAATAATAAAAGTTTCAAGAGATTCCAAGCTAATCTTGTGAGGAAGGCTTTCGAGACGTTTACAACCATTCAAATCCAATTGAATAAGACATTTTGAGATCTCCAAGAGATGCATGTATCTTATAGAGTCTTGTACAACGTTGGAGGATCAATTGCTTAAGATTTGGGACTCCACTAAGATCCGGGATCTCAATCAAGTTTTGAGAGTCACTGAGGTCAATGAGTTTAACTCATTTAAAATCTGTATAAACCAAGAAATAATTAGATGAACTCATGCCTTAATGAAAATGAAGGAAAAACACATTTGCATAAGTGAAATTCTTGCCATGATTCCTTTCCATAGTTGTTTGATGTCACTGCAATGCATTCTCAGTTCAACAAGTTTGTTTGGTTGGAAACTAGTTGGCAGGGATTCTAAAGGATATCCATACCAATCTATTACACGTAACTCATTAGAAAGATAATTGAGGCCTTGTGGGAGTTGGATAGGACCTCTAATGAGGTCTTGTGGAGGTTACACATAACCAATTTTAAGGAATCTCAAATTTGTCATCTTTGAGAAGGCTTCAACACTCAAGTGTTCCTTTTTAATCGTAGGTGCCTTTAAGACTATACCTTCAACAAACTTTGTTCCCTAGTAACCAAGAACAATAAAATTAGAAAATTCTTAGAATAATGTGATAAAATATATATACTTCTCTAAATTCAAGTTTAGACATGTCAACTTACAATATTATTTTTCAATACATGCAGGACATCCTCATAACGCCATAACCTGCTACGTCTACCAAGCTCTTTAAGAGATTCATGACGAACAATGTCTTGACCCATTTCTTGTAGCAAATCATGCACCCACAAAGTTCTATGTTTTTTAATGGTTATTAGAGATCTATCCACAAGAACACCAATATTGTAGTCTGGACAAAAACCAAAGCTTTGAAGTATATCTATTGTGCCACACTTGTACTCTCCTTTAAAAAAACATGCAATATCCAAAAATAATTCTTGTTGCATTTTTGTTAGCCCATCAAAAATTATTTTAAGAATATTAAAAATTTTGTTATCAGGTTCCACTTTTAGTTTTTCTAGGGCACTTTTCCATTCATCTATTTTTTTTTTCAAATAACAAAGAACCTAAAACTTCAAGAGCTAAGGGAAGGCCGTCAATGTACTTTACAAAACGATTAGACAAATCCACATAATTTTCTTCAAGATGAGGTTTGTTGAAAGCCTTCCAACTAAAAAGTGTTAGGACATATGTAGTTCACTCATTAAAAACATATGTCATTTATTTATGTTGGCTTATCTTTTGACAAAACGCACTTTACTTGTAATTGGGTAGTTCTAGGTGTTTTTAATACTTCAAGAAATAATGTTTCAAGATCAAGTGTTGAAGTCATCAAGTCTGTCCAAGAAAAACAAGCTGAAGTGCAAATTCATTAAAGCTCGACACCTGCTCGATAGCTCCTCGACACCTTGCTATCTGTTGAGATTTATAAAATCAGATTTTCTTATCTGATTTATTGGGATCCGTGAATATGTCTTTGGGCCTTCTTTTCTCCTAACCCTAGACATATAAAAGGATTATTTTAAGAGCCGTCAAATTGTACACAAGTTGCACAAACATTAAGCAAACTCTGTTTGAGCAAACTCTGTTCAAGCAATTTGTGATCAAAGACGAAGTTCTTGACCTAGTTCATCTCTTCTGAAGAAGTTGCTATGTATTTGCACCAAAGGGTTTTGTGACCAAGCATCTTCCTGATCTTCATCATGTAGGATGAACTGAAGAACTTTGCAGCTAACCTCTCCTTCTAAGTTGGTGTTGAAGTCGCGTACTGGGATCCGCGCATTAGTTAGTCACGTACTTGGGAGCCGTGCATCAAAAGGGGGAACTGTCACTATAGATCAAGTCCAATTGGGTATTGGGGTAAAAGTTCAACTGTAGGTTGGTAAGGTACTTGGGATTCCTTTACTTGTAACTGCTTGATTTGATAATAATGGAGTTTCGGGAGTGGTGACTTGAAAATCACCTGGTGGGGTTTTTGTCATAAGGGTTTTCCCCATTCGTAAACAAATCACCGTGTCATTTAATTTCCGCTGCATATTTAGTTATTTGGTGATTTGTTTGTGCTTCCACGTATTTACATGTTAAATTGATTAATTAATAACTTGGCTAATTAATTAATTGGTTTAATCACAATGGGTCATTCAGTTTGTGGCCTATCAAGTGGTATCAGATCGGGCACACTCTGATTAGGGTTTAATCTTTACTGTGTTTAATCTATTAACCCCTGTTTGTCATGGATAGAGAACAGTCGTTAATTATACCTCCTTTATTTGATGGGACTAACTACGCATACTGGAAAGTACGCATGAGAGCTTTTTTGTAGTCCTTAGATGAAAAGATGTGGCAAGCTATAGAGATTGGCTGGACTAAGCCAAAGGAAGCGCCGGCCGATTGGGATGAAGCCAAGATCAAGGCGGCAAACTTCAACAGTAAGGCATTGAATGCGTTGTACAGTGCGGTCACCAATAAGGAGTTCAAAAAGATATCTTTAACTGAAACTACTAAGAAGGCGTGGACCATCCTTCAGACAACCTATGAAGGAACAAAGGCTGTCAAAGATTCAAAGCTTCAGAGGCTCATTACAAGCTTTGAAGATATTAAGATGGAGGAGGATGAGTCGTTTGATGAGTTCTATGCCAAGCTTAAGGACATAGTAAACTCAGCCTTCAATTTTGGGAAAACCATCCCTGAACCCAAGATTGTGAGGAAAGTGCTCAGATTTCTACTCGAGAGATTCCATGCCAAGATTACGGCTATAGAGGAATCAAAGGATATTGACAAGATTCCTTTGACTGAGCTGGTTGGAAATTTGCAAACCTATGAGATAGGGTTATCTAGGATTGGCAAGTCAAATAAAAGCAAGAGCATGGCCTTGAAGGTAAAGAGCAGTAATACAGATGAATCTTCCGATGATGAAGATTCCAAAATGAAGTCCTACATCACCAGGCAGTTCAAGAAGTTTATGAAGAATGCCAATGGAAGGAGTTTCGACAAGGACTGCAGGCAGTCCAGTTCTTCTCAGTTTAAGAGCCAAGATAAAGGGAAGAAGGATGCTAAAGATGGCGGTCAATACACTGCTCCCGAAGGACCTAAGTGCTTTGGTTGTCATGGGTTCGAACACATGAAACATGAGTGTCCTACATATCTCAAAAGCATTGGGAAGAGTAAGGCACTTGCTGCAACCTTAAGTGACACTAAGTCTGAAGATGATTCTGACAATGAGGATGACGGAATCTTAAATGCCTTCACTGCCACAGTCAATCCTACTGAAGGGATTGTTGATGAAGTGGAAGAAGAAGAATTGGTGGATTCTAAGTGTGAGAAGATGGATGATCAAGATGATATCCATTCAGCCTATGAGAAACTATAAAAGCTCTCTGAGAAGCATGAGAAACTGTATAGGCTGGCCACCAAGAAGCTCAATGATGTGGAACTCGATCGTGAAGAACTTTCCACAAAGTTTGATGAAGCTAATCGAACGATTGGTGCACTGAGGTTTGAGAACAATTTCTTGGCTAAAAAGACCAAGAAGCTTGAAGCGAAGCTGTTTCAAATTAGAGCTCAACTATAGAGGACTTCAAGTGCAAAGCTTGATGAGATGCTCAGCAATCAAAAATCTACTTCGGATCGAACAGGTTTAGGGTATGATTTTTCTTCCTCTCATATTGCTTCTATTAGTGCTACTGTTTTTGTTTCTCCTGCTAATAACACTGAAATTGAGAACACTGATGATAAAACTGAATTAGCTAGTGAGAACTTAGACAAGGGTAAATCTATCTTAGGAGCACCCCCTAAGCAAGATAAGAAAGATGCTAAAAACCCTAGGGCTAAGAAGGCTAACTCTTAAAAGCTAAAACAAAAGAAGCAGCATCTCTGTCATCATTGTGAAGTTGCCAGTCATACTCGACCAAATTGCTACAAGTGGCTAGCCACTCAACAGAGCAACGGCATGATAGCATCTGGAAGCCAAAATCAGCTTTAATCTTCTCTCGCTCCTCTTGGAGATCTTCTGAAAGCCCTCATGTTCCTTTCGAACTTGAACGGTTTCAATTCTTCCCCCTCACAGCCGGTTCAAGGGTTCAATCAAAAGAAAGGTTCTTCCAAGGTGTGGAAGAAAAAGGACTCTAAGTGATTTTATCACTTTCTTCTCTCTTCTTGTTTTTTTTTTTATTATTGCATTACTTGTGTGTTTTGCATTTTTGAGTCAATCTAGTTTTATGTTTTGTTTTGAAAGCATGTTTTTGTGTGTTTATTTTCAATTTTGTTTATTTTTTTTTTGATATAAAAAATATAAAAAAAAAATTGAAAAATTGAAAAATACAAAAACAGTGTGAGTTTTGTGTACATTGGTACTTGTGTACCTTGGATGGCCATTGAAACAATGTTTTCTAAACTTTGTATCTTTGGTAGCTTAAATGAACATCTCCATGCACAACTAAGCAAGTGGCCTTTGTGGCTCTTGTTTGTGATGAGTAAGATTAAATTATCTCTTAAAACTTAACACTCATATCACTCTTTTTGACGAGTAGGACTAGAAAATCCTAAGAGAAAGGCATAAATAACCATCTCACCACTGTTGCCCGCCAATCATGTCATAAACACCTGTATGCTTCAGCATAGCAAAAGTGCAGTGTCAAAGACATCCGTATGCTTCGGCATAGCAAAAGTGCAATGTCTATGCTTAACATGTTAGGTATTTCTTTTCTCTCTTTTTATGCCCATGCATGATATGGTTAAAAGAAAATATGCAAAGAAAATAAAAAGCAAGAAGATTAAAATGCTTTAAATATGATTGCAAGCGTGATTTCTAGGAGATGTGGGAGTTATAGGATGTACCTCGAAGGTAATAGTCCCCATTAAATAGTTATGATTGTGTGTGAGTTAAAGTTATTTTCTCATATCTCAGATCGTCATAACTTGTATACACATATGCAATCTTGCGATATTTTTCACACACAACACGCAATACTCTTTGCTACTATTGATACATGTGCAGGTACAATGTGATTTGGCCATCACAAGTGTTTACATGTGCTAATGTATGCTCACTAAACTGTCTTGACTTATTTTTGAAAAATAAAATTGGTTAGACTTGTTTAGTGTGTGTGTGTGTGTTTCTGAGGATCCATGTGCTTAAAATGTTTGATGAGAGATGATTTTGAGAGCTTAATATGTTGATTGGATCATTGGTTGAGGTGCATGTTGGATTGCATTCATGTCTGTGTTTTTCACTTCTCGAAAAACTGTTTTTAAAAGCTAGCTCGACACCTCCTCAATACCTTCTTATCTGTCAAGCTTCTCAAGCCTTTTTCTTATCACAATCTCGACACCTCCTCGACACTTGGTGGATCGATCATGAAAGTTCCTGCCTCCTCGATACCTTATTGATCGATCGAGCTTCTGTTCTTGGTTCTGGTGTTCATTCCTCAACAAATTCTCGACACCTTCAGCTGTCGACATGCTTTTTCTCGACACCTTCCTCGACAGATTCTTTGACACCTCTCAACACCTCATTTGTCGAGAATTACTGATGCTCCTATAAAAGCTACTGTCGCAATTCAGTTCTCATTTCTCTCGATCTATCCGCGGCTGTTCATCTCCCAAACTCCTTTTTCTCACTCAAAACCTTCAACCCACGTGATTTTCGACCCTTCCTTGCTTCAAATCACCTAGTATGGTCTCTTTTTCCTTCATTATTCATGCATTTCATGTTTTGAATTTTAGGTTTTGGGGTTTTTGAAAATTTTTGGGGTTTTTCAAAGTTGATGAGTTTTTCTTGAAATTTTGGGTTGGGTTTTCCTTCAAATGTGTTCAAAATGTCATACATTGCATCACATTTGCTTTAGAATAGTATTTTCATGCATTTAGATGTGTGAACTATGTTTATGTACTGGTAGGTTTGGATTGGGTTGAGCCCTTGATGAAATTTTTGTTGCATGTCACATGTTCATGCATCCCATGCATACATACTCTCTATTCAATATATTTCATATATTTGAATTGTTTTGGGACTTTTCTAATTATTTCTTTCTTTCTCTCTCTCTCTCATTCTGTTTACGTTAGTAGTGTCTATGGCACCTAAGCGTAAATCCAGTCCAGCTCGGAACCCTTTGCGTTCTGGAGCTTCTTCCTCTTCTAATTCTGTTCCTCTTAATCTTCGGTTCTGTGATGAGGATGCCCGCAAGGCATTTTAGGAGAACTTTTCTAGACGAGGTGTTCATTTGAAACGCCAAGTCATTTTGGCGAACTTCACCGACACTGACCTTCCCTCTGTCATTCACAGTAGGGGATAGGAGTCACTGTGTGACGTCCCGGTCACATGTCCTTTCGTGCTCATTCAGGAGTTTTACTCCAACATGCACAGGATTGATCGTTTAATACCTCTCTTTTTTACTCGCGTTCGAGGTATGCGCATTCCTATCACACCACAGCTAGTTGCAAATGTGCTCAGGGTTCCTAGGATAGAGTTTCCTGACTATCCTTCTTGTGAGCGTCTGAGGACTGTGTCCAAAGATGAGCTCATTTCTGCTTTTTGTGAGCACCTTGCTGATTGGGGTGAACATCAGTATACATCATGTAGACCTTTTGCTAAAGGTCCTAGATTCTTAAACATGGTGATGACTTTTGTACTCCATCCATTCTCTCACTACAACTCCATCACAGAGCCTCATGCTCGATTTTTGTTATCTCTTCTTGAGCATCTTACTATAGATTTTCATTCTCATTTCATTCTTTCTATCATAGATGTTCATTTAGATTTGGCGTCCCATGATAAGCTCATCTTTCCTTCCGCTATCACGAGGATTTTACGCCATTTTTCTGTCCCTTTTCCTGTGTCCGACCACTTCACACACATTTGTGTCATAGATGCCGCTACCGTAAAACGTAGTAAGACTCAGTTTAGGTCGAGACAGCCAGATTCCACTCCTCCCTCCCGTTCAGCTCCATCCAGATCTGCTCCATCTACATCTGCTCCTTCTTCCTCTATGGGCGATGTATCTCTTGAAGACATCATGGCGTAGCTGCAGCGCATGGATGCTCGCCTCGATACACTCTCTACGGAGTTGTATCAGGTGAATGTTCGTGTTGGTCGTATTACACAATGGCAGGTGACCATGGGTGGTTTTACTTCTGAGGCTACTCCTTCACCACCTCCTCTAGCGACTTCTGACTCTGAGGATGATGATAATGATGGTGATGACGATGACGTTTCAGACGATAATGGAGATGCTAGCTCTACTGATGAGATGTCTACTTGACACTTTACCCTTTGTCACCCGTGACAAAAAGGGGGAGTCGTTTTGGGGATATGAGAGTAGTCATCTTAGGGGGAGAGTTACTATAGGACATTTTTGTATAGAACATTTTTGATAGAGGAAGTGTTGATTATTGAGGGATGTAGTAAGGTTATGATGTATCTTTTCTTTTCCTTCTTTTTAGATACATTGTTCTTGTATATGAGGTCTTGTGACCAGTTTTACATACATTGTACTTATATTTATTATAGGTGGATGTATGTTTCTCTCACCTTTCTCTACATGTGTTGTTTCTTTTCTATCTTTATACATATGATTCTTATACTTGTATCCAATCTATTATTTCTGTTTCACACAAGATGCTTTGATGAGTTTTGTTTAAAGTGTTTCAGAAATACAGGTTGTCAAAGTCTACTTGTCATAAACTCTTTTCTTACAAAGTTTTTCAAGGTTTGTGATAGGATAGATTTTATTGTATTCAACAAGTGAATATGAGTTGAGTGATTTATGACTTCTCTCATATGTTCATTTGTTTGTTGTGGTTTTGTCACGGATTGCCAAAGGGAGAGATTGTTAGGGCATATGTAGTTCACTCATTAAGAACATATGTCATTTGTTTATGTAAATTGGCTTATCCTTTGACAAAACGCACTCTACTTGTAATTGGGTAGTTCTAGGTGTTTTTAATACTTCAAGAAACAAGATTTCAAGATCAAGTGTTGAAGTCATCAAGTCTGTTCAAGAAAAACAAGCTGAAGTGCAAATTCATTAAAGCTCGACACCTGCTTGATAGCTCCTTGACACCTTGCTATCTGTCAAGATTTATAAAATCAGATTTTTTGATATGATTTCTTGGGATCCGTGAATATGTCTTTAGGCCTTCTTTTCTCCTAACCCTAGACATATAAAAGGATTATTTTAAGAGCCGTCAAATTGTACACAAGTTGCACAAGCATTGAGCAAACTCTGTTCAAGCAATTTGTGATCAAAGACGAAGTTCTTGACCTAGTTTATCTCTTCTGAAGAAGTTACTGTGTATTTGCACCAAAGGGTTTTGTGACCAAGCATCTTCCTGATCTTCATCGTGTAGGATGAACTGAAGAACTTTGCAGCCAACCTCTCCTTCTAAGTTGGTGTTGAAGTCGCGTACTGGGATCCGATCATTGGTTAGTCACGTACTTGGGAGCCGTGCATCAAAAGGGGTATTGTCACTATAGATCAAGTCCAATTGGGTATTGGGGTAAGGGTTCAACTGTAGGTTGGTAAGGTACTTTGGATTCCTTTACTTGTAACCGCTTGATTTGATAATAATGGAGTTTCGGGAGTGGTGACCTAAAAATCACCCGGTGGGGTTTTTGCCGTAAGGGTTTTCCCCATTCGTAAACAAATCACCGTGTCATTTAATTTCCACTGCATATTTAGTTATTTGATGATTTGTTTGTGCTTCCACATATTTGCATGTTAAATTGATTAATTAATAACTTGGCTAATTAATTAGTTGGTTTAATCACAAGGGGTCATTCAGTTTGTGGCCTATCAAAAAGTTTCAAAGCTTCATTGTCATTCAACACTTTAGCTTCATATATATGTTTCACTCCATGCCCTTTCAAAAAATGCCTATCTCTACTAGTTACAATGATTATACTCCCTACACCAAACCATTCATCTTTCCCAACTAATGCTTTTAGCTGTTCTTCTTCATTCACATCATCAAGAACAATAAGAACATTCTTATTGCGGAGTCACTTCCTTAGAACATTGATTCCCTCATAAACATTCGATATATTTTTTTGGGTACTCATAAAGATCTTAAAAAGAAGTTGTTTTTGTAAAGAAACTAGATGTTGATTTTCAGATTCTTCTCTATTATTATCAATAAAGCTGCTAGCTTCAAAGTCAAGAAGAATTTTATTATAAATTTCTCGAGCAAGAGTTGTTTTACCAATTCCACCTATACCACAAATCCCAATAAAACGGACACAATCTAACCTTTTACCCAAACATAAATCCAGCATTTCCTACACACAAGATTCCATTCCAACAAGGTGCTCAGAAACACTTGGGACTTCACGATCCAACTCATTATTTATAACCTGAATGATTTTTTCGATAACTCTTGATTCAAGCCTGCAAAAAATATAGCAAAACATTAATTTTGATGAGGCAGAGCTATATACATTAATTTAGGGATAAAACATTCATTAAAAATAAAATCTTAGCATTGTTCAGTAGCAAAAGGGGAACACATATTTGGTACAAATAATGCATGCAATTTTTTTCAACCTAGGTACAATTCGAGCTTATAATTTTTTTTCCTAGGTTTGTAATATACAGGAGACAATGAAAGTTGTCATGTGACCAAATAAAGAAAGTAGCGAAAAATAGTAAAAAAAAACAAAAAACAAAAAACAAAAAACAAAAAACAAAAAATTAAAACAAATTCTTACTCATCCCGTAAATCCCATCTAGAGATACCAGCAACTTCCGTCACAGCATCTTTCCAAGTTTGCACATTTTCAGTGTTATCAATGAGATGTTTTGCAAAGGCATCCTTAAAAGTCCCCCTCAATTTGCGCACATCACTAGGATCCACATCATGGAAAACAGGTAGAACTATCAGCTTCTTCTTACCCATACACTCGTAGACCTTTGCTAGTTCAGTCAAGCACCAACTCGATGAAGCATAGTCTCTAGAGAAAATAACGACAGCAATCTTTGATTCTTCTATTGCTTTCAGGAGTTCTGGTTTAATGAATGCTCCTCGATCAAGACTTTCATCGTCCCTAAATGTGGTTATGCCATTCCGTTTCAATGATTCATACAGATGGCTTGTAAATTTTTTGCAGGTGTTAGAGCCTCTAAAATTGAGAAAGACATCGTATTCGTATGTCCATCTAGGCGTAGAAGTAGAAGAAGAAGGAAAACATGAGGAGGAGGCGTTTTCTGTGCCCATCGATTTGCAATCAAAAAAATACTAAAGATATGTATTAAGAAAATTATTCAACTAGTAAGAATTAACACATGAAAGGAAAATTAATTGGGGAAGAAGAAAGCAGAGCACTGGATGGAGTGTTTGTAAGTGACAGACAGAGCACTGGTGCGGTCTACTTGCAATTACTTGCTCACAGATAGGAGAAAATTTCTGTCGGACATCGAAGATCAAAGCTCACAAATCAGAGCTCTCTCTATTTGACGTTGACCACGGAGTACGTTGGCACAATTGATCTGGGTTGTCTGTGAAGGAGTAGAACCGGGTTGATAGGAAGAGAGAAGGGAAGAAAATTCAATGCGAAGAGAGGAAGAGAGAGAAAGAAAGAATTAAGCAAAGTAGAAAAGTGAGACAGAGTATTCAATTTGCAAGTGGCCTCAGTCACCATCTTCCAGGTTAAAAAAAAAAAGACTTAATTAAAGTAAATTTCCCTTGTGAGTGAAAGTAGCATATATGTAAAGAGTAATTCTTAGGTAATCCTGCATGTCCACACCACGCATGTGTCACCAAGGAAACATTGTAGCAATGAAGTAAGAAAAAGACTAGGAAGTCCAAATTTACTCACAAATCAGAGCTCTCTCTATTTGACGTTGACCACAGAGTACGTTGGCACAGTTGATCTGGGTTGTCTGTGAAGGAGTAGAACCGGGTTGATAGGAAGAGAGAGGGGAAGAAAATTAAGTGCGAAGAGAGGAAGAGAGAGAAAGAAAGAATTAAGCAAAGTAGAAAAGTGAGACACAGAGTATTCAATTTGCAAGTGGCCTCAGTCACCATCTTCCAGGTTAAAAAAAAAAAAAAAGACTTAATTAAAGTAAATTTCCCTTGTGAGTGAAAGCAGCGTATATGTAAAGAGTAATTCTTAGGTAATCCTGCATGTCCACACCACGCATGTGTCACCAAGGAAACATCGTAGCAATGAAGTAAGAAAAAGACTAGGAAGTCCAAATTTATTAGAATAAAATTCCGCGTGGAGTAATGTTGGCTCATTGCTAAAGTTAGGTAAGAAACTAACGCTGCCTCATCTTCCAGGTATCTTCCTACTCCAATAACTACTTAAATTAAACATAATATAATATAATCATATATATATATATATATATATAACCGAAACTTTTGAAGCTCCCACAATTTTTCACGTCAACACAATATTAAAAAAAAAAAATCCCATATACACAAAAAAATAATAATAATAATAATTTCTAAAACCAAAAATAAAAACATAAATGCAAAATACTTTTCTAAAGCTCGATAAACTGCTCTGCCATTCCCCCACACGCAACTTTCTCCTTCCTCTGCCTTCTCCTTCCTCCAAAACGCAGACCCATGCTTTGCCGTTCCCCCACACACAAAACATAGCTCAACGGCTCCACCTTCAGTCCAAAACGCAGGCCACCATCAGCCCTTCTCTCCCACAACTCAATGGCTCCACCTTCTCCGACACCACCCTTCTCCAACTCTACATTTGTCAGTGCTACCCATCTCTCACTCACAACAGTTTCTCCTGGGGAAACCCTATAGAAGATCAAATTCTACATGGACTTCATCTCTTGGAGTTTTAAAGAATGGTTAGTGATGTTTTTATTTTAATTTTAGGTTTTTCCCCTTACCTATTCTCTTAATTTGGAGTAAATTTGTGGTTTTAAAAAAAAAAAAAAACAAAAGAGCCTTACATTATTATTGTTCATTGAGAGCGTTAATAAGGGACAGAGAGAGTCAAGGAGGGAGAGAAAAATCTGAGGGACTTTATAATCAGACCAGAACTTTTCCAAAAACATTACTGGTAAGTTTTTAATTTTGTTCTATTGTTTTTGGCTGTTAAGTATGATTTAGGGTTAAAATTGGGAGTGTTTCTTTTGAATGATTAGATTAGATTGATGAGTTTGGAGCCGGTAGTGGAGTTTGCTAATTTCAATTATTGGCCGCGCATTGCTTTCTCTTTCATATTTTGTGATTTTTCACAAGGTCATATGTCTCAATTATATATGCCCATGCTGCAGTTTCAAAATCTTTAAGGCAAAGCTCAAATAATGTCACAATAACAATTGATTTAGATATGTGCATCAAATAAGTTGGCAAATTTACCCTTGTACCTTTTTATGTACAATCATTATTTGCTTTAAGTAAAGAAACAATCTTGAGCTCTGAATCTATAGAGCTATTATTTGGAAATATTTATACGTGATTGCGTGGCTTTTTGCAATAACTAAGTATGTTGCAAAACAGCAGCAGTACACTCACTGCATTAAGAAACGGTATGTTAAGGAAATTTTAGTTTTGTTCTGACAATTCCATAGTATTCTCTTACAAGCTTTACTCTGTTACATGATGCATCTTCTTTCTCCATGTGTTTAAACTGCGTTCCAACATTTTCATCATGCAAGAGTATCCTGTGAGGTGTATGTAAATATGAACAACCAGACAATTGTCCACCAAGATTGATACCCTGAGGTGAGCTTTTACTTATATAAAATTGTTGTTTCAGTTGCACACATAAGTAGACTTTTCTGTCATATCAAAACTTCTCCAATTTGACTTTGAAAATATATAACAAACTCTTGGAGAAAAAACACTGTTGTTTGATCTTTTAAGAAAATATAGATTCTAATTTAAAAATATATAGATTCTAATTTAAAAGCAGTTTGCACATTCCAGTCATTTTAAAAGGGTGTTGGTGATTTGCTTTAAATAATTGGGATTGTTGTTCTAATTGAAGGGGTTGTTGATATTTTCTAGAGGTATGAAAGGCTTGGTTTAGAATAGACAAAAAGTAGATAACTCTATTCAATTATAATCTTGCTTTCATGGAGGAAATGAGGACATGAAGACAAACATCTCATGTTTGGTTGGTAAGGCTATTTTCTTGCAACATAGACAATTTTATATATAATGTTCCTTTTCTGCATTGATATATATATATATATATATATATATATATATTGCAGTGCTGGAAAGAGAGAGAAGGAAAAAGAAAACAAATAAACAAAGGAGATTGTAGGAGTTGGTGCGCGGTGCGCCTTTTTTTTTTTTTTTTTTTTTTAGGTCACTACTACGAAATTTCAGAAAGGTATGTTTTTATGTCACTACCTCAAAATTTCTAAAAAGTATCCTAATGCTAATGTGCTTTACCATTTTTTTTTTCACCCACTCAAGTTTCCTTCTCCTTTTGCAGTCAAGTCAACAATCCAGTGCTCCATTCCATTAAATTACCATTTACATGATTCCCAGCCCAAAAAAAAAAAAAAAAA
>NW_027069507.1:248300-355436 GCF_002906115.3 Quercus suber
GTGTGCCTAATTGTATTAAGTCCTTTGTTGTACATTTCTTGGATTTCTATTTGGTTCTTCTTCTTTTTTTTTTTTCTTCTTCAAAATAAAATAAAATAAAATAACCCAAAAAATTAAACTATTTACTGTATAATTCTACTTCTAGCCTAACCATGTGTCCAAGACATTAACAAACAAACCTGCTCATCAAAGCAATTTTACAGCTTTCAAAAATTATTCCCAATTATTTATTTCGAAATTGAAATTTGACTACTACCCAATTTTTACATGATTCTTGATTTCTTATAAATACTTATTAAATTATGGGTTCTAAGTTCTAACAACTACCTTGTTTTGTTTTATTATTATTTTTTAAATAAAAAATAAAAACTAGATACAAGCGGATTTCAAACTTGTTATGTTATTTCTAGCTTTAACATTTATCTAACTCATTGTATTTTAACACTTCAGGTCTTCACGTTTTAGACTTTTAGGTAATTTTCCTTCTACAAAATCTAGGTTTTCAGGATGATGATGATGCCAATGTTTGATTTATAATGAATATACACTTGACCCTCTCTTTCTATCTCTAAAAAAAAAAGGAAAAGAAAGTGATGCATCTATCGTTTTAATTTTTTAATATATGTAGATTGATGTTTGCTCTCGAAGAAAAACTACTATAAGTTTCTTTAGAGAGAAGGTGTTCCTAAATTTCTCCGTCTGCAATATTTGGCTAGTTGACACCTAATTTTGTTTTTAATGTCACCTATAAGCTCTTCATAGCAATAGTAAACAACTTGCAAAAATGATATAGGTATGAGAAACTACTAAGAAGAATACATGTGATGCATATTATGAATTAAGTAGATGACTAAACAAAGTTGTCTTGATCATGGCTTAGTCTGAGTCTTGTTATAAAAAGCAAAGCTTCATTGAATGGACAAATCACTTATAGAATGCGGATTACCAAGTTGTCTATATTTTGAGGAATTCAGTATAGAGTTCCATGCATGAACCATATATGCCTCAAACTATGCATAAGTTCTTCTACCTAAGTCCAATTTAAGCTTATAATTTCCTACGTTGGTATTATAAATACAGTGAACAAATTGAAATTTTCTCTAGTTCGATTGGACTAAAAAAAGTAAATAAAATCTGTCATGTTAATCTACGCTACCGGAAAGTTGGAATGGCTTTAGAGAGTAGATAATGAAAAAATTGTCAAATTGATAATAACTTGAACAAAAATATTTTGTAAAAACTAATGATACCTATCATTTACATGCCATCCAGAGATGTTGCCAACCTCTTTTAAAGCATCTTTCCACGCTTGTACATCCTTTATGTTAATCTTGGGATCTTTCTCATGTTTAGCAAAAGCTTCAGCAAGAGTCCCAGCCTGGTTCCGTACATGAGAGGGATCCACATGGTAAAAGACGGGCAAAACAATCAGCCCAGTGTCTTTCATGCATTCGACAATCTTTGCCAGTTCAATCAAGCACCACCTTGAAGAAGCATAGTTTCTTGAGAGAACGATAATTGCATACTTGGACTCTTCTATTGCTTTTAAGAGCTCTGTAGAAATATATTTTCCACGCTCAAGCTTATCATCATCCCTGAAGGTGACAATACCTTTTTGTTTCAAAGCTGTATAAAGATGGTCTGTGAAATTCTTACGGGTGTCAACACCGCAAAAACTCAGAAACACATCATATTTCCAAGTAGAGGAGGAGGCTGTTTGAGTGGCCATAGGGGAAGTAATTGGATCAATGACCAAAATTTTCAGTCACTTTCTCTGTAAATTAAAGAACCACCAAATTAAAGATAACCAGAGAGAAAAAGAAAGAAGAAATAGCTTTCGGTGCGTAAACTGAAAAGCTGTTGAATGGGCAAATCTTGGAAGATGAAAGCGAGTGAGGTTAGCGTTCAGCTGAGAAGAAAGGGAAGAAAGAAGAAGAATAAAGATAAAGATGAGGTTAGCATCAGGATGAAGAGATTGCAGTGCTGGAAAGAGAGAGAAGGAAAAAGAAAACAAATAAACAAAGGAGATTGTAGGAGTTGGTGCGCGGTGCGCCTTTTTTTTTTTTTTTTTTTTTTAGGTCACTACTACGAAATTTCAGAAAGGTATGTTTTTATGTCACTACCTCAAAATTTCTAAAAAGTATCCTAATGCTAATGTGCTTTACCATTTTTTTTTTCACCCACTCAAGTTTCCTTCTCCTTTTGCAGTCAAGTCAACAATCCAGTGCTCCATTCCATTAAATTACCATTTACATGATTCCCAGCCCAAAAAAAAAAAAAAAAATACCATTTATTTTTTTTTGCTAAAACCATTCACATTCACAAATAGGCTCAGGTGTAGTTAATCTTTGTCGTATAGGATGCGACTACATACGTTCTTTTAAAGTATAAGAAAATTCCTTGAAAACCTTAACTCACATATATGGCTCTCATAATAATTGCCTAGCACTGATGGCCTCGTTTTACTATATACTCTCGTAAGATACTTCTAGTTTCTATTGTTGTAATTGCAGATTTAGGAAGTTGCTGGTGTATTGCGAATGGACACTATGAGACAGAGGATCCGGCCTTCACAAGTCAAACAATTCATTTTTAAATAGAGTTGGTGTGTAAGTGTCGCTCCTCTTCTTCCAGGTACCTTCCTGGTCCAACAACTACTTAAACAAAACTAAATATTGGTTGTTGATGGGAACGTGCATGTGGAAGTCTTCGCATGTGCTTAGATTATTAGTAAGCAACACCACCCCTCAAGTTGCTATTTGTTAAAAGATTAATTCTATTATAAAATATAAAACTAAACAAAAGAACCCATAAAGCCGCTCAGCTCACTTGGAACCACTTGACTACCATAAATCCCAAAACACTTTGGCTACATTCTGCAAGTGTATAAAATGCATTTATGAGTTCTTAAGAGTACACATATAAGGATAGCCCTTCTCCTTCAACTTATCACTCCTTTCTTAACCACTTTCTTACAACTTTCTCCATATAAGCAATCAATATGGTAAAAGGGTTGGAAATATCTGTTCAAGATCAGTTATACAACTCTTTCATGTGATTACATTATTAGCATGCATTTCACAGCAAACAGAAGAAAATTACAAACTGCATTACAATACATTTATCTTGTTCCATTCCAACATATTTAAAGTATACTTGTAAGATTACAGGCATTGAAGTATAAGTTCATAATCAATGAAAATGCTATCCGTGTGTCCTATCAATCCAATGACAGTCCTTGCCAGTAACACCAATAACTGCTATGTCTTCATTTCCTCAACACCCCCACCCCTCGCGGCGGAAAATCATCAGAAAGAAATAACACAAGTTAATAGACAAAAAGTGGGTCAAGAAATGGACTAGGATCTAATTACAACATCATGTTTAGTTTGATTTGAATTCAAAAGCAAGCATATTGACTCAGCTAGAATCACTCTTTTTGTTAAATAAAATGACATATAAATGAAATCAAACAATGAAAACCACGTCCAAGATTTAAGAATCTATTCCTGAGGAGGTAAGGAACTTTCCGTTGCTGGGAGGATGCAATTGCTATGCTTTATAACAAAAAAAAGTATACTGTTCTAACATCATCATACTGCCTACCAAAGTCATTAAGTTGATTGGGCAGCAATTTAGTAGATTTTATGGAGTTGAAGTGATAACTCATGAAGTAAGTAGCTTGGAATTCAATATACTGACGAAGAGTGAGGGAGGTTTGGGGCTCAGGAGAGTTGCGGAATCAAACAAGGCAACAATCATGAGGCATACAAGGAATGTTTTTCCTCAAGCTGGCTCAATTGGGATGGCTAGGACAGAAGAAAAAATCTTCTAAGAGCTATCCTTTTAAAAACTAAAACTCCCTCAAAAATTCTCTTGGGGATGGAGGAAACTCCTCTAGCACAGTGAGTTAACAAGACTATTTATAAGATCTTCTGTGGGGGCTGGAAAAAAATATATTATCTTGTGGGTATGGTTACAGAGTTGTGTATGATGTTGCAAGTAGTCTTAAGGCAAAAGTTTCAATTGCATTGAAGAAAAAAAGCTATGTCTAGAAGCCACTTAGGTCTAATTCTCTGCTTTCTATACAGAGCAAAGTTCCTCTGGCAGACATTGGTGATGAAGATAGACGTATTTGGGTTCCTGTCAAGGGGGGCATTTATGGCAGCTAAGAAACCTGGAATCAAATTTGATTGAGGTTATCGGAGGTTAATTGATGGAAGCTAATCTGGGTTTGTACTACCACTCCTAGACATTATTCATCACTTGGCTTGCTAAGAAAAACAAATTACATACTTGGGATAAACTCTTATAGTGGAGGTACAAGGGGATAATCTATGTGCTTTCTGCAGAAGTTGCATAGGAAGTTCAGACCATTTATTTTTTAAATGCAGTTTGTCAAAAAGATTATGGAGGGAAGTTATGAAGAGATGCCTAAGCAACTTCACATTTCAACATTTTGATGTAAAAAAAGTGAGAATGCAATTCAATGAAGGGCAATATAAAATCAAGAATCTTCAAAAGAGATTAACGAATTCGATTACTGTAACTGATCATTATGATGATTTAGTGTAGGTACTTATTAAACTTGAAAAAGGAAATGTCAGAAACAACAACAAAAAAAAAAAAAAAAAAAAAAAAAAAAAAAAAAAAAGCTGCACTGAGTGACATGTATGGGGCCCACAAATAGTGTGAAAAATATTGAATGATGAGTAATGAGTAATGGTGCCAAAAGGGTAGGGTATTTTAAGTGATAAGTGATGAGTGATGAGTGACGGAAATTGAGTGATGAAAAAAAGTGAGCCAAACAGCCCCTTAAACATTCACACATATAAAGAAAGAGAAACAAAGGGCTTGAGTTTAAAGCAGCGTATGTGTGAAGTTGAAGTGGTGAGGAACCATTATATTATAGCAATGGAGTAGGAAAAGACAGGATATCTGTAAAAATTGTAACTTTTATTCTTAAATAGACTACTGGATTTTGTTAGAGCATTTACACTATGCATTAACTATTAAAATATACTAACTTTATAGCACAAGCGTTATGCTCCTAGTTAGAAATTCACTATCTAATCCTGAAACACAGTAAATGTATAGCAGCTAAAACATGATAAGATTAATATTTAACTCTAAAATTGAGCTCAATGATTGCGCATCAAACCAATGCATGTAGAAATTTATACAAATCAATAATTTTTTTGTTAAATGAATTAAAGACTACACATTAGAGTACATTAATTTTTTGTGGGTTTCAGTTAGCTCAAGTCTATGATGGTTAAATAAAAGATCTACACTACAACAAAATGTAAGTTCAGTTACGAAAAAATTCATTACCAAAAGTCCAGTTTTTCGTCACTAAAGACCTTTAGTGACGAAATTGGACTTTTAGTGATGAAACTCATTTCATCACTGTAGCCCCGTCACTAAAAGTCTTGGTGACAAAAAATTTCGTCACTAAAAGTCCGATTTGCTTTAAAAATAAAAAAAAAAATAATAACTTGTAGTGACGAAAATGTTTCGTCACTAAATGTTTTCCTCACTAAAAATACTATTCAGTGACGAAAATATTTCGTCACTAAAAACACTTTAGTTTACTAAATCATATTTAGTGACGAATAATTTCGTCACTAAAACTATGTTCATGTACATATAGTGACGAAAAAATTTGTCACTAAAACAATTTTTTGTTGCTATATTTGTGACGAAAAAATTCGTCACTAAAACTTATTTTCTGTTTTTATTTTTTTCATGGCTTGGATATTAACCTGTAACCTGTCATTACATCTTTAAAACCACACATTTGAATAACACATTTATTTCAACAACACATTTATAAAAAAAGATTCATACATTCCACAAGTAAAAAATAAAACAAGTATCCAATTCAAACTCCTTCCATACAATAATTGTTTGCAATACATACAATAACTCTACCTAAACCCTATTTTAGAACTAACAGAAGATGTCCTCATATGTCTTCAAATAATGACAAAAGTAAATCCCCTAAAAGCCACCAATAAGAAATCTGCACAAATATAAAAACAATACTTCGTTAAAATCGTAAAGTAAAAACATTAACTATGTTATAAGAAACATTTCTAATAATGCATTAAGAGTAACCACACCAATAAATTAAAATCATAACTCCTATGTTCTCATTCAATACACGAGGTTCTCCATGATTATACCAATTAATGTAAGATTGCATAATCCCACGATGAAGTAAGTGGATACGCACAGTATGAGGAGATTGTCGATAGCAATTCACACAGTGAATACATGGGTACGGAATATTCCCACTTGAGTCTACAACCGCTCTTGCAAAATTAATAAACGCATTGATCCCTTCAATATATGGATGGCTTAATCTGCCATCGAGTGTCTTACCCATTGTCATCCAACTTTTATCCATGTTTGACTACAATTACAAGATAAATGCTATTTTAGTAAAATAAGGACAACTCATGCATAATATATTCTAACATCTAAGTCTATAAGCTACTTAGATAAAGTTCTATCTCATACATGAATGCACAAGTCTATATTAATCTTTAAACAAATATACATTGCACACACAAATATACACTCCCAATATGAATTTAAACCACCTTATAACACCATACAAGCCACCCGCTTGCTTCAACACAACAACCTACAACAAAACCAATTTCCAACATCACAAGTATAGAGTTTTACAAGTATTTAAATCAAATAAAATATTATTCATCACATCTAATTAACAATACTCATTAACATTTGCAAGAAATGAAAAACACTCCTAATATTAGTTTAACCCATCTTATAACACCATGCAAACCACCCGCTTGCTCCAACACAACATACCACCACAAAACCAATTTCCAACATCACAAATATAAAGTTTTACAAGTATTGAAATGAAATAAAATATTATTCATCAACATTTGCAAGAAATGAAAAACACTCATAATATTAGTTTAACCCGCCTTATAATACCATGCAAGCCACCCACTTGCTCCAACACAACATACCACTACAAAACCAATTTCCAACATCACAAATATAAAGTTTTACAAGTATTGAAATAAAATAAAATATTATTCATCACATCTAATCAACAATACTCATTAACATTTGCAATAAATAAAAAACACTCCCAATATTAGTTTAAACCACCTTATAACATTATGCAAGCCACCTGCTCACTTCAATACAACATACCACCACAAATTCAATTTCTAACATCACAAGTATATAGTTTTATAAGTTTTTAACTAGAATTTACTTACTTTGCTCAAACTAAGTTTACAACTTTCAGAAAAAATCCAAAGTTACTACAAACAATGTGTATTTAGTCTGCAAAAGAAAAGTTAAATTTATAAGTACAAAAGTTAAAGAAAAGCTTGACATACCACCACAAAGTTAAAGAAAAGCTTGTAAAAGCTTGTACAAGGGGAGCTATATCATTAGGAGAAGGCATTATTATGTTTCTAGAGTTAAATTTACAGATACTTCAACTTTCATTGGAAAGCCAAACATATATATAAAAGCCAAAAAGTATGGATTGAAACTAAACTAAACTCAATGCTTTTGAGTGACTAGACCATTGTCCAATTGGTCTATTCAAAACTTACATCCATAACTTTGATGGTTCTCCTACACCACATTACCCACTGTCAGATTTGTCTTTAGAATTCATCCCTTTTGACATTCTGAAAAGAGTTCTAAAATAAATATAGATTCCTAAAACAATTTTTATAAACTCCTAATCATGGAAAACTAATATAACAAAAAATTAAAGCTCCAACACGACAACCCACCACAAAACCAATTTCCAACATCACAAGTATAGAGTTTTACAAGTATTTAAATCAAATAAAATACTATTCATTATATCTACTAAACAATACTCATTAACATTTGCAAGAAATGAAAAACACTCACAATATTAGTTTAACCTACCTTATAACACCATGCAAGTCATCCGCTTGCTCCAACACAACATACCACCACAAAACCAATTTCCAACATCACAAATATAAAGTGTTACAAGTATTGAAATGAAATAAAATATTATTCATCAACATTTGCAAGAAATGAAAAACACTCCTAATATTAGTTTAACCCACCTTATAACACCATGCAAGCCACCCGCTTGCTCCAACACAAAATACCACCACAAAACCAATTTCCAACATCAAAAATATAAAGTTTTACAAGTATTAAAATGAAATAAAATATTATTCATCACATCTAATCAAAAATACTCATTAACATTTGCAATAAATAAAAAACACTCCCAATATTAGTTTAAACCACCTTATACATTATACAAGCCACCCACCCGCTCCAACACAACATACCACCACAAATTCAATTTCTAACATCACAAGTATACAGTTTTATAAGTTTTTAACTAGAATTTACTTACTTTGCTCAAGCTAAGTTTACAACTTTCAGAAAAAATCCAAAATCACTGAAACATTGTATATTTAGTCTGCAAAAGAAAAGTTAAATTTATAAGTACAAAAGTTAAAGAAAAGCTTGACATACCACCACAAAGTTAAAGAAAAGCTTGTAAAAGCTCAAGCGCCGCGACTGGGAGCTCAAGCGCCGCGAAGGCGAGCTCAAGCGCCGCAACGGCGAGCTCAAGCGCCGCGACGACGATCTAGGCTTTCTCCATTTTAAGAATTGTCTGAGAGAATATGTGAGGGAAAGAGAGAATAAAGCGGGAAAAGTGAAAAAGAAAAATGGGGTTGAGTGACGATTTAATTTCGTCACTATTTGTCACATTTGGTGACGAAATTAGTTTCATCACTAATGGTGTTCTTAGCAACACCTTTAGTGACGAAAGTTTTCGTCACAAAAAACTTAAACTTTTAGCGACAAAATAATTCGTCACTGTAGATGAATTTAGTTTGGTGCCTATATTTTTGTTTGGCGCCTTTAGTTCAACACAACATATAGTGATGAAATTTAATTTTCGTCACTAAAAGTTACTAATTTTTTTATAAATAGTGATGAAATATAAATTTCGTCACTATATGGTACCTTTTTGTGACGAAAAAATTTTCCTCACTAAAATTCATCACTGAAAATACATTTTGTTGTAGTAAAGTTTAATCCCTACCTACACCAAAAATCAATTAGTGTCTTGATTTGATGATAAAAAACAAAAATCACAGAAGCGGATGTCATAGGTTGAAACTTTATAAAAAATAAAGTTTTAGGTAATATAAAATGTATATAAATAAATTAATTTTAAGTAAATTAAATAATAAATGTCACTTTTATATGCCTTAATATACAAAGGAATATCATAGAAATATAATCATAACATTAAATGAAAACTTTTCTTTTTTGTTTATGGGTTGCAATGTAGAACATGTCTCAAATTTGTAACCATAAAATTTATAGCATCTTTTCCTGTAATGGAAAAATAAACATTCCATGCATACATGTATCCCTTACTCTCAAATTGCAAAATGAAAAGGAGTTTGTTTTAGGTGGGGGGAAAACAAAATTTTACTAAAGAGATAAACTTATATTTTTGGAAACATATGCTTTAAATGCTCTTAAAGTTAATGAGTAAAATGTATAAAAATAAATAATAAAAGAATATATAAATAAATATAGATAAATTGGGGAGTGAAGTGTTAATTCTCACTATTCAAAAATAATAATTAAAAATAAAAGTTACATGAAGTCAAGTGATGAAAAGAAAATTCAAATCCAAATGATCTTGTGTCAGAGAATTGAGAAATGTCACATTGATTCCATAAGACCCAAAAAAAAATGTTGAAGAATCACGTACACATAAATCTTTTTTTTTTTTTTTTTTAGTTTAAAGTTTTTAGATATGCCTCAATAACAAATACGGTAAGAAATGAAGATCTGATTCAACATATCGAGTATAAAGAATTTGTAGAAGAAGCAATACTTATTTTACTTAATATCAAGTGTTTTCTGCGTAGAAGCATACACTAGTGTTTTCTGCGTAGCGATGAGACTAACCACCGGAGAAAAGTGAGACAATGAATATGCATACCATCTAAGGGAGGTAGAAACTTAGGTAATCATTAACCAATAGTTCCCATTTGTATGGAAGAATTTTACCAAAACTACGTAATTTTAAGTTGTTGAAGATATTATAGAAAGTTAAGGCTGCTGACAAAAAATGAGATAATTCATAACACAGCTAGGCTTAGAAATAATGAAGAGATCGAATGCCACGTGCATGGCAAACCGAAAGGTATATTAACACGCCATTTGAACTGGGTATATTCAGTACTCATTGGGTCATCATCATATTCATTACTAATTCTCAATGCCTTAAGAAGGCCCTGATAAATTTGGGCCTGAGCAACTTCAAATGATAAATACTAACACACCAAAACCAAATATATAGAGGCTTAAACATTCCACACACATACCTGAGAGCAAAACCCTGATGCAAGTCCTTCAAGCTATGGGGTTAGTTTTGTTGCTGGATTAACAACAAAATCACTCAGGCCCTATTTAAGAAAAGAAATACAAAGGAATTAAAAAGAAAAAAGAAAAAAAATGAAATATACAGCCGAAACGAATTCTGTTTAGATAATAGCAAGAAAGACAGCTCGACTTACCAAAAAAAGTCACAGAAAAATAGTGTATCAGCCTTGCAAATTAAGCTACCAATTTCACTGGGATTTCTCTTCCTCGCAATTAGATTCACCTTCTTCTTGTGTGCTTGAATTCCCAATCCAATTTCCCAAATGTGGAATGAATCTTTCAATTAAACCAGGGAGCCGTATCCTCTTTGGGTGTGGTACATCTACCTCATTATAGGTAACTTTTCCACTAGGTCCATCCCCATCCCCATCATGGTCATCATGACTTCGCTTAATTATGGTATCTTTTGTTGAATCGTCTAGATCATCCGCATAAGCAGTGATGCTGCAGCTATAGGAACCAGCCATATTTTGTTTGAGATCTTCAATGTCTTGCTTATATACCAAACGAGCCCCACATCTCATCACCTCCAAGCCTGTACTTTCAATTTCAATTCCAACATCAACCTAATCACTCAATTGATCATTAGCATCGACTTGACTCAATATCTTTTCCCATAGCCCTTCCATAGAAAAATATTTTATCCAAAGATCTTACCAGATTGCTCGGAAAAACCAAAGCTTAAGTAATCTGGAACTTTATATCCATTGACATTACAAAGAAAATTAATAAAATGAGTAACTAGATGATTTTCCGAACTTTCCTAAGGATGTTGGAGTGGATAATGCTCGCAGAGTACAAAAACAACACATAGAGCAATTCCTATAAAACCTGGAAGCTCTTGCAGATTCAATGAAGGCCTCTCACTTTGATGGCTAAACCATTTTGGAATTCTACTTCCAGGTATAAGAACATTTTGGAGACCTAAATCTGGTCTCTGAAACACACAAATCAAGATCTTAGAGAGAGAGAGAGAGAGAGAGAGACCTGAATGTAACGTCTCAGCATTGTTAAGAACATGCCACCGTAATCTTTATTGTCATTTAATTTGAAGTAGTTAAGAAAATAAAGATGAGGATGAAAATCTTCTTCTGGTCTTAAGGGTAATGTTTCAAGTGAGGTACAACCTTCTGCCCCCAAATACTCAATACTTAATGGAAGCTGTGGTAGTGACCGTAGATTAGTGCAACCACTCAAATAAAGAGAATCCAGTTTAGATAGCCAAATGATATCTTCAGGAAGGGAAACCAAATTATTTCCCTTTAGATTATATTTGTTAAAGAGGACAAACAACCAATAACATCAGGGACTGCCTGTAGATTGCAATAACTTAGATTCATATAGGTCAAAGAGGACAAGCCTAATAGAGCAAGCATTGACATGCCCATGGGATCTAGACTTCTTCTTTGCAATAAAGGAAAGTTGAGGAGTTTATTTGGTGGTTTAGATGATAGAAAATTACATCCGCGGAGAGAGAGATTTTGGAGATTTTTTAAGAGAACCATGGACGAAGGTAACTCTTTTATAGCAGTTCTACTCCCATCTAGCTCCTCTAGGCCTTCAATATTTCCCAAGTTCTCTAGCAATTTGTCAAGTTTTGAGCAGTCAGATATATTAAGAGTTTTTAAAGATGTCAAACTAGAAATTGCAATAGGAAGACTTGAAAGGTTTTTGCAATCTCTTAAATCCAAGTCTATAAGGCCAGTTGAGCGTTCCACTAATAATGATGGATCTTTTATAGCAGTCTCACTCAAACAAAGTTTTGACAAACGTAACATATTTTTCACAATCTTTGGAAACTTCTTCAATTTTGAACAACAGCCAAGATCGAAAAATTCAAGAGCTTCCAAGCTGATCATGTGAGGAAGGCTTTCAAGACATTTGCAACCATTCAAATCCAATCGAATAAGCCATTTGAGATCTCCAATAGATGCATGAATCTTATATAGTCCTGTACATCGTTGAAGAATTAATTGCTTAAGATTCGGGGCTCCACTTAGGTCTGGGATCTCAATCAAGTTTCGGGAGTCACTCAAATCAATGAGTTTTTTAACTCATTTAAAATCTGTTATAAACCAATAAATAATTAGACTAACTCAAGCATTAATGAAAAAGTAGGAAATTCAAATTAGTATAAGTGAAAATCTTACTATAATTCCTTCCATAGTTGTTTGTTGTCACTGCAATGCATTCTTAGTTCAACAAGTTTATTTGGTTGGAAATTGGTCGGCATTGATTTTAAAGGATATCCATGCCAATCAATGACACATAACTCGTTAGAAAGATAATTAAGGCCTTGTGGAAGTTGGATAGGACCTCCAATGAGGTCTTGTGGAGGATGCACATAACCAATTTAAGAAATCTCAAATTTTTCATCTTTGAGAAGGCTTTAGCACTCACGTGTTCCTTTGCTTCAATAGGCATGCTTACCATTATGCCTTCAACTACCTATGTTCCCTAATAACCAAGAACAATGAAATTAGAGTAATTGACAAATATTTAGAAGAAATTGTTAAAATATATATAATTCTATAAGTTTAGGTCTAGAATGGACAACTTACAATACTATTCTTCAATATATGAAGGACATCCTCATAATGCCACAACCTACTTCAACGACCAGGCTTTTTAGGGGATTCACGACGAACAATTTCTTGGCCCATTTCTTGTAGCAAATCATGCATCCACAAAGATTCATGCATCAACAAACTTCTCTCTCTATCAATGGTTATGAGCAATTTGTCTGTAAGAACTTCAATATTGTAGTTTGGATAGTAACCAAAACTTTCTAGTATATCTCTTATGCAATCTTTGTTCTCTCCTTTGAAAAAACATGCAATATCGAAAAACAATTCCTTTTGAGTATACATCAAACCATCAAAACTTATTTGAAGTATATTCAGAATGTTTCTATCAAGTTCTTGTTTTAGTTTATATAAGGAACTTTTCCATTCATCTATTCTTTTTTCAAACAACAAAGAACCTAAAACTTTAACAGCCAAAGGAAGGCCATTGGCATAATTCACTAAGTCCTTAGACAAATCCACATAATTTCCTTCAGGATAGGGTTTCTTGAAAGCTCTCCAACTAAAAAGCTGCACAGCATCGTTGTCATTCAATCCCTTTATTGTATATATATATCATTTATACAATGTCTTCTCAACAAGTGCTTATCTCTACTTGTTACAATGATTCTACTCCTTGAACCAAACCAATCATGATTCCGAACTAATGCTTCTAGTTGTTCATCTCCATCCACATCATCAAGAACAATAAGAACCTTTTTGCTACGTAGTCTATTCCCTATAACATTGATCCCCTCAAAAACATTCGATATATTTTTTCTACTTCCCTTAAGGATGTTAGAAAGAAGTTGTTCTTGTAAAGAAACTAGATGATGATTTTTAGTTTTTTCTCTTACATTAGCTATAAAGCTGCTAGCTTCAAAGCTACCAGAAATTCTTTCATAAATTTTTAGTGCAAGAGTTGTTTTACCCATTCCACCCATCCTGCAAATCCCAACAAAACGAACACCACCCGACCCTTCAACTAAATATAAATCCAACATTTCCATCATAGGAGATTCTATTCCAACAAGTTCCTTGGAAATGGCACTTTGAAATATAAGATTCAATTCACTAGATATCCTTTCAATGATTTCTTGGATAATTATTGATTCATGTCTGCAAAGAAGATAGCAAAAAAATAATTTTGATAACTATATAATATATAGCATAAATACAGGAGACAAAATATTCAAAATACAATCTTAGATTAATTGAGCAAAAGTGGAATCTAAAAAGTGCATAATATAGCATCGTAATTGAGGTTTGATTTGTTTATCATGTGGGATAGTCTATGTGAGAACCATGTGTTTCCTTCTAATGGTAATAGTTTAATGAGTAAAGAGTGTGCTTAATTTTTTTTTTTTTTTTTTTTTTTTCCTTTTTGGATAAGCTGATAGTTAGAGTGTGACAAATTTTAATGTCATTTTTTGTAAGTTTCTCAGATTTTAATTTTCATACTCCTTTTTTCTATTTCTTTTATCTTCACAGTAAGAAAAAAGATATAACAGATAGACCAATTGAAGTACTTAACTATTTACTATATATTTATGCTTCTGGCCTATTTATTTGCCCAGAACATTTTAACTGCTCAAAGAAGAAATTCTACAAGAAATTAAAATTAGATGAAAATACAGTGTTATCGTGAGGTACTGTGCTCTTTATTTTGTAGTGATTGAGTTTTTCAATTGATTATTTATGCTTACTATTGCTATATTGTTAATTGGCTAATGATTTATACCATTGGGCTATAAGTTGGTAGATTAGCTTAAAATTGGAATTAGCCATAATTACAACTTGAGGTCTAAATCATTACCACAATTAAAATTTGGTAATCTCAAGAAAGAAAAGTAAAGAAGGAGAAATTTGTTAGGTCCACCGAGAGGACTGCTGATGTGGTCCTTCCAACCAATGAAATGATGTCACTTATGCAAATGTGTAAGTGGGTGTCCTAATTAACAAAAGGAATAAAAAATAAAAAAATTACCAGGTAATGTCACATTTGCATAAATTACATCTTTTTATTGGTTGGAAGGTAAGGGAAAACCATGTTAGCAATCTTCCTGATGGACCTAATAATTTCTCGCCAAGAAGAGGAGAATGTAGTGAGAAATAAATTGTGTTTGACATGGCATTTTTCTAACCTTTATATCATTTATTTGCCATGTGTCATCCATCAAAATAAAAATGGGAGAGAATGGGAGGGTTTCGAATGGGGGGCAAGCCAAATGCAAAATGATATGGGTATGACCACATGAGAAATCTACTACGAAAAGAAGTATATATGGGACTAGACTATGCATATTACGAACTTTGGAAATTACAAGCATATTGATTAAGCATATGTCTAAATGCTACTGGCGTGATCAAGACCTAGCTTGAGTCCTGTTACGAGATAATAGTTATTAATTGGCAGAGCCAAGATTTAAGTTTAAGGGGGCAAAATGTATAAGTGACGCACATCAGGGGCGGCGCAAAGTGTTAATCAAGGTAATCACATGACCACCCAAAATTTTATTTTTTTTTAAATATATCTTAAAATTTTTTAATTTTAAATTAATATTGGTCTTTTGACCGCCTAGAAAAAAACTTGACCACCATAAATAAATAAATAAATAAAACTTGAATACCCTTAATAACAATTGAGTCCATTAAAAATAAAATTCAACATCTCCAAAATTTTGGTCCGTTGAATGTTAAACTAAAAAATTGCGAAAAATGATATGTTCACAATATTTTTGCAACATTTTCGTAACAAATCGTAAGTAGCAAATTGTTATCACTAAACAGATAATTAATTTCAGTTGTAAGTTCAAATTAGAACCAATAAAAACTTACCGCCTAGGCTTTATTGTGAAAATGTTACAAAAATATTGTGCATGTAGCACTTCAAAAAAGTTGCCCAAACAAACAAATTAGCCTAAAAACCCAAGTCAAATGTTTAATTGTGATTTTTAAAATTGTGTTTTCAAATGACGTATTTTAAAATTGCTATTTTTTTATATAAAAAAGGACCACTTTTCAAATAGCTAGTTTGTTAGTTCTTGCTTTAGTCTTTAACTGAATTTATTGGATTTATGTGATACATTTTTTCAAAAAGATAATGCATTTTGTTTATATTATTACGTATTTAGGCAATATGTTAGTAATTGAATGGGAGATCAATAACTTAATAATTGCTTGGTTGTGTATATTGAAAAAAAAAATGTAGCAGATAACATTAATAGTGAAACTATCATATCACACAACAATTTCAAAATATAAAAACTTGTGAGATGAAATTTTAAAACTTTATGTATTTGCGTATATTTTTATTTTGTGATGTTAATATATTCAAAGTTTATTTTTATTAAAAATTTTTAATGACCACCCTAATAAAAATTCTTGGAGCTGCCACTAACGCACATGCATGAATAAGCCATTTTGTGAACTTTTTTTTTTTTTTTTTTTGTGTGTGTGTGTGTGTGAAAGGTATTAGACATTCTAAGCTAAAAGAAGGCAAGCATTTGAATTGAGGCCAAATATAAGAAGCAAATCTTTGTTGACTCAAAAAATCATCTATATATATATAGGCAAAACAGAGAGAAAATCTAATTAGATTTCAAATTAGAATTCAATTAAATTTTACAATTGAATCTAATTGAATTTAGCTTTCAAAATTAGGCAACTCGACTAGTTTGATGAATTTTTCAACAAATGTATTTCTTTTTTTGATTTAGCCCCCAAAAACTTAACCTAAGATGTGTTTATAATTGTAAATGTTTTTAATTGTACTAGTGCATATGGATGGGGTTATAGACTAGTTTATATAATGTGGATTACCAAGTCTTTTTTTTTTTTTTTGTCTATATTGAGTAATTCAGTAATAGACTACCACGCCTCATACAAACAAAGTCTCTTCAACCAAAGTCGAACTTCAGCTTATAATTCCCTAAGTCATAATATACATACAAGGGACAAACATAAATTTTCTCTAGTTAATCAGATTAGAAAAAGCTAATAAAATTTATCATGTTATTCCAGGGGAAAGTTAGCAAAGCTTTAGTGTAGAAAAATTACCATATTGATGATAATGTGAACAAAAGTACTCTAGCCAAAGACAAATGTTACCTATCATGTAAATCCCATCTAGAGATATTGCCCACTTCTTTCAAAGCAGCTTTCCATTCTTGCACATCCTTGTTAACCTTGGGATCATTTTCATGCTTCTCGAAGGCTTCAACAAGAGTACCCGTCTGGTCCGTACATCATAGGGATCCACATGGTAAAAGATGGGAAAAACTGTCAACTTCGTCTCTTCTATGCATTCAATAATCTTTGCTAGTTCAATCAAGCACCGTCTTAAAGAAGCATAGTTTGTTGAGAGAATGATGATTGCATACTTGGATTCTTCTATTGCTTGCAAGAGTTGTGAAGAAATATACTTTCCTTGCTTAAGTTTCTCATCATCATCCCTGAAGGTAATAATACCTTTTCGTTTCAAAGTAGTATAGAGATGGTTAGTAAAATTCTTTCCAGTGTCATCACTGCAAAAACAAAGGAACACATCGTATTTCAAAGAAGAAGAAGAAGAAGAAGAAGAAGAAGAGGAGGAGGAGGAGGAAGCTGTTTGAGTGGACATAAAAGGATATGGAAGAAATTGGATCAATGACCAAAAATTTCAGTCACTTTCCCCGTAAAAAACCACCAAATTAAGATAACCAGGAAAAAATAAAGAAACAAGAAAAAAAACTTTCAGTGCGTAAACCGAAACGCTGATGAGGGGCCAATCTTGGAAGGTGAAAGCGAGTGAGGTTGAAATTGAGAATTGGGTTAGCGTTAAGCTGCAAAGAAAGTGAAGAAGAAGAAGAAGAATAAAGAGATAGTCGGAGTTAGTACGCTTTCTTTTTTATTCATGTTTACCTTTTGCAGTCGAGTGAACAAAACTGTCTTCCTCTCCATTAAATTACCATTTACATTATTTTAAAAAATATATATTATTTAAATACCTTTCTTTTCTTTTCTTTTTGCTAAAACCATTTACATACTTAGAGTTTTGTCATTTATTATTTATACCATAATGTTTAAATACTTAATTTGTACTGGCTTCTAAAAAAAAAAAATTAATATGTACTCATAACATTATATAGCGTTTTATTCAAACTTTCTACCCATGCTCAATGTTATATATCCTTTAAGTATCAATTAAATTCAAAATGATGTAAGGACGATCCCGAGGTCATTGGGCCTTGGGTCCTGAACTGAAGGTACAGCAATTGAGCCCCTCCCCTTTGGGCTTGGTACCTTGATCCATACACCGCTTTGAGGCTCACCATGAGCCCAATAAACATAACTGGACCATTTAACCTTGAACGTCAAAAGGTTAACCACTCCCGACCAAACTTATCTTAACCGGTGGATGATTGCTCGGTTGGATGATTACCCAGCTTCCTGGCAGTGCCTTAGGGAATGTCGCTGCCGAACATCCCTTATGAAGTGGGATTCAGTTCCAATGCCACTACCACCTTACCCACCTAAACACCCACCTAAAGACGATGGAATTGTACCTTCAATCGCACTAATGGGAGGAAGTAATCGTGACACCCCCACTAACCCACAACTATAAATAAGAGGATCAAGGAAGAAATAGGGGTTGGCAACTTTGGAAAGGATTTTGAGAGGAAAGGACAAACATTCAGGGAGAGCAAAGGAGTGGTGCAGTGAGAGAGTGAAAGGTTTGAGGAAACAAAGGTCGTATTTGGGCTTGCCGAGTATAGAATCACCCACAGTAGGAAATACGAAAGCCCACAAAACAAATAGATTGTGAGCCCATCTAGAGGTTAAGTCCACCAACCATCCATATTGGGCACGCACAGTAACATAATAAAACTAGTCGTTTTGAACACATGAAAAAAGATATATATAAATTTAAACTACATTAGCGTTATTATGGACGAATTTGTTAGATGGAGTTTATGAACATTGAGGCAAATGTTCTTTCTTTATTTATTAGAGGGATTCAAGATACAACTTAAATGTGCACTCACATCCTTAATATGCTCAAGTGTAGTTAGTCTTTCTCGAATAGGATGTAGTTACATATGCTCTTTACAATTTTTTTTTTTTTAAATCCCTAAAATCTCAACTTGCATATACGATTCTCACAATAATTGCCTAGCGCAGAATCAATATGCTAGGTTTGATGTAGCCTCGTTTTATTAGTGACTTTCATGAATAAGGTTTGATGTGGCATGTCAGAAGTTATTTTCCTAACCTAATTGAGCAATTTCTTAGAATATAATGGTTTATGGTATTCGTTATTGTTTTAATGGTTACTATTGTGAACAAGGTTTGATGTGGCATGTCAAAAGCAATATTTCTTTTATAATTGAGTGATTGCTTGGAAAATAATAGTTTATGGTATTTGTTTTTAGCCAACGATATATTAAACCTAGTAGTATTTTCTTTCTTTGCTTAATAGTGGTTCCGGCGACCGTCACAGGAGCGGTGTCTCCGCCCACTATATCGCTAGCACTGGTGGCCAGACCACTAAAATAGTGGCTCCGGCGACTGCCAACAAATCGGTGTCTTCAACCATCATACCACTATCAATGAAATATTTTGGTGTGTCGTTTTGGGGTTACACACCGGAGATATATATATATATAATTTACTATTAGAATGGTGAATGATATAAAATTTTAGTTTAAAAAAATATTGATTTGAATTAAAAATTTTAATATATACTTTAATTAAATTCCAAATAAAATCATCAGCTTTTTTTTTTTTTTTTTTTAACACCTCAATTATGATTCTTTTGTAATTAAATTATATTGTAGAGATATTTGCAAACGAGGAAGCTTCAAGGAAGGAGGTAATTTGTAAAGTAGCATGAGTTTGCCACAGTATATCGTTAGTTAGCAAGAATTGGAAAGAATTTTGGAGAATAACATCTCAAGCCTTTGAGGCTCGAGTTCAGTGAAGAAATCGAGCCTCAAAACCTCGAGTTCGATTGCTGACATGGAGATATTTTTGCCACATAGAACTCGAGTTCCATAGAAGAAGAAGATGAATCTAAGGAACACGATGAAGATCTGAGATTCTGAAGAAATTGAAGATGAAGAGAAGAACCCACAAAGGAAGAAGAAGAACAATCTGCATGGGAATAGAGAACATGATGAAGATCTGAAGAAATTGAAGAAAGAACATGATGAAGAAAGGAACCCACAGAAGAACACAATGAAGAACCCAAGCACGAAGAAGAAAGGATTCCACGAAAGAAGAACCAAGAAGAACAAAGAAGAAGAAAGGACCACGTGAACACAGGAAATCGAGTTTTAAATACTCGATTTCCACGTGGATTTTTTTCTACATCAGATTACCATCACATACAACTTGAGTTTTAGAAACTCGAATTCCACTTTTGAACTCGAGTTTTAGAGTCTCGAGATGCTAGTTTACTACATAGTTTTGTAAACATGAAAACTAACTAAAATATTTCAAAAATAATGTTAAATGCAAAAAAAAAAATTCTTCAAGGAAGCTTCCTTTACCACTCACTTTTAACCCCACCACATAATATTTGACCCTCTCTTTTTTTCTCACAAAATCACATCTCTTCTCTACTTCCTCTCCCATGGTCTTTTCTCTTCATTTTTTTTTTTTTTTTTTTGATCTTTTCCTTTGCCATAGCTTTCAAGCACTTGTTACTCTCCTCTCTCATGGTAGTAGCAAGCTCTCCATGGCAGTGGTGACAACGACGGCTTCAATTTGGGTTTGGGTTTGATTTTGGGTTTAGGTTGATGGGTTTTTTGTTGAAAGTTTGATTTTGGGTTCTAAGTTGTTGAGTTTTCGGTTGAAGGTTTGATTTTGGGTTTAGATTGATTTTTGGTTTGATTTTCCTTTGTTTTTGGTTGATTTTGTGATTGGAATATCATGGGTTGTGATGAGTTGTGATGGGTTGTGGTAGTGGTGATTGTGTGGTGGTTGGGCAGTGTTGGGTGGATTTGAAGCAAACTAGGACAAACACAGACAAAGAAGAGAGAGATAAAGAGAGAAATTAATAAAATATTGTATTCAAAGCTTACACGATTACTGTATTATCTTTGTATATTTACATAGGTTTAGAAAGACTAATGCAGGTGTTTTTTGTGCTATGTTGTGTAAATTTTTGCACTTTTTGTATTTTGCAATGACTAATGTAATTGCTCTTAAAAGAGTAAACCCACACTTCTGCACAATCAAGGTTGGCCGATTTCTAGTAATTGAATCCTTAATGCTAGAAATTGATGTTTAGGTAATGTATTCTATCCTTATTTTGATTTTGTTAATATATTTTGTAAGGTTGAAATTTATCAACCATCTTATTGGCTTTATTCCGTGCCAATTTGCTTGTAATTTAGCACTTAGTAACCCTGTATTTAGGTGGGATTCATGTAAGGGTAGTGTGTGAAGAGAGTGTGAAGAATTGCTCAACTTTGAGCCAAGAAGCAAGGACTCGCGGCTAGGACTCGCGGCTTGCAAGCCGCCAACTGCTGTGCACGTGAGAAGCATGCGGGGAGGTGAAGGGTCACACCAGCTGTCGCACTACAGGACAAAAGTCTCAGGCTAGTCAGGTCGTTATCTCGCGACTTGGACCAATCACGAGGCCAAGCTACCAACCAGCCCTGTTTGGGAAAAACTGACTCTCCGTATTCCAAACACACACCACTATATATAGACCCTTATACCCATGAAATGTAAAGAGTTTCTAGAGAGAATTTTGTGAGAGAAACCCTAGAGAAAAACAAGATTGCCTCATCCCCAATCTTCACTAAGAGACTCTTCAAATTCCTCTACTCTCTTCCTCTCCATTGATACATCCTTGAGAGGTCATTGACCAAATCCTTTTCTCATCACACCCACGTCTATGAGAAAGTTCATTTGGTGCTAAGGGAAGCAGTTTGGAAGGGACCAATGGTTACTGGTTGATGCTATGGATTATAGCGGAATCCGGTAAGCTAGAAAAGAAAAAGGTTCGGCGTAACCTCGTTGGAGCAAGAAGCTTGGAGGGCTTAGGTACCTGGGTAGATTAGGCTTGGAGGGTCTATTATTGTTCATGTATCCCAACTACATTTTCTAGTGGATTATTGATTACTCGGAGGGCGGCGGAAAGGTTTTTCGCCGAGGGCTTCGATTTCCTCTTCGATAACACATCGCGTGTTGTCCTTGTGTTTGCATCTCTCTTCCCTTTATCTTTACCATTTAATTACTGTTGTGATTGTGATTATTTATAGTTTAGATTGTTTATCAATTCTGTTATAAGGTTCTTATCATTTTCCGCACATACATTGTTTGATATAAAGCTTGAATTAGTAATTTTATAATTGGGGGTCTAAACGTTCATAGTGTTTTCAACGCTATTTGAACATTTATATTTCAAGGAGTAATGTGTTCATAGTATAATCTTGATTCAATATATTAAATGCCAAACACCCTTCCAAAGTGAAATTGAACCACTTAGAATCAGAAAGCCCCTCCTTAAAATCTAGAGTCACAATAAGAAATTGCACACATAAGCACTAAAGTTAAAACACTCATGGCCTGCACACCTTCCACCTCAACCAAGCCAAGGAGCACAAGACTTCATTACTGTGCAATGTACTAGTCATATAAACTAGAAAATTTGTCTCAAACTTAAATACAACCCAAAACTAAACATCAAATTACAAAACCAACATGGTAAATAGTAGCTTACCTGCTGAACCAGAGCCACCATAGGGGCAAAAAGATGCATATCTTCTTCTGGGGCTTCCTTATCAAGTGACTCAGCTTGTGTATAAGCAGTACAGCAATGTGGGTCCTCCCATAAACTGTGCCCAAATAAACAATTAAATTCTTCTCCACAGCTTTCTGGCATAGCTCCAACCGGTACCATCAAAAAACATATATACAAAACAACATAACCTACAATAAGTTATACTTTCATAGTAAAAAAATTCATTTTATGTTAAGGAAATAAATTTCTAGCAAAGCCAAACACAACTGGCTTGCTTGAGCCGTGCTTATGTGTTTTGAAAACAAAAAACATAAGAAAGCATAAACCCTAGCATTTTGTCACTCATCCAGTTTCTATGAAAAATACAGGATAAGAAAACAAAATTTATACGTTTCAAAGGAAACCCAGAAAGTTGAGAACTCAAGAACTAAGCCCAACACCACTATTTCAGCCCTTATTAGTCGAGCATTATGATTCCTTGAAACTAAAACATCAAAACGAGATAGAATTAAAAGCTAGATAGAATTAAAAGCTTTGTACCCTTTCTACATTAATTTTCCTCAAGTTTCCTTGCAACCAAACAGAAAATAGTCACATACACAAAAAAATGTTTAGATGAATATTTATATATATATATACACACACTTTCTGGTGATCTTTGTGGGATCTTTTTTGATCTTTTAAGTTTCTGAAACTAGTTCCACTCCATCATCATCATCAGCCTCAACCCCTAAGACACCCAAAGACCATGTAGTGGTGGTAGTAGCACCAAAACCCTTAGTACTGGCAGTGGGACAATCATCTCTGCTTTCAAGCACTCCATGACCCATTTATCAAATCTTGGTTTTTGAATGACAAATAAGATGATGAGAAGTTTCTAATTCCAAATTGTCAAGAATCGTATTTGGATGCTCTAGTAGACTAAAAAAAGTGCATAGTTAACAAGTAAAACTAAATAAATAAAATAGAATTTTGAGCTGAGTACATCAATAATGATGATTGTGATAAGTAATAACAAAAAAATTCAATTGATATAAGATAATCCATAATTTCAATTATTTTAAGGAAAGGGATCAATAATACTAAACGACAGCAAACTTGCCCCCCTTCCCCCCCCCCCACCCCCCCCCCAACAACAACACACACAGGAGGACTTCTAGACAAAACTTCATTTTTAAAATCAAATGTTTAAATGTAAACAAAATAATAATGACCTAAGTTTCTTATATTGGGAACCAGAAAAATAAAAAAGCCCTCTCTACTAAATTGAGCCTAATTCAACTATTACAGGCCCAATTTTAGGGCAAACTCAGCACAAAACTCCAAAAATTAAAAGGAAAATTTTCCACAGCTTTCGAATCAACCAAGCAGGAAAAAAAGATCAACAAAATTCATTACAACATCTGAGTTCATCAACAATACAACTAAAAAAAAAATTCAATTTTCAGATTTTGAAAGGGTTGACGTAGTGAGAGGGGGGAAGGATCACATGACTGCTCTAAGAGAAGGAGACCTCTCTCCGAAAGAAAGGACTCAATTTTCTTCTTTACATTTGATTTTGAATAATGCTAATACAGTACAAATCAATTTCCATGAAGTGCAAATAGCAACGAGAAAAAACCATGCAATTAATTAGTTCCAAGAAAGGCCTCCAAGAAGTCACTAATTTTCAATTTTCATCCCTGCATAAGTTTGGCAGATACCATATCTGAACATCTTGATTTCAGCTATTACTAGTGCTGCACATTATTGAATTTCTGGTATATAGCTAAGGTGGTAATAAAAGCATGACTCTGCAAGCAAGCCCATTTTAAACCTTGAACAAACCCAAGAAGGTTTAACAACACCTGTAATTACATGCTGCATGGCCATGGTTTAAGCATTTAGGAAAAAGTTGACAAGAAAAAAGATACAGTAATATTTTCATCAGCTAACATTCCACACCATTCTTAATTAAACTAGATACAAGTCAGCTACTTTTACCTTGGGAAGATACACGTCCAAAACATGGCCAAACTGACTGGAATGCAACCGCACATTATTAATGTAGCTTCAATTGGAATACATCCTATGAAAAACCTCTTTCCCCACTTAGCAGCTGAACTCATCAATGGCTTAACAGCACAGTCATCAGCAGAAGCAGAACAAACCAACATTTCTGGAGGCAAGTCCTCTTTACTTCCGCAAGATAATGGTCATTTCACTGGCATCTGCCTAGTTACCTGAGCATGATCTGCAGGAGACGTTCTGCCCAGTTACAATAAGGACATCCTTAATGAGTGTAAGCAGAACTATCAATGTCCTGTAAAATGGAGCACCAAACCATGAAATGCAAAGATGCTTGGGAAATTGAACGTAGTCATAGCATCTATGCGACAAAGTTTCTTTGGCTGCTTCATTTATTGAGGTATGTTCAATAAACCGCCAAAGAACCAAAACATTAAGAATATTAAGAACTGTGGTTTTACCAGCATTGAGTTTAGTATAAGTGTGGTTTCATTAAATGATGTGGGTAACAGCTATCAGGGGAAAATTGGAGTTTTTCTTTATTTTTTTGCCATTAAATGAAAGCTTTTCTTTTGTTTAAGGGTGGGGAGGTAGAATATGCCCCAAATTTATATCCAAAAAAGTTAATAGAACTAAAGGAAAAAGGAAAAATTCATGAATTCATGTATCCCTAACTCTTGAATTACAAAATGAAAAGGGGATTGTTTTAGTCTTTAGAAATTAAATAATAATAATAATAATAATAATAATAATAATAATAATAAAGAGATTTACTTATATAATTTTGGAAACCTATGCTTTAAATGCTCTTAAAGTTAATGAGTCATATATAGCAAAAAATAAAAAAATTAAATAATAAAAGAAAAAATAATACATTAGTACATCAAATGAGTGTTTTTTTAATTTCTTTTTAAATATGAAGGGCACATTAATTAAAATTTTCCCATAATTTAAAATTCTTATTTACATTTTTTTTTAAATATGAAGGTTGCATAAGTACATAACGATTGATTTACAATTTAAATTGAAAAATAAATAAAAGATGCCTCTATCACCCCAAATGAATGTAGAATGAACTAATGTTAAAGAAAAACGACTAGAAATTCTTTTTTTTAAAGAAAAGGTGACCAAAGGTAGGAGCTTATAGGAAATTCCTATGCTTTTTGAGTGTAACTGGAGATGGAGGAAAAATTAAGGACATGTTTTATCATTTATGGCATGACCACTAGCATCCGAATTCGTCATTACTGCAAGCTTACAGATAGGGTGTAGCATGATGCACTTGTTGGACTTATGCTAGATCAAAGAATCTATTTTGAATCACTAGAGATGTGTAAAGGTTCAGATATATCAACACATGTATTTACTCTGTTGAACTACTTCAATATTAGCAAATACAATTGTATTGCTAATTAGTAGTCAATAAAAAATTCTCTTCCAGTCCTAGATTGGTACCAAAAAAAAAAAAAAATTTACAAATGCATAAGAATTCTTTTATAGCTTAATTGACATTGACCATAACTTTTATAATAAAAAAAATCAACAACCAAGGATAGCCAAGTTCGGAGGGGATAATGCAGAAAATCATCTGAGATGTCATAGCTCAAAATTTCAAAGGTGAAAAACCCCATTTTTCAAATTCATAAAGGAATTGCCATCAGATTCGGACTTGCATCTTGGGCTATTATTAAACAATATTAAAAAAAAAAAAAAAAGTAACAATAATAACTAATAATAAGTAGCATTATTATTCGAAAAGAAAATTTTTACGGGAACCGACTCGACGAAGCGTAGTGTCTGTGGAGAGAAGGACAAAGAATTTTTTATTTTTAAAGGTTTTTTTTAAAAAAAAAATAAATAAAGAAATAAACGGTTCAAGTCAACAGAACTGGTAAATGCCCATACCTGTACCCGGTATGACCCATATCTTCCAATCTATTTGACCCGTTTATTAGGTCCATTTATATAACTGAACCGAAAACAAAATGGGGCTGACTTTTAATTTATGTTTACAAAATGCATTAAACCTTGTAGTCTTTTCCCTTTTTTTTCTTTTTTTCTTTTTTTTTTTAAGGTATGAAATTGCTTCAAATTTTCTATAACTTATAGGAAATTTGAAGCAATTTCATACCTTTTTTTTAGCACTACAAACTGGAGTGGCGGCTCTGGAAATTTTTTTTTAGAGTGGTCACTAAGAAATTTAAATTATACAAAATTTAATAAAGCGATAACTTGAATATTTGCTCCAATTGTGAGTCAAGTCACAAAGGAGAGTAAAATTGTTATGACTGCAAAACCAAAAAGAATATAATTGTTAACATCATGAAGGAGGGGTTTCTCACGCCGCCAGGGTTCTCTCTACTAGGGTTTTTCCTTAGCTAGGGTTTAGTCTGGTTCCGTGTAGAATTATTGTCCCTAGCCCAGTCTAGGTTTTTGTTTCCCTCTTGTTCTCACGAGACAGGTAGGACGGAGTGTTTCAGCAGGATTACTATGGCAACTTTAGATGATATGTTGTCACGTTTTACTCTTTCTGAAGAAGAAGTGCACAGGGCTGACGTCCCTAGCAACAGAGAAGAAAGTGTCCATCGTCTTGCAGGTAAATTTCTTACCAAACGATTCGTTAACGCAGAAGAAGTAGCACGTACCTTCAAGCCCTTATGGAAACCTGTGGGTGAACTGCAAATTCGGGATGTTGGAGGGAATGTTTTGGTGTTTGAATTTGATGATGTCCTAGATCTTGAAAGGGTTTTGGAATTTGAACCTTGGTCATATGACTAAAGTCTAGTGATTTTCCAAAGAACTAAATCCGTGGAATCAACCCCATCCCTAGATTTTTCCGTGACATCTTTTTGGGTGCAACTTCATAATGTACTAGAAAAGAGCCTAACGCAGGAAACTGGGGAAGCAGTAGGTAATATCATAGGGTCTATGATCAGAGTCGCTGACCCAGAGGATGATGGAGAGGGATGCGAATTTCTTCGGGTTAGGGTGGCCATGAACATTACAAAACCCCTGCCTTGTTGCTGCAAACTCAAAAGTGCAGGTAAGCATATTGGCTGGGCCCTTTTGAAGTTTGAACGCCTCCCAAACTTTTGTTACTGGTGTGGGAGGGTAAACCATACTGAGAAAGATTGTGAGACTTGGCTAAAGGATAGAGAGAAACTTGGAAAAGAGGACCAGCAGTTTGGCGAATGGATGCGGGCTAAACAGTTCAAACCGTTTCGTAAATCCATAGTTGTGATAGCAAGCAGTTCCCATGGCTCTTCAAGGTGGAAGAAAGGTCCTTCAATGCCCAAGGATCAAGCTGTCGATCCCATTGTAGTGAGTCCTAGCTCACCAACAAACTTTTCAGATTTGGCAATGGATGCCGAGCTAGCTGTGGAGCGTGTAGTTGCTATTCCTACTTCGGCCTTTGCATGTGGGGAACCAGTGCTAAGACATGAGAAAGAAAGGGTGATTGAGGGTTTGTCTGAAGGAGTAGCTAAGTTAGGCCATGAAGCTCAGAAGGCAGCACATCAATTCAACGACAAAACTGATCCGAAACAGGGTAGTGGGATTTCTATATGAAAGAAGGGAGAAATAGGGGCTCAGAGTGCCAGAAACCTGTTGCAGGACCTTAGGAATGGCAACGGGTCGGGTTCGGGCCGGGTTTTTCCATACCTGGACCCGACCCGCGGGGCAAGACCCGTAGCTCAGACTCGGCCCGTTTAGGATACCGAGTTTTTTCCCGGGACCCGGACCCGCCCCAGCCGGGCCTCGCGGGACCCGCGGGCCCCGTTTAGGAATTGGGCCCAATTTGTGGCCCAACCAAAAAAAAAAAAAAATTTAAGCCCAAATTTTAATTCAAGCCCAAATTTAAGCTCAAATTTTGCCCAGATTCAAGCCCAATTTTTTCCCAGATTTTGCCTACATTAAGCATGCATATTCATTATTCAAGCCTAAATAATTAACGTGGCCCAAATGCCATATCAGTCCAAATCATAGGCTAAGGCTACTAATCATAAATCAATAATCTACACGTTTTGAACACTAATTTCTGATTTTGGTAGTATATTAGAGTATTACACTTTGTTAGATTCTAAATGTTTGTTGTTGTCTTGCAAATTCTGGTATTACAGATTCAGAGGGAGTTTGGATCATTTGACAAATATATTTGGGGATTTGTCAATCACAAGCCGATCTCCACCCAATACAAAATGGGGCACAAGATACCAGTAAAGACATCAAAATCAGAGAGCATTAGCAAAGACATGGTGAGGAGGGGTTTCAGGTTCGTTGGTCCAACAGTGGTTCATTCCTTTATGCAAGCTGCAGGACTCACCAATGACCACTTGATCACTTGTCATAGGCATCTCCAATGTGCTTTAATGGCTGCAGCCCGTCGTCCAACAAGAGAAGAACTAGCTCTATAGACTCAAAAAATAATGAGAGAAAAGAAAGGAAAAAAATAACCCAAAAGTGCTCAAAGTATATGTATGCAAAGTGCGTATATAGTTTGCTAACTACAATTTACTGTTAATTAATGGTTTGTGTACAATATTCTATAGAGAGAAGGAGGTTGTGACTTTGTGTGACTGTGAAATTTTTAGTCACTTTGCTTTGCAGGTAAATTACTGTTACTATAATTATTGCTGTTCTTGTTGTTTTTCATCAACAATGTCCTATGGGATTTCATTTCCTGCCATTGACCCAATTTTTATTATTATTTATTTATTTAAAAATAAATAAATAAATAAATAAATAAATAAAAAAAAACCTCATTCTCAACTAAAATTTGTAACCAATCCCAAAAAACAAATGAAAAGTTTAAAACATAAAAATAAAAATAAAAGTAAAGTAAAGAACAGAGTTAAGCTAAAATTGAAATTAAGTTAATGTTGAGAATAATCCAGATATAAAAAGAACAAAAGAAGTGAAAGAGGAAATTTAGTAACAAAAAAGAAGCAACTTTTCTAAGAGTCCTAAGATCTAAAGCTGGAAAACCTTAATATCAAGATAGAGGCATAGAGCTCAAGCAGGGACAAGATAAAACAAACCCATTTACATAAATGCATAGAATCAAACATATATAATCCAAAGTACTGACCAGTCTGACCTTTGAGGACAATACACTAACTTCCAGTATAATCAATACACTAACTTCCAGTGTTGCCCCCTGTCAAAATGCAACCACAGCTATGCAATGTTAAGGGATAACCCACAGAAACAAACAAGGACATGAAAAATAAATAAACTTAGCACTACCGAATACACTAAACAAAAATGGAAAAGAAAAAAGACTATCAAAAAAGCTTGGAAACAAAACTAGATATTCTTAGCACTACTGAATACACTACCGAATACCTGAAGGCTGAATACCTAAAGCTTGGAAACAAAACTTAGCACTACCGAATACACTAAGCTGAATACCTGAAGGCTGAAGCTGAATATCGTGAAGAGTCAACGGCGAGAGGGTCCTCTTCGCCAAGTCCAACAAGATATTCTTCTGTCTGTGTAGAACCAGTGGTAATCTTTCTACTTAGTAAGTGTGGGATTGAGCTGAAAGCCTGAAATGAGGGAGAGGGAGGGTCGGACTGAGGGAGGGAGGCGTGAGGGAGGGTGGGAGTGAGGCTGAAATGAGGGAGAGGGACTTCAGATTGACTGATTGAGGCAGGGAGGCTGAATGAAGAAATGAGGAGAGGAATTAGGGTTAGATACTTAAGTGTGTGTATATATATATATATATATATATATAGGGTATTTTAGTAATTTCAGCTACCGGGTTTTTAAACGGGGCGGGTTTCGGGTCGGGTCTTGGGTTTTTTTTATAAAACCCGAAACTGACCCGGACCCGCTTCGGGTTTTTTTTTTTTAAACCCATACCCGACCCTATTCCTAATCGGACCTGGTAAAACCCGGCCCATTAGGGTCGGGCCGAGCGGGTACCCGCGGGTCGGGCAAAAATTGCCATCCCTACAGGACCTGTCAAATTTTCAAACTAACCAACCTGTACAGGACTTGGAAAAAATTGGCTCGTGAGGTCAATCCACAATAGGAAAATTTTAACAGTCCCACTAGTATTGAACGTAGACCCTTGATGGAGATGGATGAGCCATAACCAGTGAAAAAGAGGTGTATGCAGACTAGGGAGGTGATCATGAAGGAATACTGTGAGGCGGAGATTGGTTGCCAGCTCCGCCAAAGCCAATGAGTTGTTTAAGCTGGAACTGTCGTGGGCTTGGAAATCCACAGACAGTTGACGAATTGGTTACCTTAGTTGGTAAAAAGGATCCCACGATGGTGTTCCTCATGGAAACTAAATCTAATAGTGAATTTATTGAGAAAATTCGCAGGAAAATTCAGTTTGCTCACAAGTTTGTTGTTCCACGTCCAAACCAAGGTGGTGGTTTGGCTTTACTGTGGAAAGAAGATATCCAATTAGATGTTCAGACTTCATCAGACAATCACATTGATGCGGTAGTTGACCAAGGGATTGATAACGCCTGGCAGATCACAAGTTTCTATGGAAACCCTGACTCTGCCAACCGGGAAGATCCCTGGTCTCTACTACGTGACTTAAGCCGTCGTTTCTCTCTACCATGGGTGTGTATTGGGGATTTTAATGAAATTTTAAGAGCGGAAGAAAAACAATGGTGGCTTGATAGACCAGAGCGTCAAATGCAGGGGTTTCGAGATGCTTTAGATTTTTGTAGTCTTAAAGATATTGGTTATTCCGGGTTCCCTTTTACATGGTGTAATCGTAGACCTGGAGAACATAATGTTTGGGTGAGATTAGATAGAGGTGTAGCTACAGTGGATTGGTTGCTAAAGTTTCCCACTACCCGTGTGCACCATTTGGAGGTATTTCAATCGGATCATAGACCACTACTATTGGTTTCTGATTCGGAGGTTAAGAGATTTTATCGAAAGGGTCGCCCCTTCAGATTTGAAGCAATATGGCTTAAGGACAAATCTTGTGAAACGGTGATTAAAACTTCTTGGGAAACTCCTTTAGGCTCTTCTCCAGTTGCTACTTTATCACAGAAAATTGACCTTTGCCAAATAAATCTCCGTGTATGGAACCACAACACTTTTGGGCATGTGCGTATTAATCTTGAAAAGAAGTTGAAGGAGTTGCGTATGGCGGAAGAGATGGGGTTGTACAGCACCTACCTTGGCTGTATTGGACAGCTTCGTGATGAAATTCAAGCACTAAAAATTAAAGAAGAAGTGATGTGGAAGTAAAGGTCTCGCAACAGTTGGTTGAAGGATGGAGATAGTAACACAAAATACTTTCATAGTAGGGCTACCCAACGGAATAAACACAACTATATTTCAGGTTTGGAAGATGACAATGGAGTTTGGGTGGAAGAGGATGGGCAAATGGGTGATTTATTTGTGAACTATTTTTCCAATCTGTTTACAACCTCTAACCCAACAGGTATTGATGCTATTCTGGAGGGGATCACACCAAGGGTCACAGAGGCGATGAATTTAGGACTCACACGAAACTTCACAGCTGAGGAAATTCATTCAGCCATGCAACAAATGGCACCACTGTCAGCCCCTGGCCCCGATGGTATGTCTCCTGTCTTCTACAAGTTGTTCTAGCACATTGTTGGAGAGGATGTCACCAAGGCAGCCCTTGCTATCCTGAATGAAGTTATTATCCTTAAATCTATAAACTCCACTTTTATCTTCCTGATTCCTAAAGTAAAAAAACCCCAAAAAAGTCTCTGAGTTTAGGCCTATTAGCCTTTGCAATGTTTTTTACAAAATTATTGCTAAGGTGTTGGTGAATCGCCTGAAATCTGTTCTTCTTCATGTTGTCTCTGAATCTCAAAGTGCATTCCTTTCAAGCAAATTAAAAACTGATAATGTGCTTGTTGCATTCGAAACCTTACATTATTTAAAAAGGAAAACACAAGGAAAATCAGGTTATATGGCTCTTAAGCTAGACATGAGCAAGGCCTATGATAGGGTTGAATGGAGTTTTTTAGAAAAAATGATGCTTCATTTGGGGTTCTCGAATAGCTTTGTGTCTATTCTTATGTCCTGCATTAAATTGATCTCCTATGCTGTGCTTTTCAGTGGGGAACCTATGGGGCACATAAAACCTACTAGGGGGCTCCGCCAAGGCGACCCCTTGTCTCCTTACATGTTTCTATTGTGTGCTATTGGCCTTCAAGGGCTCCTCCATAAAGCTGAATCTGATGGTACAATAAGGGGGGTTTCTATTTGTTGTAATGGGCCACGTGTTTCTCACCTTTTCTTTGCAGATGATAGTGTTCTCTTCTGTCGGGCAAAGCAAATTGAATGCCAAGTCATTTTAGATATTTGGCTACCTATGAAAGAGGCAGTGGGCAGAAAATTAACAAGGACAAGACAAACCTATTCTTTAGCACCAACACTTTCCCAGAGGTGCAAGCGAGTATCCAACAGCTCCTTGGTGTGCCTTCCATAAGAAACTTTGAAAAATACTTGGGTCTTCTTACTGTTGTGGGTAGAGGGAAGAAACAAAGTTTTTCTTACATTAAAGAGCGTGTGTGGAAAAAGCTCCAAGGGTGGAAAGAAAAGCTCCTGTCTCAGGTTAGTAAAGAGGTGTTGATAAAGTCTATTATACAAGCCATTCCAACCTATGCTATGAGTTGTTTTAAGCTCCCTAAGGGGTTGATCCATGATTTGGAGACCATGATTCGAAAATTTTGGTGGGGGTACGGAAATGAGGGAAGGAAAATTCATTAGGTAAATTGGGAACATTTGTGTGAAGCGAAAGAAAGTGGTGGTATGGGTTCAAAGAGATTGAAAAATTCAATGATGCTTTGTTAGCAAAGCAAGTATGGCGCATGATGCACAATCCGGATTCCCTTTGTTATAAAGTTTTTAAGGCTAGATTCTTCCCTAATTGTTCGATTCTAGAAGCCAATGAATGCACTATGGGGTCGTATGCTTGGAAGAGCATCCTTAGTGCAAGAGACGTGGTGAGAAAAGGCATGGTTTGGCGGGTTGGGAATGGTCAATCTATTTGTATAAGGGAAGATAAGTGGCTGCCTGATCAAGTTTGCAAAATAGTGATGCTTCCCCCTCCTTCTCTCCCACCTGATGCTAAAGTTTGCACTCACATTGATCCTGAGTCAGCCACTTGGAAGGTGGACCAAATCCAGCAATTGTTCACACCACTTGATACAAAGTTAATCCTCAGTATTCCCCTTAGTGCTAGACTCCCTCCGAATCGTCTAATATGGTCCCACACGCCAACGAGTGTCTTTACAACCCAAAGTGCCTATAAAATGTTGGCCAATTCAGCTATGGTCAATAATGCAAGTAGCTCCAACCTAAACCCCCAGAAGCAACTTTGGAGAGGCCTTTGGAAGCTACAAGTTCCAAATAAGGTGTAGGTATTTGCCTGGAGAGCCTGCAACAGAGCTTTGCCCACAATCGACAATCTCACTAGGCAGCATATTGTTGAGGTGAATCTGTGTCCAGTTTGCAAGACGGTAGCTGAAGATTCATTGCATATGGTGTTGCACTGTCCTGAGGTGGAACAGGTGTGGAGGGAGCATGGTTGGTTCAACCAAGCCATCTCCTCCCCACCAAGTGATTTTACTAACCTACTTTCTAGATTTTTGCAGGTAACAGAGGATAACAGAGTAGAGCTTTTCATATGCATGGCGTGGAGCCTCTGGCAGCGGCGAAACAAACTGAGAATTGGACTCCCATCCCCTCCGTTGAACCTGGTTGGCCCTCAAGCTGCACAATTCTTGCAAGACTACCTCGACGCCAAGATATCCAGGCCTCAAGAAACTCCACGGCATCTTCAACGCAATCATGGTGCCCACCGTGCTCCACTTCCTTCAAAGCAAATTTTGATGGTGCTATATTCAACAGCTCCAACTAAACTGGCGTTGGGGTTATCATTTGTGACAGAAACGAAGAGGTGATCGTTGCCATGTCAGAACATATCCCCCTCCCTACCACAGTGCTGGAGGTCGAAGCAATGGTGTGCAGAAGGGCGGTGACATTCGCTTCCGAAGTTGGCATCCAAGACGTCACTTTTGAAGGAGACTCGCTGACAGTAATCCAAGCTCTAAACCATGGTGGTGCTAGTGAGGCCCCATACGGCAACCTTATTGAGGACATTTTAGTTTATGCTTCTAGTTTTTCATCAGTTGAGTTTAAGCATGTTAAAAGATCTTGTAATAGGGTAGCAGATGCTCTAGCTAAAAAAGCCAAAGTTGGTGATGTGTTTCAGGCATGGCTGGAAGACTTACCAGCTGACATTGCCCCCCTGGCTATTTTTGATATTCACTAAGACTTTGTTTTTGGTTTTTGTTTTCTAATAAAAGCCCAAGCGTTGAGTCTGGTTTCTCCACAAAAAAAAACATCATTAAGGAGAATTGACAACCACAATATTTTTCTTATTACCATTTTTTAGAGAAACATGAAATTAGATATTATTTTCATTGAATAGGTTGAACGAGCTACAAATTTGAATATTTAGCAATTTTTATCTTTTTGTTTTATAGTAGGCTTTTTAGTGAATAATTAGATCACTTCTTGTTGTTTGGTCTTATCTTGTTTTTGTTTAATTTATGTTTGTTGTTATTTGGATTCATATTTATTGTTGTTATTTAAGTTTTTTTTTTTTTAATATAAAAGGGATTAAGGATTATGTACTCTCTTCTCTCACATGAATGGTGGGTCCCACTAATTAAATTCATGGTAAGGCGTACCATTCATGTTAAAGGGGGGACTACGCATTTATAGTATTCCGAGAGTACCTAATAATTTTTCCAATATATTTTACAATAAATCTTATTCAAAAAATTGTTATTGGTGGATAAAAAATAATATCAATATTGAGCTCAAATTAGAATTAGTAACAGCTTACCACATTAGATTTACCACATTAGATTTGTTGTAAAATTATTGTAAAAATGTTGTAAATGTTGCATTATTCTTATTTTTTTTTAACCTAAATTTTTGTAATTTTCAAGTAAGAGTGTCTAACATTTTTGTTAAGAAGGTCACATTAGGTTAGTTTAACCTATATATATATATATATATATATATATATATATATTTTTTTTTTTTTTTTTTTTTTTTTTGACGAGTGTATATAACTATATATGCAATTTTCTGCAAGTCAAGGTGGTCATTGCAGGTAAAGCCGCTAGGGCTACAAAGTTTAGTGAAATAATATCATCTCTGATTAGAATGAATCTCTTGTTATACTTTGTTTAAAAAAGAAATAATAAAGTAAATAGCCAATCAAAGAACAGCTAAGACTAACAACGCCAGTAAACTGTTCAAAAGAAGTTTAAAACTCTTTTCTTACCAATTTCTTACGACTTTCTCCTTATAAAGCAATCAATGTGGTAAAAGGGTCGGAAATATATGTTCAAGATAGATTTATACAACTCTTTCATGTGATTACATTATATAGCATGCATTTCACAGCAAACAAGAGAAAATTACAAACTGCTGTACAATACATTTATCTTATTCCATTACAACATATTAGAAGTATACTTGTAACGATTACAGGGATCGAAGTATAAGTTCATAATCAATGAAAATGCTATCATTATTGTGTCCCATGAATCCAGTGACAGTCCTTGCCAGCAACACCAATAACTACTATGTTTTCAGTGTTCAATCCTCCCTATTGGAAACCAACAGAGAGAAATAACACAAGTCAGTAGACAAAAGTGGGTCTAGAAATGGACTCACATCTAATTACATCATATTTAGATCGATAAATTCTAATGCATGCATATTGACTTAGCAAGAATCACTCTTCTTGTTAAATAAAATAACATATATATGAAACAAACAATGAAAATGAAGATCGAGATGCAAGAATCAATTTTTTGGGGAACTAAGAAACACTTTGCTGGGTGGCTGCAATTGCTAACCTTAGTGCTTTATAGCATACAGGTATACTGATCTAACATCTTCATACTCCCTCGTAAAGTCATTAGGCTGATTGAGCAGTAATTTAGCAGATTCCTATGGAGTGGAATAACTCATTTACTAAGTTGCTTGAAATTCAATGTGTGACAAAGAGTGCTGGAGGTTTGGGGCTCAAGAGAGTTGAGGATGAGGCATATATGGAATCTTTTTGCTCTAGTTGGCTCAATTTGAGTGTGGTAATTAAAATTTCTCTAAAATGCTCTTGGGGATAGAGAAAACTACTCATTGGTGGCATCCTGATGATATTCTTTACACCAGCCACCAGCTATGGTTACAGAGTAGTATATGATGCTGCAAGTAGTCTTAAGGCAAAAGTTTCAAGTGTATTGAAGGAAAAAAACCTGTCTGGAAGCCACTTTGGTTAATTCTCTGGTTTCTATACAGTACAAACTTCTGCTAATTGTTGATTGATAGGAAAGTTAAATTGAGAAAATATGTAAATTCGGTATAATTTCTGTTAATTGTTCAAGTATCCATACTCAGAATTTTTGAAAAAATTAAGAAGGAAAAGAAAGAAAGAGGCAGTGCTAATGCAAGCTGAATTTACCCATGGAAAGGTTTTTATAATCAAATTACAAGGAAACGAGGATATATATTAGCTATTTTAAATAAATCTATTGCAGAAGATGGGGGGTTTTGGGGGGTGGTGGGGGGGAGTGGATGACATACCAGTAACTTAGACATGGAGAGCCCAAAAGTAATGAAGGCCGCAGTGCAAGAAGAGGAGAGGCTATTCTACAACTTGATTTCTCATCTTTAAGCATAGGATCAACAGATGTTCTCACTCTCAAGTTGAAATTCCCTATTACAGCTTTTGGATTTGTTGGGTATTGCTTCACCATTACAATTTTGCTTATTTATTTCTCTATTATCAATCATCAATTGACAAATGAGACCACCAAGTTGCAGAACAAGATCAACTTTGTTAAGCAGGGAGAAGTCAAGTAAAAAAAGGCACAATCTTGAAGCAGGAGCAATTATCAGATAAAGAACCCATGAATTGCCTTCTTGTTTACTTAAATTTTACATATCATTATGCTGTTATGAGACAAAGGCCACACTTCTGCACTGTCACGCTTGATCAACTGCTTGCAATTAAAGCTCAATGCAACTGTATTGATGCAACACCAACAAATATGCAGCATATGCCCATGCTATGTTTAATAGATTTTTTTCTTTTTTTCTTTTTATATTAATCAGTAAACATATTATTTCAAAACAGAGTGTTACACAAGGACCCAAGGTACCATGACAAGCTAAGCCACAATACAGTAAACACGCAGCATCACAGCGGCAAGTACAGACAGCCTACAATGGCTTTTTACACACAAAAGCAGGGTTAATGCCCCATTTACAACACAATATTCTGTTAAGGACTGAGTCAATTTCTCTGCTTTTGCTCTCCACTCTGCCTTTGATATATCCCTCTTGATATCCTTAACATTCTGCTCCTCAGTTTTTATCTTCCTTGAGTGGATGATAGCATTCCCTTGCTGCCATAGACAATACACAGAAACCCACCAAGCCAATTTACAAATAGCAGCTCTAAAGCTAATGCCTTTGAATGAGTGATAGTCCATTCAACCAAGTCCAGCCAGCTGCGTTTAACTTCCTTTCTGAATCAAAGAAAGCCATGATTTATAGTCATAAAAGAGCCTCCCTCTTTTTTTCTTTTTCTTTTTTTAAATAATAAATAATAAAACAAAGGGAGATATAGGCTAAAGTTTTTGTATGTAATATGAAGTGCCGCAACCTTTCTTAATCTATGTTATGCATAGGCATACTACTAGTGTCATAAAATATATATGTGAACTGTAAAGGTTCTTCCACTTTGCTTGTATTTAAAAATGAGTTTATTTGTCAAAAGTCTTGTGGCTCAATAACACTATGTGGTGCAAGAACTTTTGAGGGGTGTGGGGAGAGCCAGCTCCAGAACAGAACAAAAGAACCCATACAGCCACTCAGCTCACTTGAAACCACTTGATTACCATAAATCACAAAACACTTTGGCTACATTCTGCAAGTGTCTAAAATGCATTTATGAGTTCTTAGAGTACACAAATAAGGATAGCCCTTCTCCTTCAACTCCTCACTCCTTGCTTACCACTTTCTTACCACTTTCTCCATAAAGCAATCAATATGGTAAAAGGGTTGGAAATATCTGTTCAAGATCAATTATAAAACTCTTTCATGTGATTACATTATTAGCATGTATTTCACAGCAAACAGAAGATAATTACAAACTGCATTACAATACATTTATCTTGTTCCATTCCAACATATTAGAAGTATACTTGTAAGATTACAGGCATTGAAGTATAAGTTCATAATCAATGAAAATGCTATCCGTGTGTCCTATCAATCCAATGACAGTCCTTGCCAGTAACACCAATAACTATCCCCCCCCCCCCCCCCCCCCCCCCCCCCCCCCCATCCTTCTTTTTTCCCTCCCCTCTATTATATAGTTACTCTTACCCTCATCTCCATCGTCCACGTGCTCCTCATCCATGAACTTGTTCAAGTACCTGTCACGTCAGGCAGCTTCTTTTCATCTCTGTGTGAGTGGCGGTAGGTTAGGATGCACTGTTCAGAGGTCTTCTCCACATAAATACGGCCAGAAAAGCTGTTGCAATGCATTGAATACGGTGGCAGCAGCCTTTCCTTCAGATATTTCCCCATCCTTATCGTTCCTGAATAGGCTTTGAGCTTATCTTGACCAGGTGGAGTCCTCGGACAGTCATCCAGGCTTTTCCCCTACTCAACTAGTCTCCGATATCATATCAGAGCAAAACATCTTCCTCGGACAGGAGATGTCCTCCTCGGACTGGAGATATCCTCCTCGGACAGCGATGATCCTCTACCAAGAGGATTCCACTCCACTCTGGGCCTTGCATTCTCCGCATCCTTCTCTTCGGATGTGAAACAGTCCTCTCGTGGGTATTCGGCCCATTAACTTGGGCCTGACCCCCTTATCCCCCACACTAACCTTAGTGCTTTATAGCATACAGGTATACTGATCTAACATCTTCATACTCCCTAATAAAGTCATTAGGCTGATTGAGCAGTAATTTAGCAGATTCCTATGGAGTGGAATAACTCATTTACTGAGTTGCTTGAAATTCAATGTGTGACAAAGAGTGCAGGAGGTTTAGGGCTCAAGAGAGTTGAGGATGAGGCATATATGGAATCTTTTTGCTCTAGTTGGCTCAATTTGAGTGTGGTAATTAAAATTTCTCTAAAATGCTCTTGGGGATGGAGAAAACTACTCATTGGTGGCATCCTGATGATATTCTTTACACCAGCCACCAGCTATGGTTACAGAGTAGTATATGATGCTGCAAGTAGTCTTAAGGCAAAAGTTTCAAGTGTATTGAAGGAAAAAAAACCTGTCTAGAAGCCACTTTGGTTAATTCTCTGGTTTCTATACAGTACAAACTTCTGCTAATTGTTGATTGATAGGAAAGTTAAATTGAGAAAATATGTAAATTTTTTATAATTTCTGTTAATTGTTCAAGTATCCATACTCAGAATTTTTGAAAAAAATAAGAAGGAAAAGAAAGAAAGAGGCAGTGCTAATGCAAGTTGAAGTTACCCATGGAAAGGTTTTTATAATCAAATCACAAGGAAACGAGGATATATATTAGCCATTTTAAATAAATCTATTGCAGAAGATGGGGGTTTTGGGGAGGGGGGGGTGTTGGGGGAGGTGGATGACATTCTAGTAACTTAGACATGGAGAGCCCAAAAGTAATGAAGGCCGCAGTGCAAGAAGAGGAGAGGCTACTCTACAACTTGATTTCTCATCTTTAAGCATAGGATCAACAGATGTTCTCACTCTCAGGTTGAAATTCCCAATTACAGCTTTTGGATCTACTGGGTATTGCTTCACCATTACAATTTTGCTTATTTATTTCTCTATTATCAATCATCGATTGACAAATGAGACCACCAAGTTGCAGAACAAGATCAACTTTGTTGAGCAGGGAGAAGTCGAGTAAAAGAAGGCACAATCTTGAAGCAGGAGCAAGTATCAGATAAAGAACCCATGAATTGCTTTCTTGTTTACTTAAATTTTACCTATCATTATGCTGTTATGAGACAAAGGCCACACTTCTGCACTATCACGCTTGATCAACTGCTTGCAATTAAAGCTCAATGCAACTGTATTGATGCAACACCAACAAATATGCAGCATATGCCCATGCTATGTTTAATAGATTTTTTTCTTTTTTTCTTTTTATATTAATCAGTAAACATATTATTTCAAAACAGACAGTGTTACACAAGGACCCAAGGTACCATGACATGCTAAGCCACAACATAGTAAACACGCAGCATCACAGCAGCAAGTACAGACAGCCTAAAAATGGCTTTTTACACGCAAAAGCAGGGTTAATGCCCCATTTACAACACAATATTCTGTTAAGGACTGAGTCAATTGCTCTACTTTTGCTCTCCACTCTGCCTTTGATATATCTCTCTTGATATCCTTAACATTCTGCTCCTCAGTTTTTATCTTCCTTGAGTGGACGATAGCATTCCCTTGCTGCCATAGATAATACACAGAAACCCACCAAGCCAATTTACAAATAGCAACTCTAAAGCTAATGCCTTTGAATGAGTGATAGTCCATTCAACCAAGTCCAGCCAGCTGCCTTTAACTTCTTTTCTGAATCAAACGAAGCCATGATTTATAGTTATAAAAGAGCCTCCCTCTTTTTTTCTTTTTCTTTTTTTAAATAATAAATAATAAATAATAAAACAAAGGGAGATATAGGCTATACTTTTTGTATGTAATATGAAGTGCCGCAACCTTTTAATCTATGTTATGCATAGGCATACTACTAGTGTCATAAAATATATATGTGAACTGTAAAGGTTCTTTCACTTTGCTTGTATTTAAAAATGAGTTTATTTGTCAAAAGTCTTGTGGCTCAATAACACTACCATAAATCACAAAACACTTTGGCTACATTTTGCAAGTGTGTAAAATGCATTTTATGAGTTCTTAGAGTACACAAATAAGGATAGCCATTCTCCTTCAACTCATCACTCCTTTCTTACCACTTTCTTACAACTTTCTCCATAAAGCAATCAATATGTTAAAAGGGTTGGAAATATCTGTTCAAGATCAATTATAAAACTCTTTCATGTGATTACATTATTAGCATGCATTTCACAGCAAACAGAAGATAATTACAAACTGCACTACAATACATTTATCTTGTTCCATTCCAACATATTAAAAGTATACTTGTAACATTAAAGGCATTGAAAATGCTATCCGTGTGTCCTATCAATCCAATGACGGTCCTTGCCAGTAACACCAATAACTATCTCCCCACACCCCCTCTTCTGGAAAATCAGCAGAAAGAAATAACAAAAGTTAATAGACAAAAGTGGGTCAAGAAATGGACTAGGATCTAATTACTACATCATGTTTAGTTTGATTTAAATTCAAAAGCAAGCATATTGACTCAGCTAGAATCACTCTTTTTGTTAAATAAAATGACATATAAATGAAATCAAACAATGAAAACCACGTCCAAGATTTAAGAATCTATTCCTGAGGAGGTAAGAAACTTTCTGTTGCTGGGAGGATGCAATTGCAATGCTTTATAGCAAAAAAGTATACTGATCTAACGTCATCATACTGCCTACAAAAGTCATTAAGTTGATTAAGCAGCAATTTAGTAGATTTAATGGAGTTGAAGTGATAACTCATGAAGTAAGTAGCTTGGAATTCAATATACTGACAAAGAGTGAGGGAGGTTTGGGGCTTAGGAGAGTTGCGGAATCAAAAAAGGCAACAATCATGAGGCATACATGGAAATTTTTTGCTCAAGTTGGCTCAATTGGGATGGCTAGGACAAGACAAAAATCTTCTAAGAGCTATCCTTCTAAAAACTAAAACTCCCTCAAAAATACTCTTGGGGATGGAGGAAACTCCTCTAGTATAGTGAGTTAACAAGAATATTTATAAGATCTTCTGGGGGGACCCCAAAAAAATATTATATTGAGGGTATGGTTACGTAGTGTATGATGTTGCAAGTAGTCTTAAGGCAAAAGTTTCTAGTGTATTGAAGGAAAAAAGCTATGTCTGGAAGCCACTTAGGTCTAATTCTCTGCTTTCAATATAGAGCAAACTTCCTCTGACAGACATTGGAGATGTAGATAAACCTATTTGGGTTCCTGTCAAGGGGGGCATTTATGCCAGCTAATAAACCTGGAATAAAATTCGATTGAAGTTATTGGAGGTTAATTGGTGGAAGCTAATCTGGTTTTGTACCACCATTTCTAGACATGATTCATCACTTGGCTCGCTAAGAAAAGCAAATTACATACTTGGGATAAACTCTTATAATGGGGGGTACAAGGGGATAATCTGTGTGCTTTTTGCAGAAGTTGCATAGGCAGTTCAGACCTTGTATTTTTTAAATGCAGTTTGTCAAAAAGATTATGGAGGGAAGTTATGAAGAGATGCCTAATAGACTCTCTGGAAACAAATTGGAATAAGGTTTGGTTGAATGGTGGTTAGAAAGTTAAAAAAGTAAAAGCCTTCCTCATGTAAGCGACTTCACATTTCAACAATTCGATGTAAAAAAGTGAGAATGCAGTTCCATGTAGGGAAATATAAATCAAGAAACTTAAAAAAAGATTAACGAATTAGATTACAAGTAACTAATCATTATGATGATTTAGCTTAGGTACTTATTAAACTTGAAAATGAAATGTCAAAAACAACAAAAACACTCAACTTTGTTAACCTGGCCACGGAATCAAAAACTAGAAAAGGAATGTTAAGATAAAAAGAAAAAAAATTGCAATCACCATTGAAGGTAGGTGGATACTATATACATTAAATATCTAAGTACCTGTAAGTGAACTATAGTTCATAAAGCAACTGCAACAATCATCAACAACCCATGAAATTTTAATTATTTTACAATCTTACAAGATTAATTAGTAATGCATGCAACCCTAAAATCATTTAGATTTGCTAGATATTGCTGATTTGCCACAAGAGGTGGTGAATGTGATCAAGGGAAATTTTCATACATGCAAAAAGCATCATTTATGATACTTGAAGGTATTTTCTAGCAACAAAAACTTGGGTTCTACCCTCGGAAGTTGATACCATTTCTTCCTGTTGAAAACAATGAGTAAATGTTTTGTAAGACAAGCGAATAATAGACAGCTTTTTCTCATGAACTTATAGTAAAATACAATTTCAATAAGATCATCCCACGAAGCTACAAAATTATCTAGGGAGAAAAATGCCAAGGCAAAAGCCAACTTCATAACCTATGGAGTAAATAAGTATTAGTGCATTAACATTATCATCATCCTAGCCAAATTGCTGTAGCTGTTCAGTGCAACATGAAATGGAAAAATGCAAATCAACTATTTTGTCACTAAAAAAGGCACTAATGTTTCGAGCCTTTTATTTATAATATAATAAATAAATAAAAAAGAAGTTTCAAGCCTTTTATTCCATGGTTCTTACTCAGTTTGGGAAATCTATGAGAATTCTCCACTCAGACAATGGAGGGCGCTTGTAGATTAGGCTTTGTGGAAGTATTTCATAGACATTTAATTCTTCATCAATCAGTCCTCATGTGAAAATAACTCTACAAGACTGAGTTTAAGAATGGAAAATAGACATCTATACCCTGAGGTTTGAATAGTCACAGGAGGTCTCTCAAAGAGAACGTGTAGGTGAAAATTGGAGTTTTCCTGATACTCCCATGGGAAAAATAGCAATCTATGCTCTGAGTTTTGAATAGTCACAGGAGGTCTAACAAAGAGAATGTGTAGATGTCAATAAAGGCTATCAAGTTAGAATTGGAGTTTTTCTTGAAACTCCCACAGAATGTTAAGCAATAAAAAACTTACAAATTCTGTTGCGATAGACCATTTTCCCAAGAGATAAATAAACATTTCAATGTATATGATCAATACTTGGTATAGGTTTTCAGCATAGAAACATAATTTGGTAGACATAATTTGTCCAATCTATTGTAAAGGGCAGGTGAGTTTTCTGGCCAAGAGTAGTGCACTCACTGCTAAGATGCTCCATGGGGATTATATGCCTTCATAGGTCATGGTACTATTTTGGTATTTTGTACTGCTTTTTCTTTCAAAATTGTGTTTATTATTGTATCAATAATGGAGGAACACTCATGGCTAGCTTTTTCTTTAGTATTATATGTTTTATACTCTCTTTTGGATAAACTCACTGTCATTGCATAGTATATAATAATATTAAAAAAATATAAGAGAAAGTTATCTGGTAAGAGGCAATTTAATTGATCTTTGTAACAAATTGGTCATGATAGATACCGATGAGTCGGCTTCAAGAGAATGGATGGTGAATTTTATAAGTTAACATGGGGTATTCTGGTTGTTCCACCAAAATTACTGCATTTGAAAGACACTCAAGAGCTCCTCACAAATATAACATCAACATACTGAAAGTGAAGACATTAGGCAACACTTCATCCACGTAGATATAAGTCTTAACACTTGGTCACAAGGACCAAGCAACATAATTTACAATTATTTGAAGTTCAACCAAATACTCACAAGGACCAAGCATATAATTGCTGTCTCATTTTTTTCCCCTGTAGAAAATTATATCACAAGACAATGGAAACATAAAAATGAAAAACCAAAGATTTGAAACATAATATAGGAGGTACCAACAAGTGGGTAATACATGTAAAGTAAGAATTCTTTTAGGCTAGGAACAGAACTTGCCTTTGGGGTAGTAACTCAAACCACAAGTGTCCTTCCATTAAGGGTATGTTGAGCCACAAGCATTTTTTGAGTCGGACAGCATGAATATCAGATAATTTAATTGGAAAGAATGTCCACTTGCTCAACCTACCTTGATTAAATATAATTGTCCAGCAACTTAATACCTAAGAATTTTCTGAAGCTTAATCTAACATAGCCAAATCCACAAGAAGGTCGCCAATTAGCCACAAAGCTGCAGAAACCCACCATCCATATACAGTTTAATGTGGAAACACAATGAATGTATACCATCTAAGGCATGATAGGATTAACATTTAACTCTAAAGTGATCTCAATGATTGCTCATCAAACCAATGCATGTAAATATCAGTCTCCTGATAAGTGAGGGAGGTAGAAACTTAGGTAATCATGACCAATAGACAATTGGGAACTATAATAGTTCCCATTTGTATGGAAGAATTTTACCAATACTATGTAATTTTAAGTTGTTGCAGGCTAGCAGGGTGAGATATTATAGAAAGTTACGGCACCTAACAAAAACTAAGAAAATTCATAATCTAGCTAGGCTCAGAAATAATGAAAAAGAGAATGCCACATGCATGGCAAACCAAAACGTATATCACATGGCATTCAAATTGAGTATGTTCAGTACTCACTGGGTCATCATCATATTTATTAATTCTCAGTACTTGTTAAAAAGACCTAGATAAATTTGGGCCCTAAGCAACTTCTAATGATGAAAACTATTATACCAAATATTTAGAGGCTACCATCCCACACACATAGCTGACAGCAAAATCCTTTTGCAAGTCCATCAAGCTAAGGGGCAAGTTTTGTTGCTGGATTAACAATCAAACAACCTTAGGCCCTATTTAAGAAAAGAAATGCCAAGGAACTAAAAGAAAAAAGAAATATACAGCCACAAACAGGTTCCATAAGAGAAGAGAGAAGAAAGATGGTGACTTACAAAAAGATCGAGAGAAAAATATTGTATCAGCCTTGCAGATTCATCAAATCTATCAATTTTATTGGGATTTCTCTTCCTCACAATCAGAGTCACCTTCTTGTGTGCTTGAGTTCCCAATCCAATTTCCCAAATGTGGAATGAATCTTTCAATTAGATTAGGGAGATGTATCCTCTTTGGGTGTGGTATGTCTACTTCACTATCGGTAGCTTCTCCACTAGGTCCAGCCTTATCCCCATCGAAGTCATCACGACTGAGCTTAATTTTTATATCTTTTGCTGAATCATCAAGATCATCCTCATAAGGACTGATGCTGCACCTGCTGCTCCCAGCCATAGTTTGTTTGAGATCTTCAATGTCTTGCTTGTATACCAAATGGGCCCCACATTTCGTCACCTCCAAGCCTGGACCTTCAGTTTCAATTTGAACATCAATCTGACTAATTCCATTAGCATCAATTTGACTCAATTCGTTGCCTGATTTCCCTTGGAAATTCTCAAAGGGAAAATATTTCAACCAAAGGTGAGATGAACCAATCTTACCAGATTGTTCGTGAAAAATAATGCCATGGCTATCAGAAATTTTAGATCCCATAACATTATAGGAAAAATGAAGATAATGTGTAAATCCCCAAGGGGTTGTGGGAAGTGGACGATGCTTGCGGAATATAAAAACAGCACACACAACAATTCCCATAAAATCTAAAGGCCCTTGTAGGTTAAGTGAAGTCCCCACACTTTGATGGCTAAACCATTTTGGAATTTCACTTCCAGGAATAAGAAAACACTCATAACCCAAATATGCTCCTTGAAACATACAAATCAAGATGTTTAGAACTTAATGAGAGAGAGAGAGAGAGAGAGAGAGAGAGAGAGAGAGTCACCTGAATGTAACATCTTAGCATTGTTAAGAACATGTCATTGTAACCTTGATTGTTGATCAATTTGATGCAGTTACGTAAAGAGAGACAAGGACGAAAATCATCTTCTGGTCTTATGGGTAACGTTTCCAATGACATACAACCATCAGCATTAATATACATAATATTCAATGGAAGCTCGGGCAACAATCGGTGATCCATGCAACCACACAGATAAAGAGTTTTCAAATGAGATAGTTGAATGATATTTTTAGGAAGAATAACGAAATTATTTCCCTTTAGCTGTAAAAAAGTTAAAGAGGACAAACAGCCAATAACATCAGGGACTGCCCGAAGATTGCAATAGCTTAGATTAAGATCTCTCAAAGAGGATAAGCTTGATAAAGTATGCATTAACATGTTCATGGCATCTAGACTCCTTTGAAATAAAGGAAAATTGAGGAGCTTATTGGATGGTTTAGATAATAGAAAATCACATCCACTAAAAGATAGATTTTTGAGATTTTTTAAGAGAATGATGGATGAAGGTAGCCCTCTTATACCAGTTCCACTCACATTTAACACCTCTAGGCCCTCAACATTTCCCAAGTTCTCTGGCAATTTGTCAAGTCTTGAACAGCCAGATAAATTAAGAGTTTTTAGAGACATCAAACTACACATTGCATTAGGAAGACTTGAAAGGTCTTTGCACTCTCTTAGATCCAATTTTGTTAGGTTGGTTAAATGTTCCAATAATAATGATAGATCTTTTATAATAGTCTCACTCAAACAAAGTTCTGACAAATGTGACATATTTCCCGTAATCTCTGGAAATTTCTTTAGCCTTGAACAACCACCAAGATCAATAATTTCAAGAGCTTCCAAGTTGATCTTGTGAGGAAGGCTTTTGAGACCCTTGCAACCATTCAAATCCAAGTGAATAAGTTGTTTGAGATCTCCAAGAGATGCACAAATCATATTTAGCCTTGTACAACGTCGAAGAATCAGTTGCTTAAGATTTGGGACTCCACTAAGGTCCGGGATCTCAATCAAATTTTGAGAGTCACTCAAGTCAATGAGTTTTAACTCGTTTAAAATCTGTTATAAACCAATAAATAATTAAACAAACTAAAGCCCTAATGAAAATGAAAGAAATACACATTTGCATCAATAAAAATCTTACCATGATTCCTTTCCATAGTTTTTTGATGCCGCTGCAATGCATTCTCAATTCAACAAGTTTGTTTGGCTGGAAATTGGTCGGCATAGATTTTAAGGGATATCCATGCCAATCTATAGCACATAACTCATTAGAAAGATAACTGAGGCCTTGTGGAAGTTGGACATGACCTCTATTAAGGCCTTGTGGAGGTTTCACATTATTAATTTTAAGCAATCTCAAATTTTTCATCTTTAAGAAGGCTTCAGCACTCAAACGTTCCTTTGCTTCAATAGCCATGTTTAGCATTATGCCTTCAACAACCTCTGTTCCCTAATGAAAAGAACAATGAAATTAGAGTAATTGGCAAATCTTTAGAAGAAATCATAAGAATATATAAACTTCTATAAGTTTAGGTCTAGAATAAACAACTTACATTATCATTTTTCAATATATGAAGGACATCCTCACAAAGCCATAACCTACTTCGACGACCAGGCTCTTCAGGGGATTCACGACGAACAATTTCTTGACCCATTTCTTGTAGCAAATCATGCATCAACAAAGTTCCCTCTCTATTAATGGTTATGAGCGATTTGTCCATAAGAACATCAATATTGTAGTCTGGATAGTATCCAAAACTTTCTAGTATATCTCTTATGCAATTTTTGTTCTCTCCTTTGAAAAAACATGCAATATCCAAAAACAAATCTTTTTGGGTATCCATCAAACAATCAAAACTTATTTGAAGTATATTTACAATGTTTCTATCAGGTTCTTGTTTCAGTTTATATAAGGTACTTTTCCATTCATCTATTCTTTTTTCAAACAACAAAAAACCTAAAACTTTAAGAGCCAAAGGAAGGCCATTGGCATAATTCACCAAGTCCTTAGACAAATCCACATAATTTTCTTCAGGATAGGGTTTCTTGAAAGCTCTCCAACTAAAAAGCCGCAAAGCATCGTTGTTATTCAATCCCTTGACTGTATATATATCATCCATACCACGTCTTCTCAACAAGTGGCTATCTCTACTTGTTACAATTATTCTACTCCCTGAACCAAACCAATCATGGTTCCCAACTAATGCTTCTAGTTGTTCTTCTCCATCCACATCATCAAGAACAATAAGAACCTTTTTATTACGAAGTCTATTCGCTATAACATTGATCCCCTCAAAAACAGTTGATATATTTTTTTTACTTCCCTTAAGGATGTTAGAAAGCAGTTGTTCTTGTAAAGAAACTAGATGATGATTTTTAGTTTTTTCTCTTACATCAGCTATAAAGCTGCTAGCTTCAAAGCCGCCTGAAATTCTTTCATAAATTTCTAGTGCAAGAGTTGTTTTACCCATTCCACCCATCCCGCAAATCCCAACAAAGCGAACACCACCTGGCCCTTCAACTAAATATAAATCCAACATTTCCATCACACGGGATTCTATTCCAACAAGTTCCTTGGAAATGGTACTTCGAAATATAAGATTCAGTTCCCCAGATATCCTTTCAAGGATCTCTTGGATAATTATTGATTCATGCCTGCAAAGAAGGTAGCGAAACAAGAACTTTGATGACTGTATAATATATAGCATAAATACAGGAGACTGAACATTCAAAATACAAACTTAGATTCATTTAACAAAAGGGGAATCCAAAAAGTGCATAATATAGCATCGTAATTGAGGTTTGATTTGTTTGTCACATCGGACAGTCTGTGAGAACCATGTGCAGAAAAACAGAGGAAAAGCCACCCAATAAAGAACCAATTCATCTGCTGGATCTACAATGGAATAGACCTCTAGGCTGCACTCATGACATTAGTCCTAAATCTGACAACAAAGAATGGCAATCATTTCGCAATGTGCAGGAGCTTAGAGCAGTTGGAATCCATTTGAAGTCAAAAAATAGTAGTTGCTTGGGGGAGAGATAAACTTCACCAGAAACTGGACCTTATACGGCGATGTTAGCAGCCTTATCAGTGCGTCTCCTTCTAATTGTAATAGTTTAATGAGTTAAGAGTGTTCCTAATTTTTTTTTTTTTTTAATAAGCCGATAGTTAGAGTGTGACAAATTTTAATGTCATTTTTGGTAAGTTTCTCAGATTTTAATTTTCATACTCCTTTTTTCTATTTCTTTAATCTTTACAATAAGAAAAAAGATATAACAGATAGACCAGTTGAAGTATTTAATTATTTGCTATATATTTATGCTTCTGGCCTATTCATTTGCCCAGAACATTTTAACTGCTCAAAGAAAAAATTCTACAAGAAATAAAAATTAGATGAAAATGCAGTGTTATTGTGTGGTATTGTGCTCTTTATTTTTTTGTGATTGAGCTTTTTTTTTTTTTTTGAATATCCATGCTTGATATTGCTATACTGTTAATTGGCTAATGATGTACACCATTGAGCTATAAATTGATAGATTAGCTAAAAATTTGAATTAGCCTTAATTACAACTTGGGGTCTAAATCATTACCACAATTAAAATTTGGTAATTGAAGAAAGAAAGGCAAAGAAGAGGAGGATGTAGTCAGAAATAAATTGTGTCTAAGATGGCATTTTTCTAACCTTTATATCATTTATTTGCCGTGTGTCATCCATCAAAATAAAAATTGTACAGAATGGGAGGGTTTAAAACGGTAGGCAAGCCAAATGTAAATTGATATAGGTATGACCACATGAGAAATCTACTACGAATGGAAGTCTATATGGGATTAGACCTTGCATATTAGGAACTTTGGAAATTACAAGCATGTTGATAAAGTCTATGTCTAAACACAATTGTCCTGATCAGGACCCAGCTTGAGTCCTGTTATGAGATAATAGATATTAATTGGGCAGAACCAAAATTTAAGTTTTGTGGGGGGGGATCTTTTTTTTTTTTTTTTTTTTTTTTTTGTCCATATCGAGTAATTCAGTAATAGACTACCATGCCTCATACAATGCAAAGGCCCTTCAACCAAAGTCAAACTGGAGCTTATAATTCCCTAAGTCATAATATACATACAAGGGACAAATAGAAATTTTCTCTAGTTAATCAGATTAGAAAAAGCAAATAAAATCTGTCATGTTATTCCACGGGAAAGTCAGCAAAGCTTTAGTGTAGAAAAATTACCATATTGATGATAATGTGAACAAAAGTACTCCAGTGAAAGACAAATGTTACCTGCTTGCACAGGGATATTGCCCACTTCTTTCAAAGCAGCTTTCCATGCTTGCACATCCCCTTTGTTAATCTTGGGATCTTTTTCATGCTTCTCAAAGGCTTCAGCAAGAGCACCCGCCTGGTTCTGGTTCCGTACATCGGAGGAATCAACATGGTAAAAGATGGGCAAAACTGTCAACTTGGTCTCTTCTATGCATTCAAAAATCTTAGCCAGTTGAATCAAGCACCACCTTGAAGAAGCATAGTTTGTTGAGAGAACGATGATTGCATACTTGGACTCTTCTATTGCTTTTAAGAGCTGCGAAGAAATATACTTTCCTTGCTCAAGTATCTCATCATCATCCCTGAAGGTGATAATACCCTTTTGTCTCAAAGCAATATAGAGATGGTCTGTAAAATTTTTGCAGATGTCAACTCTGCAAAAACTAAGGAACACATCATATTTCAAAGAAGAAGAAGAAGAAGAAGAGGAGGAGGAGGAGGAGGAGGAGGAAGCTGTTTGAGTGGACATAGAAGGATTTGGAAGAAATCGGATCAATGACTAAAAATTTCAGTCACTGAAAAAAAGAAACAAGAAATAGATTTCGGTGCGTAAACTGAAAAGTTGTTGACGGGAAAATCTTAGAAGATGAAAGCAAGTGAGGTTGCATATTGAGAATTGGGTTAGCTTAGCTTTGAGCTGCAAAGAAAGGGAAGAAGAATAAAGATAAAGGTGAGGTTCGCACGAGGATAATGACATTGCAGACTTGCGTGCTGGAGAGAGAAGGAAAACAAATTAACAAAAGAGATTGTCGGAGTTGGTGCCTTTTTTTTTTTTTTTTTTTGGGAATTCACTACTTCGAAATTTGTAAAAGGTGTGGATTGTCAAGTCAACAAAGCAGTCTTCCTTTCATTAAATTACCATTTACATTATTCTAAAAAAATATATATATATCATTTACATACCTTTTTTTTTTGGTTAAAACCATTTACATACTTAAAGTTTAGTCATTTATTATTTATCCCTTAATTTTTAAATACTTAAATTGGACTCATAAGTCATAATATTATGTAGCGTTTTATTCATACTTTATTCCCATGAAGAAACAAAATTATTTAATCAACATTAGTATTATTATTGAGGCAAATAGTATTATTATTGAGGCAAATGATCGTTCTTTAGTTCTTTATTTATTGGAGGAACTCTAGATGCAACATTAATCTGCACTCACATGCACAATAGACTTAAATGTAGTTAATCTTTCTCATTTGGGATGCAACTAGATATATCCTTTAAAAGTTTAAGAAAAATTCCTTGAAAATCTTAACCCACATATACAGCGTCTCTTATAATAATTTGCCTAGCGTTGATGGCCTTGTTTTATTGATGACTTTCTCATGAATAAGGTTTGATTGTTTGATGTGGCATGTTAGAAGCAATTTTCCCAGACTAATTGAGCAATTTCTTGGGAAATAATGGTTAAAGGTGACTCTCTTGTAAACAATGTTTGATATGGCATGTCAAAAATTATATTTATAGTCTAATTGAGTGATGGCTCTCTTTTTTATTTTCATCACTTTCTCTTCTCTCTCTTCTCACTACTAAATTGTTTTTCTCCTCTCTCCTTTCCCGTAGTATGGAAAAGTGGCCCTGATGTACGACAAATTAGGAATTTGGCTACATTTTTCCTAGACTAATTGAGCAATTTCTTGGAAAATAATGGTTAAAGGTAACTCTCTTGTGAACAATGTTTGATATGGCATGTCAAAAGCAATATTTATAGTCTAATTGAGTGATGGCTCTCTTCTTTATCTCCATCACTTTCTCTTCTCTCTCTTCTCACTACTAAATTGTTTTTCTCTTCTCTCCTTTCACACAGTATGGAAAAGTGGTCCTAATGTAGGACAAATTAGGAATTTGCCTACGTTTAGTTGTGGTGGGTTTACGGTTAGGAAAGAAGAGAATTAGAGAGAAGTTAGAGTTATTTTAGGAACAGTACCGTGAACAATAACCTTAGAAAGAGAGAAACAAGAGAAAGAAACAACAAGACCAATGTACCTATTGCTCAAAACACTAAATTTTATTAATCAACTCATTCTATTCTTTGAGTAAATTGAGCACAATATATATATATATATATATATCATATCTATCTATATCATGGTTTTAAAAACCGAACCGGTCATAGAACCGTTTTTTTTGTAATTTCCGGTTCAACCCCGGTTTTTGACCGGTTTTTAGCCGGTTTTCCGGTTGTTGACCGGTTATTGACCGGTTTTGAAGCTTTTAACCGGACCGGATTGGCCCCCGGTTCCCGGTTGAACCGGTCGGACCGGCCGGTCCGGTCCGGTTTTTAAAACAGTGATCTATATATCTAATCTAATCTAATCTAATCTAATCTAATACTATATATAATAGCAGAAGCTTTTAATAAGGTGCTGACACGTTAGCAAAAATGGCCCTTTAAAACGCTGCCACGTGTACAGTTTTCCTTTAAAATTTCGCTCGGTGCGTCGTTTTGGGAGAAACTTATAAAAACACAAACCCGCTTTAGAAAAAACTCAAACCCAAACACTACATCGATTCAGTATCCTTTAATCTATAAAATGTTCAAAAACGATTTCCAAACCCATACCTAGACAATCCGTTAAACAGAGAAGGGGCAGAGTAGAGAGAGCGCAAAAGTCTGAGAAATCTGTCCGCCAATTGCGTCAAGACGTAAGACAATCTAGGCTTCTGCAGAGATACAGAGATAGAGAGACAAAGTTCCTAAGCCGCCAAAAGAGAAATATCTAAGCCTGCCATCACCGTCAGTTTTTTCCCCCATCGTCCGTTCACTCGACAGATGCAGTCCACCGGAACCATAGACAGATGCAGTCCGTAAGCACACAGAACCGTAGGCACACAATCAAGTATCATCAACACCAAGATCGACCTTAGATCTGGTAAAGTTTTTTTATTCTTTCTTTCTTAGATTTGGGTATGAAATATGACTTAATTTTTGGTATTTTGGTTAGATTGGTTTATATTAAAGTATTTGGATTTTCAGTTTTGTTTTGATTTTTTTGCCAACAAGCCCTTCTCAATTATATTTTCTTTACAGAAATTACAACAACAAAAGAAAACAGTTTTGGTTTTTCACTGTGAAAAAACGGAGTTTAAACATTTGTATATGTAACTAATCTTGAAGGTATTTTTAGGATCCTATTAGAATAGGATTTAACGTTTTGCTGCTATATATTTTTTGTTTCCAATTTTATTTTAGGTGGAGATTTAGTTTTGATATTCTGTTTTGTTATTATGGATATATTTATGTATAGAGGATTTCCTCTTTGCGGTAATGGAAGAATGAATGGGCCATTTTTGGGAAGGTTGATACGGTAGATGTGGGTGAGGTTATTTTACAGGTTTATTTATCCATTCTTTTATATGGATATAGAATTTTCTTATTTGTGCTTGCTTGGTATTTAATTGCTTAGTTACATTATTTAAACAACTTCTTTTACACCAATATAATAAAATTTAATATTGACTTATTATAATCATTAATAATGGCATGTATGGGAAATATTGGTAGTTGTTTCACAAATTAGATGAATGATTATCTACGACAGACATTTTGAAAACCACTGGGTCCATATTGAAATTGATGTGAGTTTATCCCACAAATGTTTGAGTGAGTTGATGCAATTATATGCTCACAATTTCTGTTAATGGGTATATAGAGATCAATAGATTTCCGGTTATTATGACTTTGTGATTATAAATTGAAATCAGTGACTAATTGGAAATTATTACTCATTGGCAAATTACAACACATTATATCACCAAATTATCAATCACCAAATTTCCTAATATTAAGAGAATACCACTATTTGTTCAGTATGTTAACCCATCAAGCCATAAACTGTTTAATAATAATTTTTATTCATATATTAGCCAAGTTTGTTCATCATCATTAGTTACTAACAGTATCTGTTAATTGTAATTACTCATTATTCATCTAATGGCCAGCCATCTAGATACCATGGATGATCTCATCTAATTATCCTATGAGCTATTATCCATAACATAAACCTATCTATGTTATATTATATAGACTAATAATAAGGCCTTCCCCATTAAATAATGAACAAACTGTGCTTAATGATGGTCATCAGCTTTAAATGTAGATTACCTATTTACCGTCTAAATTACATAAGACTCATTGAAAATGAGTAATCCATTGAAATATGTGTTGGTACTTAATTTATATGATACTAAGGCCAGATTTGTTGATCAATAATGGGTACAGGCACTTTCTCAAAAAAAAATAATGGGTATAGGCAAATCTTCATAGTTTTCTAATGAAATTCTTTTCACAATTTTTTTAATGGCACGACAATTAGAATGTTGATTGTTTGTTTTTTTTTATAAAACTCAATTCCCTCGGCATACCAGGTCTTACTCATTTTATCCTTTTATAACATTTGGTCTGATTGGCTTACGATGATACTATGATAGTAATGTGAGAATTTAATAGTAAATTGTTGTCTTGATGCTAAGCAAAAAAGTGAAGTTACTATATCTGATTTTTATATTATATAAATTGATAAAGTTTATGTTTGATTGAACTTGGATCAGCTGAACGTTTTTTCACTAATTCAGTTTGTTGTGTATGTGCTATACTCAATTTTCTTTACTGAATTTAATGTGAAAAAAAAGTGTTTTCTTATTCTTGACATTGATTTGACTTAATTTAGATTCAATTTATTTTCCATTTTTTAAATCCCGCAATCTTTGTTGTGAAGTATCATATTGTCTGGGTTTTTATTCCCATCAAATTACATTTCAAGGTTTGCTGTGGCTTGAGCCACATTTTTTAAGGAAGTCAAACACTTTGGTGAGAGTTCTTTTGTGTGTGTCCTTAGTATGTTCAATTCTTTGGTTGATTTATTGATTCTTTCCCTTGATGTGCTATATCATAATAGGTTGTTGGTCGTTGCATCTTCATCATGATCACAAGGTGAAGATAGAGATTACCCTCATCAATAGCTATTGTGTCTTTGTCATTATCACAAGATGAAGATAAACTTCTTTTGTTTTGCCAAACCTTACATTTTTCTATTTGTACCACATATATTTACCTTACTTCTTGAATTGATTCTATTATTCACTATAACATTTGTATATGTCTCTTGATTTTTTATGATATAATTTTTATGTTAAGTTGATCATAATAGCTATTTTAGAAATGTAATGATATAATGTTTTTGCAATTTAAGTCTAATTTTTTGTAATTAAAGTTTAACATTGGTTTATTTGATCCCACGCATTGCGTGGGTCAAATGCTAGTCATATACTATATATAATAGCAGAAACTTTTACTAGGTTCTGACACGTAAGCAAAAATGGCACCTTAAAACGCTGACACGTGTACAACTTACTTTAAAAAAAAATCGCACGGTGCGATTGAAGAGACTCAGTTTCAGAGACAGTTTTTCCTTAAAAAAAAACCGTACGGTGCGTTTGGAAGACACACTTTCATCAAACGTTATCTATAAAAACACCAAGCCGCCTGTTAAAAAAAAAAAACGCAAACCCTAAAACGTTCCAACTTCCGTTTCTCCTCTTTCGGATACTCTCTCCTTTCGCTTCCTTTTGGTTTTCTTGACACCGATGCTTACGATACATAGGTCTAGGAGGAAAAAAACAAACTTTGCGATTCAGCGATGAGGCAGGAGACAGACGTTGAGAGAACTACCACCGGTAAGTTTTTCTTTTTTTCATTCTTTCTTAGATCTGGTTATGGGTATGAAATATGAATTAGTTTTGAGAAATTTGGTTGGATTGATTTTAATTTAGGTATTTGGGTTACATTAGGTTTTGATTTGATTTTTTGAAATTTGGGGTTATATATGATTTAGGTTTGGAGAGGGCAAAAACAGAGAAATAAGAGAGAACAAGAGTTCGTTATTCAGAAAGAGCAGAAACCTTTATCGGTAATTTTTTTTTTTTTTAAATATTGCTTTAAACGTTTGAGTTGATTTTGTATTAGGTTTGGGTATTTAATTGAATTGATTTTGATTCAATATCTGTCTTCCTTTTTTACTTTTTCCCCTTAAACTACACTCTTAGATACCATTTAGAGGACAAAAAAACAGCGGGTCGGAGATTGAAGAAGTTTGATTTTTTTAATTTGATTTTGATTGTCAATTTGTCAATTTGAATTTTTTTTTTTTTCAATTAGTTTGTTCTGGGAATGGGAACAATTAAATAGGAATGTTGATTGAAATCACTAGCAGACAAATAACTTGCGGAGAATGACTTAGTTTTGGTTGATTAGTAGTTTGGATTTGTTTTGATTAACATTTTTGGAATCCATTTATATATATATATATATATTAATATGGGCATGTTGTTCATTTGGGAAAGGTTACCGTGTAAATTTTAAGGATTTCTCTGTTTTTCGGCATTGATAAAGGTTACTGATATAGATGCTCTTATGCTATGGGCGCATCAACTTTTATATGTTTATCCAAGTCAATGATATGGACTTTGCAGCACCATGACAAGGATAAGATAATCATGGCCTTTTATGAATCAAGTTCTAATTCAATAAAAAACAATATATCACATGTATTAATCACAGCACACATGAATAAATCTAATACTTATGCAGAAAAAATTACTGCAAAATTTTTAATATGAAGAAAAGAACTTTTCTTTCATTCTAAAACACAATTAACACATTAGTGCTGTTTTGTTCTCAAAGCAAATTGACCTGTAAAATTGTTATGATTTCATTAATTTTTTTCCCACCTTTTCCCAACAGCCAAATAGATTGTTAGAGTTCTCTTTTTTTTTTTTTCTTTTTTTTCTTTTTTTTTTCTTTTTTAAAGGCTATGCTTTGTAGCAAATTTGGCTTAATTGTGTTTGTATAGTTTTACAATTCAGTCTGCATCTAAGATTACATATAGTCTTAGTTTTGCGAAATTTGAGTTTCTATTAGTCATATTTCTATAACTACTAAATTTAAGTCCAAACTGAGTTTTATATATATGGCTTGTGGTCTCTAGCATTTCTTCCTACAAAACAAATGCATATGTATAGTTTTAAGTTTGACTAAACCATGTTTCAATAGATTTTCATACTATACGTATTTTTTTAATTTATAAATTGACATTTAATGTAATTTTTCTCTTTAGTTAAATATGGATGATAGAAAGGTTCTAGCGAATGTGAAGATGAGAGACATACTTTGGTTTATGGTGGTTGACTATTTCAACAATTACACTTATCAAAAAAGACTATTTCAGCAATTACATGTTGGTGCGTACACATGTATAGAAGGAAATCTATTTATGTGGGTGAGGTTTAACCAACATATATTGAAGACTGAATTATATAATGGATTGAATGGTGTGATTAGAATCCTTATTTTGAATAAGAAAAATCTTTGAAGAGGAATGAGACTAACTTATTACTAAAAATTTTATGATATTATGATTTTGTTTAGCTATTTTATAGAGTTATCTTAGAAGTTTTATCATATCATGTTTATATTATTAGATTATGATAGTAGTAGGTTTAAGGAATAAGTGAAAATTGTAGTACCATACTAATAGAAATTCTTTATAATTCTTTGATTCTATACCTATTATTAAAGGATTTTACATATTTTTCCATAATTAATTTTTTTTCCCCATGTGATATGCTTAATAATCAATGCTGTTTGGTTCTTTAGAATTGGTTTTTTTCTTTGCTTTCTCTTTCATTGTATTTGATAGATAGTATACCTACAAAAAACATAAATGAGTGTCTTATCTTAAGTTCATTGTCTTCTCATACATAACCATCTATTGAATGGATAGAGTATGGAGAATATGTGTCTAAAATTAATGAGAAAATTTGTGGTTTATATGCATTTATGATTTTTTTTTTTTTGTTTCTTATGAAGCTTCTAAGATACATTTACTTTGTGCAGTAGATAAATGTTGGTGTTGAACAGAATCTACAAAGGTCTATATTTATTCCTCACAAAAGGGACATGATTGGAGGAAAATAAAAAGGGGAAACGATATTTGACCGATTGGAAGGGAGCAGGAACAAAAAGAACAACTGAGATATGAAATGAGCTGATGCTGAATTAGCATCTTCGAATGCACTTGGTTGGATTGATTTAGATTTAGATATTTGAGTTAGATTTGGTTTTAATGGGTTTAAAATTAATTTTGTTTTGAGTATTTGTATTAGATTTGGATTAAATTAGTTTTTGGTATCTGCCTATGGTGTTTGTAATTAGATTTGTAAATGGAGATATGTGTTGGGTGTTTAGTACGTGGTAAAAGTGTATTTAAATATTATTAAAAAAATTTCTTTTCTAATAAATGTAAATAAAAAGGTTCCCGCACATAGTGCGGGTTAAAAAGCTAGTATATATAATAGACGAAACTCAGAGAAAGTGAGTGCCTACAATTAAGGATGTTCTGACACGTATACAGCTTTCAAATAAAACAGCCGCACGTTACAACGTTTGGCCTTTTAAAATCTGCCACGCTTAAAACCAAAAAAAAAAAAGATTCACTTTGTTAAAACACTGTTTGGGAGCCTCTTGGTATAAAAAGAAACCAACCGCTTAAAACACAAAAAAAAAGAAAAGAAAAGAAAGATTCTTCACGGAGAAAGGGGAGAGAGAGAGAAAAGAGAGACAGAGAAATAGAGAGGCAGAGAGAGTTCTCCGTTCCCTCGCCAGACTTAGAGCACCGGTGCAAGCAGAAAGAAAAATCTATGGGCATCAACACCGTTAGGCTATATATCTGCCACCATCAGATCGTCGGAACCGGCTCCGGTATGTTTTTCTCTATTTTTTTAGATTTGGGTATGAAATATTACTTTTTATTGAGTTTTTTTGTTGGAAAGGTTTAGATTTGATTTTGGTTTTGATTCCTTTTTGTTTCGGGCTTTGGGGTTCTCCATGAAAATGTTTGTTTTCTCAATTTTTCGATTTATTTTGATATCACTAAGCCTTTCCCTGTTTTCTAATATCTACGTTCATAGATTTTTTTTTTTTTTTTTTTTTTTTTTTTTGGGGTTTTGATTTGGAAAACCGGTTTTGATTTGGAAAACACCTTTTGATCTGTTTGGCAGCGTTAAAACACCTTTAACCAATTAACTGAAAGTTACTGCTTCAATTTGGTTTAAACATATTGCGATGTGAATTGTTTATTGTCTTGGGCAACATGACTAATACTTTTGGAATTCCAGACTGCAATTGGCGAAGGTAGTGGAGATATTGGAAAGAAAATAAATCATGGTGGTGATGTCGATGGCGATGAAGATGATTACTTTGATGATGGCGATGAAGGGGATGGCGGAGGCCTATTTAGGAGACATAAATTTCTTGAGGAGGTTATAATTCTTAAATATGCTCTTTAGTAGATTAAATGTTTTTTGGGTGCTGTGTTTTTTTTTTTTTTTTTTTTTTTAATTTTTTTAAGATGTTTAGCGCTACTGCGTTACAGAGGATGGCTGGCCATCGCCATCTGATCTGCTGCTCTGCCTCATCTCTCCTCTGCAACAAAATTTTTCTAAAGGTTAGCGTACTCTTTTCTTCTTCAAATACTGTTTTGGTTTTCTGAAACTTTTCTCTATTGCTTTTCCTTTTCGAATTAGCATATTAAATCTCCAATATGTATATGTTTTTAGTTTAAAACCAGATGTTTGTACTACAAGAATTACCATCTTCCTTTTCAATATATCTGTATTTCAAAATTTTCTCCATACCGAATTTTCTAGGGTTCTTCTTTGACTCCTTTTGAAATATGGATGGGTTTATCTCTCTTTCTATGGAAAAATTATAATTTCCGGTTTTAAGTACTGGTAACATAAGGGATTCTGCCCTTGATTTTAATGGCCAAATTTCAACTTGGATGGTTAAAAGTCTGAAAGTTTAGAGTGTGTAATGATGGGTTTATTCTCTGTCTATGGATGATTTGGTCTGAAATTATTATTTTTGGTTTTAAGTTTTAGTAACATTAGGGATTTCGCCCTTGATTTTAATACTTGGATGCTTTAAAATCTGAAAGTTCGAGTGTATAGTAATTTATAATTTTTTTCTAAGTGAAATTATGGTTTTTTGGATTAATTACTGGGTTTTTGAAAAATAAATAAATTAATTGATAACCAACTGATTACTATACACCTTCCAACAGATTGTTAGACACTGTGTTATTGAAATTATAGAAAACCTTCTTACCCTGTCATTTTGTTGAAATTCAGATTTGCTGCATTTCTCTGTCAAGTACAAAACTTGAGTTATCTGCAAGCAGAGTTGCTGGAACAAACTGATAGGTTAGGAAAGCCTAATTTTTCCTTTGTTTATCTGATAATTCTGTCTATTATGTATTCATTGTTTGAATTTCTTCTGTTTTTGCATATTTTAGACAGCTTTTTCTATTTAAAAAAAAAATGCATTCCATGATTCTTTTTCAACTAACCTGTAAAATTGTTATGTGTTTTTTTGTTGCAGTCATGCTTTGTGATCAACTTCCTTATAATGATTACTTCAGCTTCTTTTTGTAGACTTTGTTTCACCTTAGGACGGCCTTACTATCCCTCTATTTATCTGATATTTTGGATTACATTTTGTTGATTGATGTATTTGGGATAGTTCTAAGCAAAATTAGATTGTTAGAGTTCTCTTTGGTTTATTTTTTGAAAATAAAAATCCTTTTTTTAGGCTTTACATTTCAGTCTACCTCACAGATTAAATTTTCTTGATTCTAAGGGATTTCAGTTACTATTTGTGATGATTCTGTGAATGAAACTTTCAATTTCAAATAGAGCTCTTCTATATTTTGTTTGTGATCTCTAGCATTTTTCCCCACCCATGTTTGTAAGATTTGAGTTGCTATAGTGGCAAATTATTTATTACAAGTTTTGGTATCTTATATTTGTATCTATTTAATTGTTAGCCTCTATCTTTCATACTGTTGAATACTTTGTTTTGTTGAGTTATTTTGGAACTCCATGCATCCATCTTAATTTCGGGCATTTTTGCATATAGGCTCAGGCTGTTGTTTTTCCTATTAAATAAGTAGTGTTGTTCTCAAAGAAGTTGGTTGTAAGTGAATGGTTTGATTCAAGTGCTAATTTGAAGATTTTATTGATTAAGGTAGGTCAAGATCTTTTTTCATATTTAAGTGTGGGTAGACTCATTACATGAAATTGAGTGTCCATGTGCTGAATTAGCAACATGTGTGCACCTTAAGGCAATATCTTTACATGAGATAACATAGGAGAAGAAGACTAAGACTTGGTGACATTTGCTGGCTGTATTACATGAACAAGAATGCAGAACTTTAGAATATTGGTTCTTCAAATTATTGCAGAAATTTGACTGCATAATTTTGTTTTAGAATTATTTATCAAAAAAACTGTGTGCTGTGAATGATATATGTGATATATTCATTCAATTTTCAGATACTATGGCTTGGCATGTATATAATTTTATATGGGTACAAACTTGATTTGTAAAAGCTATGGTTACAGATGCACACCGCTAATGGGATTGCTAGGTTTGTTGAGGTATGATATAATTTTTTTAGTTTAGTCATGTAATAATTGAATCAAACGTCAGAGAGGTTCTGAGATACGGAATTAGAAATTGGCGCTGTTCCGACTAAAGGTACGCATCAATTCTGTGTTCATTCTTTTTCTTTTGGTGCTTTGTTGTGAAAATTGATTCTAACGGCATAAACAAGAATGCAAAACCTTAGATTTTTGGTTCTTCAAATTACTGCAGTAATTTTCCTGCATAATTTTGTATTAGATTTATTTATTGAAAAAACTGTGTGCTGTCATTGATATATGTGATATATTCATTCATTTTTCGGATACTATGGCTTGGCATGTATATAATTTTATATGGGTGCAAATTTGATTCGGAAAAGCTATGGTTACAGATGCACACTGCTAATGAGATTGCTAGGTTTGTTGAGATATGATATATTTTTTTTGTTTTTGTCAAGTAATAATTGAAGCACTAGAATTTTTATTATGATTCTGATATATCTATGGAATTATATGCTTGACATCATTCGTATGCTTTTATATCCTTAGATTAAATGAATATATATAGATTCATGTGCGGATATATAAATATATATATATATATTTTTTTTTTACTATTGGTTTTTTGATATCAGTTCATGATTATATGGGTTAGATTTTATTTTAGCTAAGGTTTTTGGATTAGAATTGTTTTTGTTTTGGGTATTTGGTTTAGATTTGGTTCTTTTTGAGATTATTGTTTTTGGGTAAAAGAAATTGAAAATGGTATTGAATCGCAACAAACTGTTCATCTTCTACTATTTAGAAATCTCCCTTTGAAGATACTTGCAGCCAATCACAGGCTCTTTACTAACAGAGGCAATACCAGGTCATATGGTGCCAATGTTGATGAATAGTAGTTAACCTTTTAAGCTTGATATTAATTATGATTTAATTATAGTCAAAGCTGACAGTTTTTTAAACTGCATTATTAGTCTATTGAGAGAGAGGGTGATCCTACTTCTTTAAATTGGTAAGTTTTATTTAAAATGAGGTATGATTTTAATTTGTATTAGTCTGTATCTGTCAATTTTGTTTTGTTTGTTCACCTATCTTTTGTTTATTTATTGTTAAAATACTTTCTTTGTTTTCATAATTATAATTGTTTGTTCAATGTTCAAGATCAGCTTTTGTAAGAGCTGAATCTATCTTCATCAAAATGTATAAATATTGTCTACATTTGTTGGATTCTTCTTCATTTGCAAAATTTATGGCTTTGTTTTAATGTTTTGATGTATTTATTTCCTAAAATGTGTAATACGACTGTTAGAGAGAATAAGAAGGAAAAATGTATTTTATTTTAATGGTAGATAAATGCAGAAAATGTATTTTGTTGTTCCAACTTTATGGTTGTTGGTGGGTGAATTTCCTTTAATAAAACAATGAATGTAATTGCTATTAAGTTGACAGAAATTGCATGTAATTCATTTTATAGATCATGTTTGGTTGGAGGACACCTTTTATTCTTTGAGTTTAACACTGTAGAATACATTCAAAGTTTGTGTGTGCGGCAGCCAATGTGGCATGACCACAAAGCTGAAGCTACAAAGGGGTATCAAAGATTTGATTGATTTACAGATACTTATTTTAAAGCAAATATGTCTGTTAAAATGAGAGAATACTATGCATATCGATTGTGTTCGTAACTAGATTTCAACATGCATACTTTAGAATGTATAGTAATAATAATTTTTTTGTAAATGGAATTATGGAATTTTTTGGATTAATTACTGCATTTTAAAATAATAAACAAATAGATTGATAACTAATGTATCTTACACATTTTGCAACCAATTTTTTTCTTTACAAATTGATTTTATTAACCAAATTTCTCTTCTACTTATTTCATACTTCAATAACTATATTCTCTGGAACCCACAGCATTATCAATTAACATTTTCTTTAGATCATGTGTTGATGCTAAGTTATGTCTGTCTTTTAGAAGAAGGCCTACACATTAACATCATTATTTGAACAACTAACCATCCACCCCCTTCCCTATTTTACCATCACATTAAATATAATATATTAAGTTGATTGTTTTCTAATTCATAAAATGACCCCACGCATTGCGCGGGTTAAACACTAGTAATATATATAATAGCAGAAGCTTTTACCGGACGCTGACACGTTAGCCAAAAAAAGTCCCTTAAAAAACTGACACGTGTTGAGTAAATTCTTTAAAATCCCGCTCGGTGCGTTTGGAAAAAACGAAAAATTACAATGATACACTACGTTAAAACAGTGTTTGGAGCCTCTTGGTATAAAAAGAAACTAACCGCTTAAACAAAAAGAAATAAAGAATAGCAAGAAAGATTGGTACACAGAGAAAGGAGAGAGAGATGAGGCGCGCCGAAGACCCTAACACACAGAGAGAGCGAGAGATCCCAACAATGGCGACACGTTTCAAGGAGAAAGGAGAGACACCCCGTAACTCCTCTCTCTTCTCAGAAACCCAAAAATCAAAACCATATCCTTCCCCCAAAATCAAAATCCAAAACTTAGATGAGAAAGAATTAAGCGATCAGAGGTGCCATTCTTACGCAATCTCCAATTCTCTCACACAATGGACACCGAATCATCAGACCAACTCAACTTCAACTCTACTACTACTACAGAAGAAACCCTAAACAAACCCTAGACGACGGCACTACTACTATTGCTGTCACGCCCACCAGATCCCCTCGAAGAAGAAGAAGAAGAGGAAGAACCAACCGTTGAGGCTTCCGATCAGCCTTCTGTAACCACTGTCGATTCTAACGCGAAGTACGGTGAGGATTCGAAGAGCACTGTAGCCGCTGCCTGTAGCACGGGATGTTGTTGATGTGGATCCCCGGCTTCCAATATTCAGAAGAAGATCCGCCGTGCCGAGCGATTCAGTGTTTCTTTGCAACTGACCGAGGAGAAGAAGCGTAATTCACGAAAAGAGAGGTCTTTTTCTATTTGTGTTTTCTTTTTAATTATTGCATTGGTGTTTAATTTCAGTAAATCTACATTTTTTTTTCTTTGTTTCTTTTAATGTTTCATACATAATTTTTTAAAATACTAATTTTATGATATTTACCTGTTTAGGATTATTGAATAATTTTCGTTGTTCATGTTTGTTAACTACCCTGACATATTGAAACAGTGGTTGCTGCAAATTTTTTGGGTTTTTCTCTTAAAAGACCATAATTTGCCAATTGGGTTATATATGAATTTTTGGGTTTTAGGATCAATTAGTTCAAGTTGGTTTCTTTTTATATCTGTATACGGTTCTTATATATGTTTGTATATATCATATTAATACTCTTCTTGCTAGCAAGGTTATGGGATTTTGATTCTATAAGAGCCTATATGGGTTATATAGTTATATATGATTTTTTGGATTTTAGGATACTTAATTAAATTGGTTTTTTCCTCTCTTTTTTCCCCTTTTCCCTGTGTATTTAAGTTTTGAACTCAATTTGAATTTGTGAGTTTTTCCTTACATATACATTATGATTGTTGATTTATGATTGTGGTCTCTATAGCATTTATTCTTTTTTGGTGTTTGTGGGTTTGAAGAATGAAGTGGATTTTAATCAGAAAGTGTTGAAGTCCAACTGAAGATTTTTGGCAAAAACAAGTTTGAAGAGAAGCCAGTAAGCACCACAGTTTTGAAATTTTCTGATTTGCATTTTTTTAATAGAATAATTTGCATAAGTTCATGATTTGTTTTTGAAGCAATTCGAAGATTTAATTGAACTAACTAGCATGGCTCTTCATTAAAATTTATCTTTATACTGTTGAAAGCAACAATGTGTGCTAATTAAAAAGTAGATTTGGGTGTTTTGTCATTTGATGAGTTGCCTTGAATGTGTTTGATTATAGTTGTCAATCGGACTCGCATTAGAGTTGTGACTGAGATTTATACTACTATGATTCAAAAGAACAAAAAACAAGCCCTCTCTCAAAACTCTTTATAAAAAACAGAAAATGCCGAGAAGAAACCTGCACTTGACCATAAATTAGAATTTGATTTATGATTATTTCAATGAATGAATTATGTAGACTGCTTAAACTATCTTTTGGAATTGTCTTCCAAGTTTCAGGCTTCTTTATTCTGTGTAGTTGAGAGGGAATTAGTAGCTAGAAAGTGGATGGATTTACTGCATTTTTCTATGTTGATAGCAATTTTCCATTTTGACTTGCAGGAACATTCTCACAAATTTGGAGACTACCTCCCTTTACTCAGATATGTACTGAGATATGTACTGAGTACCTACTTTACAATGAGCATAAAACATGATATTAAATCTATATCAATGAAAATGGTGTCCTCACACACTATATATAAAAGAAACTGAGGAAACATTAAATTTTTATAGTTATATTTTTCCAGTTTCTTTCATTCCTGTTGTAACTGAGAGACAGAGCTAAGTTAAACATGCAAAGGGTTAAACTTTATTTGAATTTTCATGTTTTATTAATAATTTTGTTGTGTCTATTGTTATGAAACAAATTGGAAAGCTTGGAAAGGGTACTTTTATACAAGTTATTTCGGTATTGGATGTAATATTACATAGGCTATTTTTTCTTCTCATCATCTTTTGAGTAGTTGAGTGCATGATCAATTGCTTAGTGGAACACTATGGTGTTTTACCCATAGAGACAGAGCAGATTATAATTGTTAGATAATAATGAAAAGGGTAATGATAAGTGCGAGTGATTTCTCATCATAGTGTTCATCAAAATTTGGTTCATATTATGTTCAGATATATAGATCTAGCAATCCAACTTTTTCTTTCCATTGGTTCTCTTCTCTTCCCTTTTTTTTCAAAGAAACATAATGATATCAAAATCTTATAACTTTATTGCTCCTAATGAAACCATTTTTACAATTATTTACAATCTTATATACTCTCATCATTTCATGTATTTCTACAATTATGCACAGGTTATCATTTTCACAACTCTTATCTTTTGAACAAATTTATATCCAAAAACAAAAAAACAAAAAAAAGGAGGAAAATTATAAGTGAAACTCATGACAATAGATTGATTATAGTTTTTGTTTTGTTTTTGCTTTGGAATGCTCTTCAACATATATACTTGGTCATGTGTGACTTTAAGTGAAGCTAAGCATTGTTGGCAATAGAAATTTAATAGTAGAACAAATGAAAACCTAAAGCAAAAGCTATTTATCTGTCTTAATTTGGGAGTGAGAACTTGGTTTTGCTGCATTACTCAATCAAGGTTTAAGGTTTGGCTACCTTTTTCCCTAATTTCTTCTTTTTTTCTTTTTTTATATAAATTTCTTGAGTTCTGTTTTCTTGAACTGATTATGTTTTGTCGATGATTGCATGCTAAATACTTGGCTATCCAATATCAGAACATAAGTTGGCCTAAAAATTTGGAGGAATATGTTTTTATGTTGTCATTGCTTTCATTGCCATCTTTCTGACTTCTGTTTGTTTTGATGTTGGTAGCATGTACAATTGTGCTCTTTTTTCTTTTATCAAAGAAAATCTTATTATTTCATTGTTGTACCGTAAAATTGTTGGAAATTTGGAATTGCTTTAGTTTTTTTACCATTTTTGCAGCAGCCTAATAGAAGGTTGGAATTCTCCATAAATTTTTTTCACTACAATTCAAACTAGCTCAATGATGAAATTATGTTGGTTTTTGAGAGATTTTAGTTTGTAATATTGAGGGTTCTATAATTGCTAATTTCAATTTTAAGCTAGTTTTGTATATTTAATTTGTGGTCTCTAGCATTTTATTTTTTTCAATGTTTGAGGGTTTTGGCGTTTTGGGCTGCTCTTAATAAGCATATGATTCATAAAGTGTTTCATGTACTGTAACTGTTGATTTTTATAATTCACATAATTTTTCATATATGCGTGCATCCACCCTTTGGTGTTAGTTCTTGAGTTTTTATTGAAAATTTTGCTTAGCAACCCATTGAAGAGATAAAAAGAAGGTAGTGGACTGATTTTCTATTGATGAGTAATGGAATCTTAGGGATGTGCTTTAGTAATACAACATTTTGAATCAAAAGAAGGGGTCACATATTAGGTTTTACTTTCTCTACTAACAGAGGTTTTATTTATTATATATGTCCTTTAAGGGTTGATTTTCTTAATAGGTTGTAGTTTTCTTTTAAGATTTTGTTAAATATTGTTTTGCTGCATTACTCAATCAAGGCTTAAGGTTTGGCTACCTTTTTCCCTAATTTCCTTTTTGTTTTTTTTCCAATTTCTTGAGTTCTGTTTAGTTTAGTTTTCTTGAACAAATTGTGTTTTGTCGATGATTGCATGCTAAGGGATTACTAAATCAAAGTCTTTTTTCAGTTTATCTAAAGTCTTTAACTTCTCATTCCCAACTACTTAATGCTACAAAGGGTCCTCTCACTGATAAGACCATTTATTATACTTCAATAAGAGTTACTGAATTAATTTGACAAGTCAAATTCTGTTTTCATTTTTACATAAGTGCCTGCAGATTGCAGAGTGACATGATTTGGAGGTACTAATAGATGAAGCTTTTTCTTTGTGTCCATTAAGGGTTGATTTTCTTTTAAGATTTTTTGGTGGGCTTAGGCATCACCAACTATAGATTTAGATGCTCTAAGAAACACTTTTATGGTGACATGGCACATAATATTTAACAATGCTTTTACTTGGTTCTCTTTTAGAATAGCGTTATTTCCTGTTGGCTCTTCTTTCACATATGGTTGTTAGAGACAATTTTGTGATGCCATCTCTAATCACCTATGAAAATGTTTCCAATCCTTAGATAGTTAAAAGTAGAAAACATAGACATGTTTGATGCCTGCAGCTCATTGTTATTAATGAGTGACATCTTTGAGAAGATGATCCCATGAAAATTGCATTATCAAATTTAAACCATAACTGAAATATAAAAGTTGCATTTTATAATTTAAATATATAACAATAAACCTAAAGCATAAGAGCCGGAAATAAAGAAATTACGTCTCCATAGACTTATGGGGGATAAACTTGGTAATAGATGTGTTATCTCATATAATTGTGTATTCATTTATTTACATTTTGTATACAGGTGAATATTATGATGAGGAGGTTGCTGGTAGAGTGTATGATCTTGCTACCTTAAACAGACAATCTATATCAGTAGTTAAATGAATAACATATTCAGTTTTATACAAGTTTGATATTTCTCAATTATATACAAAAAATTGTAATATTCAATTTGATTTTTATACATAGTTGAGATTTCTCAGTTAAACTGGCCTTCATTTGGGTTCTATTCAATATTTCGTTGCTTTAGTACAATTGGTAGGCTTCACCCATTGTTTCTTACATTTCCATGTTTTTACATTATAAACATTGTTTGCATTTTCCTTTGGTGTAGTAGGTATTGTCATTAAGAAAAAGTGAAATTGATAATTTGGTATAAATTAGTGGCACTACATTTTTGGAATCCCTCATATAGTGAGGATGTGATTTTTTTTATTTTTTATTTTTTTTTTTGGGGCTAAGTGAATTCTGTGAGACTATTAACTTCTGTGGTTGATGTAATTCATAGGTTATTACTATAGGATTTGAATTTCATGATATTTTAATTATTAATTATTGTTAGTTGAAGACATTGGTACTTGCTTCTAGCAAAAACAAAGTCAACTATTATCTCTCTTGGACCACCAATTGTTTCTGTGAATTCTTGCAATTTTATTATTATTATTATTATTTTGTATTATCTAATTATGAAAATTTTAAATTTTCGCCTATGGTTTGTCTTTTGTAATAAATAAAAGTATCCCGCACATTGTGCGGGTTATAAGCTAGTATATATAAAGACTCTTAATTGTACTAGTAGTAATAGGATTCCTACTAGTATTAGGACTATAAATAAAACTTAATAAATACTAACTTGGACCCAAAGTAAATAAACCTAAGATACTTAGAATACCTTAGAAGATTCTAGACTCAACTAAATTACCAAAATACCCTCAATTCACAAAAATTACAAATTTGCCCCACCATATAAGACTAACCGTGAGAACCCAATAAAAAAAAATTCTTGAATAGGTGAATTTGCAAAGTAATAGCATTTTAATCTTCCATGACTCCATTAGGTCCAAACAGTAACTTCCAAGCAAACAAATTTGAAAAATTCTAGGGACACCTAATTGCACCCCAATTTCATAATTGTTAACTTGTGTGATTATAAGTAGACAATTTCTACCCACCACTTTTCATTGACCACTCAAAATCGCACAAGTCTACAAATTATGAAATTTGATGTGAGAATGTGTGTCCATTAGCAGCTTCATCAAATTTAGATGCGAAGAGCATAAATGCTAAAGTGGAAACACAATAACAAATGCACAAGATGCAACATTAATCTGCACTCAAATGCCAATAGGCTAGTTAATCTTTCTCACATAGGATGCAACTATGTTAATGCAAGAGCAAAACCAAAATTATTTTAGAATTTACATTTTCAGATTTTTGTATTTATCTCAATAGGAAATTGGATAATTGTAAACTTTTATTCGGATAGAGATTAGATTTGAGATTAGATAGGGATTATTATTTGAGTTCAGTTAAGATTAGTTTTCATTAATTGTTATCTTTTACTACCTCTTTATTTCTTGAGAGCTCTAGCTCTATATAAGAGTCTAGTTTATTTGTATTGGAAGATAGACATGATTAATGAAATTCAGATTGGATAAAGCCTAAGGTGCTGATTCCAAGTGATCCTAAGTGCCGATTCTTAGGTATATCTTTACTTTCCTAGTTACTTTTATTTTTGGCCTGCATCATATGTTCTTTGAAGTTTGGAATTCGTTGTTGAAGTTTGAAATTCCTTGAAAAACTTAACTCGTATATAATACTCTCATAATAATTGCCTAGTGCTAATAGCCTCATTTTAATGGTGACTTTCATGTGAACAAGGTTTGATGTGTTGCACATCAGAAGCTATATTCTTGGTCTATAGTGGGAAATACAATGACAAAAGAGCGATGAAATTCAAAGGTGCTAAAGTGGGAAGCCAAGGACAAATGCAACCATCAAGCATATTAAGAAATTATAGTGTCAAGCGCCTGGTCTAGGTGCATCTCCTTAACTCCTCAAGACTCAAAAATTGTTGCATCTACACAAAAGAAATGTGAACGGCTCTTGTTTTTATCATTTTGGATAATTCAGAAATTATTATTGATATGAAACACACCTATACAAACAAAAACACTTGAAACACTGAGACTTTAGCTAGTCCACTACAACAAAGACATCTGCCTTGACATAAACTCCTTTCTCAGCATGAAAACAGTGTTATATCATCCCAACCCAGTTCTACACAGAGATGCAAGTCTTTAGACTAAACTACAGCCCCTGATTGGTGGTAATCATACCCAACATCTTGTTTTTATAAACAAAACAATCACAAACCCAGCTACTAGCAAACTTTTAACCAGGTACCATGAAGGATGAAACGAGGCACAAACCAGTTACAACGGAGAACTCTGTTTAGGATAAAGTTGCAACCACTTCCTTTAAACATCAACCTAAACTTGACATCTTTTCTCAAACTCTTCATATGCTTTCCTCTGTTTTGACCTCTCCAAGAATTCTTGAGTTTCTTTAAGATAATAAGGAATTTCTGAGGCTCTTCCCTTTGATACTCCGGCTACCCACATGAGTGCCTATTAGGCCCAAGCATGTCCCAACGCTGACAAGAGGCATATCATGATGACATCTAGGACAGACCTCTGCCGAGGAATCCTATGTACTTTTTGAGAAGCATACTCAGCTAAAATTTCATCAGCAAATGTCACAAAATCAAAACCCCCTATGACATGTCATTCTTTCATCCTGAAGAAAAATGCATAATGATATTAGTCAAGCCAAAAACATATGGGCAACACCTAAAAGGATGAGATACATACTACTAAGCATATGCAATTACAGTACAAAATCAATTTACATGATGTGCAAATAGCAACGTGAAAAAACCATGCAATCAATTAGCACCAGGAAAAGCCTCTGAAGAGTTACTAAATTTCAATTTGCATCCCAGGATTGCAGAATATTTTTCATTTGTTTTCCATTTAGTGCTACCTCTAAGTGTTCAATCATGTGTTCATTTTTTGTCTTGTAGTCACATCTCAACATCTTGATTTTAGCCATTACTAGTCTTGTGCAATTTTGAATCTTTGCTATACAGATAAGGTGGCAAAAGTTATCTCTCGGCAAGCAAGCCCATTTGAAATAGTTGTCAAGAAAAAAGATGTAAGTAATATTCATCAGCAAACCCTCTACACCATTCTCAATTAACCTAGATGCAAATCCACTACTTTACCATGGGAAGATACAAGTCCAAAGCATGGCCAAACTGACTGAAATGCAACTGCACATTATCAATAGTAGCTTCAATCGGAATACATCCAATGAAAAGCCTCTTTCCCCACTTAGCAGCTGAACTCATCAAAGGACAGCACAGTCATCAGCAGAAGCAGAACCAACCACCATTTCAGCAGTCATCAGAAAGTCCTCTTTACCTCCAAAAGATAACTCTCAATTCACTGGCATTTGCCCAGTTACATGAGCATGATCCGCAGGAGACGCGGTGTCAACAACAATCTGCACACCCCTCGTCCCCCAAACAAAAAAAATTGACAAATTGATGTCCAGTAAAATGGAGCACCAAATTAGAAAACACAAAGATGCTTAGGAATTAATTGAAAGTCATAGCATCTATGAACAAAATTTCTTTGGCTGTTTCATTTACTGAGGTATGTTTAAAAACCCACCAGAGAACCAGAATATTAAGAATGTCAAAAACTGTGGTTTACTAGCATTGAGGCTTGTATAAAGCTTCTCATTCCATCATTTTTCCTTAATTGAAAAAACATTGTTTAAGTTTAAGAAAAATAAATAATACATAAGGGCTCATATAACTTTTGAAAATATATTTTATAGTGCAGTTTGAGATTCAGAGAACAGTACAAATCATGCACAGGAGATCTATCAACACAGTTCCAAATCGAGACATCGTCCCATAAAAATTTCTGTGGACACCAGCATTTTACCCAATCCCACACAGATCATATATACAAGCAGTATGCTTATCTCATATGTTACTTCCATGACCACTTAAATGATGTGAAGTGCTGGCAATCAAATATTCTAATTTATTTTTCTTTTCCATCTGTGCCAATCTAATTCAACTATAACCTACAAACAACAATCATCACAAACCTTGTAAGTTTTAAATGTTTATGATGTTTATCCAAAAGAATAGAAAGCATATACATATGGCAATCTTAATCTATCTATTTCTGAAGTAAGGTTGCCCATTTTGCAATAAAATTTCCCGTGTTTATAAATTTCTTAAACTTCAAATCTTCAATAATCAACATCCACATCCCACCAATAATTAATCAGTAACCCAGAATGCCAGAGTCAATTTGACTGGCCAAAAACTATATATGATCTAAAATCAAATTGTGATGTCCTTAACAAAAGTGCACAAATCTAAAATCAAATCAAAAAATAAATGACATATCATGTAGGACAGATCTAAGTTTGGAAAATTTGATTTACAAGGAAAGTTAAAACAAATAAATATTTTTAAAAAATGAGGCAGTGTTAATGTGGGTAAAAGGGATGGAAAAGTAATTTCTCACCAAATCACAAAGAAAAGTGGAAATAATTGAGATCTTTTATATAAATTTATGACAAAAGGAAGAGCACAGAAGTAATGAAGGCAGCAATGTGAGTAATGGAAATGTTATTCTAAAACTTGTTTTCCCTCATCTTTAAGAATGGGATCAAGGGGTTGTCCCAGTCTCTCAAGGTCAAATTCCTCTTTAGAGCTTCTAGTTCTACTAGGTCTTGCCTCATAATTACAGTTTTGCCTTTTTTTTTTTTTTTTTTTGGCTATTATCAATCATCAATTGACGAATGAGACTCCAATTATTAGATAAAGAGGCCATGCAATGCCTTATTATTTGCTTAAACTCTACATAGCACCATGTTGTTAGAAGAGTAAGCCCACGCTTCTGCACAATCAAGGTTGACTAATTTCTAGCAATTGAATCCTCAATGTGGGTCTTCCCACAAAATGTCCCCAAATAAACAATTATATAAAATGTCCAGACCATTTATTTTTTAAATGCAGTTTGTCAAAATGATTGTGGAGGGAAGTTATGTAGAGATGCGTATATACTCTCCTCAAACAAATTGGAATAAGGTTATTGAATGGGGGGTGGAATGTTTAAAAGGTAAAAAGCCTGAAAGCTTCCACATGTAAGTCAGCATGGGGGCATGTTTACCATTTATTTTTATTTTTTTGATAAGCATGTTTACCATTTATGGAGTTAGAGAAAAGCAAAATTCATGGAGGGAATATTTAAAGTGAGAAGCAGTTGTTGAAGAAATAGAAATTGGTGTAAGGATGGAAGCTAGAGGGAATTTCAAATACTCTAGAATGAAGAGATATCTGTGAAATAGCTGGAATATTCCAGTATTTGCTTTCCAAGTGAAGCCAGGAAGTCCTATGTAGTAGTGCTGCTGTGTGACTGTATGTGATGTCCATAGGAAAAGTTAGAAAGTATTTCTTTAGTTTGACAGAAGTTTTGCTCTGCTTCAAATTTGTCTGTATCGTGTCTAGTCATTCTGTTGTTACTACAGCGATGCTGTGTGTGGCTTTGAACTGACTGTTCTCTTAACAATATATTTTCATTCATCCAAAAAAAATAAATATAAAACAAAAACCCGGTCCAAGATTTTGTAGGTATGCAACTTTGGAAAATTTGATTGACAGGAAATTTAAATAAAGGAAAATACCTAATCAATAACTTACATCAGGTTTTCCATGGGAATGTTACAAGTCTTACATCTAATCAAATCACAAAGAAAAGAGGAAACAAATGTGCTACTTTTATAAATCTATGACTATGACAGAAGACTATGGGGTGGATGACATACCATGAACTTAGATATGAAGAGCTCAAAAGTAATGAAGGCAGCAGTGCAAGCAGAGGAGAGGTTATTCTACAACTTGTTTTCCCTTGTCTTTAAGCATGGAATCAATGGAAGTTCTGAGCTTTTGGGTTGAACTTCCTCATGACAGCTTCAAATTCTACTGGGTACTGCTTTACCATTACAATCTTGCTTTATTTGTTTCTCTATTATCAATCATCAGTTCACACATGTGACCCAAATTATCCAATAAAGGACCCATGAAGTGACAAAGCCCATACTTCTGCACTGTCAAGCTTGTGCAACTGCTAGCAATTGAAGCTTCAATGCAATTGTATTGATTCAACCACTCTGGAAGTGACCCCACGCAATATGTAGGACTACCACATCAATGCACCTAGATGGAACAACATGAGATCCAAAAAACAAATAAGACAATGAGAAGTTTCTAATTCCAAATTGATGGTAACTGGATGCTCATAGACTGAAAAAGAAGCGGATAGATTACGGGGAAAACCAAATAAAGAAAAAGTTTCATATTGACTTCTGAGTACATGAATAATATGATTTTTGACCAGCAAGAACCCAATGAATAGTATTCAATGGATGGCAGAGTAGCCATCTATTGCCAAAATTCCTAATCCAAAGAAATAAATCAATATTATAGCTTTACTCTATTAACTCAACAGAGCTAACTTGTCATATAGAGACGCACATCAGGAGTTCTAGACATGATTTCAGCCTTAAATCAAATTGTTAAAATGAAAACAGAAAATAATGAAAATTTGTAATTTGTTATATTGGGACCCAGAAAAACAAGTCAACTCAGGAACCTAATTCAGCTGTTTCAGGCCTAATCCAAGGACAAACTCAGCACAAAATACAAATACCAAAAGGGAAAATTTCCACAGCTTTCCAATCAACCAAACAATGGGTGGTGTGGTGTGAAGTCAAAATAAAAAAAGAGAAAAGAAGGGTCCTTTAAGTTTTAAAATAGTTGTCAGACTTCTAAATGATAAAATAGTTGCATTAGTTCTATTGTACACGACAGGAAAGCTTTGCAAATAATTTTATCTACTTTGCTGCAATTTAACTTCACTTGGAAACAGAGGCCCAAATTTTCTTCATTCCATTTGATTTTACAACACTGGAGTGCCATGCATCTATTGCATTCTCCTATGGAAAGTTGTAGTAAATACTACAAAAAGAGAGCAATAACAGAGAGTTCCGAATATACCATCCAACACAATTGAACAAAAATGACTACCATACAATCAGTTCCACATGCTTTTTCATCAGCCAGCAACGCAACAGTTTCTCCTTTTCAACAAAGTCCAAATAAATAATTCTTCATATCTAGCAGAAATTAGAAAACAAATTACCAAACTAAAAGAATTGCCAATGAATTTTCAAAAAGAAAAAAAAAAATACACAACTACAACAATCTCACGTAAGAGGGAGAAGATAGTGACTTACAATAAAATCAGAGAGAAGAAAGTTGATCGGCAGTGCAGATTCCATAAAAGCTATAACTTTCATTGAGATTCCTCCTCACAATTAGAATTACCTCATCCTTGTGTGTGTAAATTCCCAAACCAATTTTCAATTAGATCAGGGTGCCGTATCCACTTCAGGTGTGGTAGTTCCTCATTACTAGGTCCAGCCCTTTCCCCATCAGAGTCATCACTGCTTCGCTTAATTTTGTTATCTTTTTCTGAATCTTCAAAACCATCCTCATTATAAGGAGTGATGATGCAGTTGCTAGACCCAGCCTTAGTTTGGTTTAGATCTTCAATGTCTGTCTTGAATACCAAATGGGCCCCGCATTTAATTGCGGATTTAAATTTAACTTTAATCTGGCTGAATCCGTTAGCGTCAACTTGATTCATTTTTTCTTCCCAGCCCAATCCAAGGCATGCAGAGGGAAGATATCCCAGCCAAAGCTGATACGACTCAATCTTACCAAATACCCCGGAAAATTTACAGCACAGTCTTCCAATTCCACCAACAGAACACCAACATACAAAATCTTCGATATGAAATTGGTGAAGTAAATGATAAACAGCACACACAGCGATTCCCGTCAATTTGTTACCTAAATCTGAGGGCACTTGCAAATTCACTGAATCCCCCATATTTTTGTCACTAAACCATTTCGGAATTTCACTTCCAGGAATCACGACATGGTAAGGATAATAATCTTGCTGACCCTGAAACATACAATTCATGCTTAGAACTTCACATGTGAGAGAGAGAGAGAGAGAGAGAGAGAGAGAGACCTGGTGATTAATGATAAAACGTCTTAGGGTTGTTGAAAACAGGTCACCGCAATGTTCATATCTCAATTTGTCACAATTGAGAAGACGAAATTCTGGCTGAAAATCATATTCTGGTGTTATCGATAATGTTTCCAGTGAGGTACACCCTATTGCATCAATATAGATAATCTTTAATGGAAGCTCGGGCAACGTTTGAAGATGAGTGCAACCGCCCAAATAAAGTCCTGTCAGATTAGATAGTTGAATGATACTTTCAGGAAGGGAAACAAAATTATTTCCCTCTAGATTTAAACTTCTTAAAGATGACAAGCACCCAAGAACATTAGGAATTGTCTGAACATTGCAATAACTTAGATCAAGTTCGGTCAAAGAGCATAAGCCTATTAAAGAACGCTCTAGCATGCCTGTGGGATCTGGACTTCTTCTAAGTTGCATTAAAGGAAACCTCGTGAGCTTATTAGATGATAGCCCAATGCATCCGGAGAGAGATAGTACTTTGAGATTTTTTAAGTGAATAACAGATGGATGAATGTTAGGCAGTCTTGCACAACCATTAAGAAACAACCACTTAAGATTTGGGGCTTCACTAAGGTCTGGGATCTCAATTAAGTTTTGAGAATAACTGAGGTCAATGAGTTTTAACTCATTTAAAATCTGTTATAAACCAAGAAGTAATTAGACGAACTCATGCCTTAATGAAAATGAAGGAAAAACACAATTGTATAAGTGAAAATCTTACCATAATTCCTTTCCATAGTTGTTTGATGTCACTGCCATGCATTCTTAGTTCAACAAGTTTGTTTGGTTGGAAACTGGTTGGCATGGATTTTAAAGGATATCCATGCCAATCTATTATGCGTAACTCATTAGAAAGATAACTGAGACCTTGTGGAAGTTGGATAGGACCTCCAATGACGTCTTCTCGAGAATGCACATAACCAATTTTAAGAAATCTCAAACTTTTCATCTTTGTGAAGGCTTCAGCACTCAAGCATTCCTTTGCTTCAATAGGCATGTTTAGCATTATGCCTTTAACTACCTCTGTTCCCTAGTAACCAAAAACAATGAAATTAGAAAAATTATTAGAAGAATTTGAAAGAACATATATACTTTTCTAAATTCAAGTTTAAATTTGTCAACTTACATCATTACTTTTCAATACATGTAGGACATCCTTATTTCTCCATAACCAACTATGTTTACCAGGCTCTTCAGGGAAATCACGACGAACAATGTATCGACCCATTTCTTTAAGCAAATCATGCATCCCAAGAGCACCATATGAAGCAATGGTTATAAGAGATTTGTCCTGAAGAACATCAATATCGCAGGTATAATGACCTAAACTTTCTAGAGTATCTCTTATGCAATAGTAGAACATTCCATTAAAGAAACATGCAATATCTAAAAACAAATCTTTTTGTGTATCTTCAAGCCTATCAAAACTCAATACAAGTACATCCATAATGTCTCTATTAGGGTTTGCTTCTAATTTATCTCGAGCACTTCTCCATACATCAAGCGTTTTACCAAACAATGAAGAACCTAAAACACTAAGAGCTAAAGGAAGGCCCTTAGCATAATTCACAAAATTTATACACAAATCCACATAATTTTCTTCAGGATGAGGTTTCTTAAAAGCCTTCAAACTAAAAACCTCCATTGCTTCGTCATAATTCAACTCCTTAGCTTTATATATATCAATCACCCCATCCCAATAGGCTTTCAAAAAATGACTATCTCTACTTGTTACAATGATTATACTCCCTGGACCAAACCAATCATTCCCAGCTAATGCTTTTAGTTGTTTATCATCATTCACATCATCAAGAACAATAAGAACCTTCTTTTTGCAGAGTCTATTCCTTAGAATTTTCTTTCCCTCTTCAACATCTGAAATTTTTTTTTCTGTTCCCATGAGGATCTTAGAAAGAAGATTGTTCTGTAAAGAAACTAGACGTCCACTTTCAGACTCTTCTCTAACATCAGCAATAAAACTGCTAGCTTCAAAGTTGTGAAAATTTCTATTATAAATTTGTCGGGCAAGAGTTGTTTTACCGATTCCGCCCATTCCACAAATCCCAACTAAGCGGACACAATTCAACCTTTCACCCAAGCATAAATCCAACATTTCCTTCACACGGGAATCCATTCCAACGAGGTGCGGCTCGGAAACAAATGGGACTCCATGATCCAACTCAGGACTTATTCTTTGAATGACTTCTTTGATAACTTCTGATTCAGAACTGCAAAGAATATAGCAGAACAACAATTTCGATGAGGCAGAGCTACATACATTAATTTAGAGACAAAATATTCAGAAACATACAATCTGAGCTTCGTTCAGTAAAAAAAAAAAAAAAAAGGGGGAACTCTACAAGTGTATAGTATGTACGTGGTACAAACAATATATGCGTGCGATGTTGTTCAACCAAAGTCCAATTCGAGCTTAAAATTTCCTAGATTTGTCATATACAGGGGGCTAAGTGAAAGAAAGATGTCATGTGGCAAAGTAAAGAAAGTAACGATAAGAAAATTCAGGAATTAAAATAAAAAAATAAAAACCATCATTCGAAAAGAAAAGAAATTCTTACTTATCCTTTAGATGCCATCCAGAGAGATTGGCAACTTCTGTCAAGGCTGCTCTCCAAGTCTTCACCTCATCAATCTTATCTTTGAATCGATTTTCATGTTTTGCAAAAGCTTCCTCGAAAGACCCCTTTTGATACCTGACATCACTAGGATCCACATTGTGGAACACAGGAAGGACTGTCAGCTTCTTCTTATTCATGCACTCGACGATCTTTGCTAGTTCGGTCAAACACCAACTCGACGAAGCGTATTGTTTGGATAGAACGACAACAGCGAATTTCGATTCATCTATTGCTCTCAGGAGCCCTGAGTTAATCTCTGTTCCTTGCTTGAGCCTCTCATCGTCCCTAAATGTTGATATGCCTTCTTGCTTCAACCTATAGTATAGATGGTCTGTGAAATTGTTGCGGGTGTCGGTGCCTCTGAAACTGAGAAATACATCGTATTCGCATTTGCATCCAGGAGTAGAAGAAGGAGGAACAGATGAGGAGGAGGAGGAGGAGGAGGCGTTTTCTATGGCCAGAAAAGCCATCGGAAATATGCTAGATCTATGTATTAAAATAGTTTTTTTGAAGAGTGTAACACACAAAAGAAAATATAAATAAAGGAAGAAGAAAGCAAATTTGAGTCGGATTTTTTAATTTCAAGAAGTGGAAAAGATAAAAGGAGATGGCTTGAAAGTGAGTTCACAGATTTTTTACGAAACTGCAGAGTAAACTGAAAAGCCCCAAAATTTTCTTTTGAAATAACGCTGGATTCATGAAAGAGTTACAATAAAAATGAGTGGAGTGTTTGGAAGTGACAGAATGCTTGAGAGGGACAGGCATTTATACATCAATACTACCTCCGTCTCATTTTTTTTATCCTATTCTATTTTGAGATGTTCTAAAATATTGTCTTATTTCTAAAAATAAAAGTTATTAATTTACTAATCCTATTATATCCTTATTAATTTATTAATTCAATTTTTTGATAAATTTTTTTAAAAATAATTTTAAAAACTTATATATTTTTAAAAAATAGACAAAATAATAAATAATATTTCTTTAAAAAATTTAACACCACATTGCTGACAATTTCTCCATCTCTAGTGCGTGCCAAGTAGGAGGAATACTCGCACTCAGAGAAGAGAAAACTAGACCCAAGGCTACAGTTGCCTCACTCTAGAGTAGGCACAACGTTTCACTAATGCTAGGGTTTTGGAGAGAGTCCGTTACCCTAGGTCAGGAAAACTTTCATTGAAAGATCTAGACGAAGAAGAAATTACTGAATTTAGAGAGTACTCCAAGGTGAGTGTAACAAATTTCTAGTTAGAATAATAAGCCCGTAGAATATGCAACATTAAAATATGTTTTGCCATTTAATGCTTATTTGAATGGAACACTCTCTATTTAAAGTGCTCCACTAAATGTTTGGCCATTTAATAAAAAGCGCCAAACAAGCACTAAATGTTGGGACATACAAAGAGGAGAGAAAGATGGACGGTGGAGATGATCCCTTATAGTATTCAGTAGTTCGACGTCATACCAACTGTACAATGTCGAATCCCTGTCCTCTCGCCTCTAACACCGAAGAACCGTCCTACCAATGCAGTGGGAAATCACGAGGAAACCCTTGCAAAACATATCTTAAATTTGTAACAGTATTATTTAAAATATTAAAGATGCTAATGAGTGGTCTTAGGGTACTAGTTAATAATTTATTTTAAAAAAAGTTTTTATAAGAAATGAAAAAAAGTAATTAATATTTTGACAGATTTTTTCATTTTTCTTAAAAGTAGTATTAAAATTTTTTTAAAATATATTATTAATGAGTGTCCTTAAGACACTTATTAGCATGACTATTAAAATATTTATACCCACTGAATTTTGTCACACCATTATAAATTTTACTGCTATGTAAGTTTATTAATTAGAAGAAAAAAAATTAGAAATATTATTCTTGTAATTTTTTGCTCTGTTCCTAACTTTGTTTTTCTTTTAAATAAACTTTGACATCACAATTTTAGAATGTAATAATGTGTTAAATTATTGATAATGTTAAAATTAAATTTACTCTTTTTTTTTAAATAAAAATATATAACATCTTAAGATTTAAAAATTTTCTAAGAAATCTAGAAGATTTTAATGGTAAAATAGAGTGATTTTAAATAAGGCCATAAGTGAACTTAGTAAAATGCAAGTCAAGCACTCAAGCTAAAGTGTCCCTCTCCCTTCCCATCTTCTCGTTAAAAAAAGAAAGGCCTTGACTACTTGAGTTTTACGCAATTTCCTTCTGAGTTAAAGCAGCGTATGAGTAAAGTTAAAGTGGGTGTTTTCTGTTTTTAACAACGAAGAATTATTGTAGCAATGAAGTTGGACGGCCTTGCAAACATATCTTAAAATCTCAGTAACAATTATTCTAAAATATACCGATTGGATTTTGTTAGCAGTAAGGGAAAGTGTGAAACTATTGTTGTGTCGGTGAGTTTGTTATTCTTTTAAATAAGCATTTACCATCACAATATTAGAATTTGATAGTATGTTAAGGGCTGTTTGGTAGGTAAGGTCAAACTCATATTTTCACATTTTAAACAACATTACACATATTTTCATACACTTTTTCACCCATACGTATTTCAAAAAATTATAAACAACGTTACTCAAACTACTCTATCAAATACCCCCTAAATAATTACAATAATTTATTAAAATCCACTCTATTCATTTAAAATAGATTGATAAGATTTTTAAAATTTCACGGTTATCTAAGAAAGCTATAAAAAAAAAAATCAATAGTAAAAAGGAGTTATGAAGGAGCAAATTGGAGTATAAATAAGTATTTATTTCCTCAAATTTGTAGCCATGATGGTATGAGAAGCAAGTATAGTTTGAGAGATGCTACGTCTACAACAATTTTACAACATTTTTACAACAAATCATAGGTGATTAGTTATTATTGGTTCAAATTTGAAACTAATAGTAAGATTACTTTTTTGCCCCAACAATAATAACCAGTAACAACCTACCACTTAGGATTTATTGTAAAATTATTGTAAAAATGTTGTAGACATAGCATTTCTCGTATAGTTTCATGGAAATAATGAATGCACATTTTTTTATATAGAAATAAATAGTTCCACTAAGTGTGTGTTTGGATTAAGATTAAAAATTAAAATTATTTTAGTATTCAATTTATTTTTATTACTATTTATGGGTTCCACTGCACTTTTTGGCACTATTTATGAGTCTCACTGTATTATTTCAACTAACTTTTACCTTTATCTATAGTACTTTTAGCAATAATTTTTCAGTTTCAACTAAATAAACTCTCTACTCAACATGAAAACAGTGTTGCAAGTAACATCGGTTCCAATAAGATCCTTGTTTGCATTTTCTATTCAACTTCTACCAGTTTTTACTTGTTGCCTGCAATAAGATCCTTGTCTATTCCTACTTCATTGCTACGATATTTCCTCGGCGACTCAAAGGCGCGGACACTCACTTCGTCTTTATTGACACATACGGAGCTTGACTATAGGAATTACCTTTCTTTCTCTTTTGATGGATAAGAAGAGAATTACTTGGAAGTTAATTAGAAAATTAAATAAAAACTCATATATTTCTATAATTCTAAGTCTTATTTTACCGAGAAGATACCTGGAAGATGGGAGGCCACTTGCAAACTGAATGATTGATGTTGAAAAAAAAATGAATACTTGAACCATGAATGCTGTACCCTCTGTCTCACTTTTTTATTTTGGTTAGTCAAGGCAGAAATCACCTAGCAATTATGACTATTGGGTACAACTTTTGAAAAAAAAATTAACATTAACATGTTACCTTTTGAATTTGAGCTAAAGGTGATCATGTGCACATTATTTAGGACAGTTGTCTCTGAGACTCCGCCCAATACTTTCCTACAAACCAGATTCGGATTCACATTTTGTCATCTCTTCCTTAAAAAAAATAAATAAATAAAATTATGCCTCTTAATAGTAACATAACCACAAATTAGAATGAATAAAAAACTATGATATTATTAGAGAAAAAAAAAAAAAAAAAAAACCCTCGGGTGATGCCAAGAGGCTAGTTCTAAAAAAAAAAAAAAAAAAAAAAAAAAAAAGGGAACCCAAACTCCCTAATGATCCCAAAGTTCCCAAACCGTAATGAACCCAAACAAAACAAACCGAGACCAGCGGTGAACGGTGACACTAACAGAGCTTGGGATGGCAACGAAAGCTTGGGACGGTGGCGATAGTTGGACCGGTGTTGAGAGGTTGGGTAGTTGGCCGAAGGTGAGATTGAGAGTGAGTGAGATTGAGATTTGTGAGTGAGTGAGTGATTTGTGAGTGAGAGAGTGTGGTTGTGTGAGTGAGAGTGGTACAGATGAGAGGCAGGTTGCAAGTGAGCTAAAATGAAATGAAGAAGAGAAATGTTAGGGTTTATAACAATATATATATATATATATGAGGGTATTTTAGTAGTTATATATATAACAGGGTTGGGTTGGGTCAGGGTTTTTTTTAAAACCCAAACCCAACACTATTCCTTATCGGATCGGGTAAAATCCAGCCAATTAGGGTCGGGCCAAGCTGGGCAGAAATTGCCATCTTATTTTTAACAACGAAGAATTATGGTAGCAATGAAGTAGGTAAAGACAAGGAAGGCCTTCCAAACATATGTTAAAATCTCAGTAACAATTACCCTAAAATATACCGATTGAATTTTGTTATTTGTTAGGGAAAGTGCGAAACTATTGTGAATTCTTGCTGTGTCGAAGAGTTCGTTGTTCTTTTAAATAAGTATTTACCATCACAATATTAGAATTTGATAAGGCATAAAATAATTACAATAATGTGTTAAAATCCACTATTCATTTAAAAAAAAGAATGGATAATTGTCTTATATTACTTAAAAGAGTGTTGTATGTAATATAACCTGCCACGCACTCCCTTAAAAATTATTGGGTCTTATGAGAAGTCAACAAACAAGTACTTTTTTTTGGAGAAAGAACAAACAAGTACTTCGTTCCATTAAATTACCACTTACATGATTCTAAAAAAAAAAAAAATACCATTTACTTTCTTTTCTTTTTTGTGGCTAAAACCATTTACATCCTTAAAGTTTAATCATTTATTATTTATCCCCTAACTTTTAAATATTTGGACTAATAACATTATGTAGCATTTTATTTGAAGTTTCTTCCCATGTTCAATGTTGATATATATGTAAAGTACAAATTAAACTCAAATTGATGTAATTGTAACATACTAGTCGTTTTAAACACATGAAAAATAAAAATTCAATCTACATTAGTATTATTGTTGAGGAATTTGCAAGACAAGTATATGAATATTGAGGCAAATGATCTTTCTTTGTTTATTGGAGAGACTCAAGATGCAACATCAACTCACACTCACATGCTGACATGCACAACAGGCTCAAGTGTAGTTAATCTTTGTCATATAGGATGCGACTACAAGTCAACAACTCATTTTTTTAAAAGAGTTGGTGTGTATCGCTCCTTTTCTTCCATGTACCTATAGTCATAGAGTTTGGGCCACATTTAAAAACGCAACCTGAAAAAACGCGGCTATAGGCCAAATCGGCCTATGGCCACGTTTTTTGGACCTAAGGCTGCGTTTTACAAACGTGGCCGCAGAACGTTTTTTTTTTTTGTAGTGAACAACTATTTAAACAAAACTAAATATTGGTTGTTGATGCCTAACCATTTGATAAAATTGAAAGCTAAGTATATGTTGGAACATGAGTACAAATTTTAAATCCTAGGGTATTTGAATCACGACTTTTTTGCCAAATAGTATAATTTTAAGAAAAATTTAAGAAAAATGCACTGGTCACACTTAATTACTTAAGTAGCATTTTTTTTAAACTCGAGTTTGTCTAATTCGTGTTCCAAATGAAACTCGAGTTTACAAAACTTGAGTTTCCAGTATTATGGCCCTCTAATAAAACATAATGCTTAGAATTCAAGTTTGACTAACTCAAGTTTCATTTGGAACTCGAGTTAAAAAAAAGTGCTATGTAATTAAATAAATTTGGTTAGATGTTTTTCTCCTAAAATTTTACTAAAATTATATTATTTAGCAAAACTAGGCATTGAATCAGAATCATTTTGATGATGAGGATTAGAGAGAAGTCTAGGATCATTATGGGTGCATCATAACACCGTGGGTCCAGCCCACACTTGATAAAACACCTCATTAACGAGGCGATTGGAAAAGCCACAAAAGTTAGCTAGAATCACTAATGAGGTGGTTGGATAAAACGCCTCAGTAATGAGATGGTTGTACCCAATCACTTTCAACAACCTAAAATCAATATTGGCTTTCATCCAATTGCCTCTGTACAATCAAATCATAAGTTTTTAAATGAGTTGACACATTCTAGAACTTAGACTTTGTCCACCTTAAATAAACCTCACCATTTCACTTAGAAGTGAAAATAGAGAGGATTCAAATTCACTAAAACTGTTGCCCTCCTCTTCTTACCAACCCAATCTCAAATTTGCCCTCATTGTCATGAATACAAATTTTCTATTCCACATTTTGAAACTCGAATTTGTCCAATTCAAGTTCTAAGTGAAACTCGAGTTTACAAAACTTGAGATCCAAGTATTATAGCACTCTGATCAAACATAATGTTTGAAATTCAAGTTTGAGTAACTCAAGTTTCATTTGGAACTCGAGTTTGTTAAACTTGAGTTAAAAAATAGTGCTTTGTAACTAAATAAATTTGGTTAGATGTTTTTCTCCTAAAATTTTACTAAAATGATATTATTAAGCAAAACTAGGCATTGATAAAACATTTTGGGTGCATCATAGCACCGTGGGTCCATCCCTCCCTTGATAAAACACCTCATTAATGAGGCAATTGGACAAGCCACAAAAGTCAGCTAGAATCACTAATGAGGTGGTTGGATAAATCGCCTCAGTAATGAGATGGTTGTACCCAATCACTTTCAACTACCTAAAATCAACAGTGGCTTTCATCCAATTGCCTCCGTACAATTAAATCATAAGTTTTTAAACGAGTTGACACATTCCAGTACTTCAACCGTGGTAGATTAACGTCCTATTTCAATTTTCAAGGCTTCTTTTTTCTTAATTTATTTACCTTCATTGTTTTTATTTTGTAAGTAATTTTAATTTGTTCAACTCGTATACTCTGTCACGTGTTGAATAATTCTCATCGGTAGTATTTGCCCAGGTAAGAGTTACACCTGGACCTGGTAAGGGTCGGTAAGTACTGAATTGCCCGAGGGAGTATTTGCCTAGCTAGCACCAAATTATAAACTAATAATTAATGAGCTGGTATAAGATTCGCATATGTCAGACAAACCTACTCGATGGGAACATGCATGTGGAAGTCTTCACATGTGCATGGATTATTAGTAAGCAAGTGGCCCTACCCCTCAAATTGCTATTTGTTAAAAGAACCCATACAGCCACTCGGCTCACTTGGAACCACTTGACTACCATAAATCCCAAAACACTTTGGCTACATTCTGCAAGTGTATAAAATGCATTTATGAGTTCTTAGGAGTACACATATAAGGATAGCCCTCCTCCATCTCATCACTCCTTTCTTACCACTTTCTTACAACTTTCTCCATAAAGCAATCATTATGGTAAATGGGTTGGAAATATCTGTTCAAGATCAGTTATACAACTCTTTCATGTGATTACATTATTAGCATGCATTGCACAGCAAACAGAAGAAAATTACAAACTGCATTACAATACATTTATATTGTTCCATTCCAACATATTTAAAGTATACTTGTAAGATTACAGGCATTGAAGTATAAGTTCATAATCAATGAAAATGATATCCGTGTGTACTATCAATCCAATGACAGTCCTTGCCAGTAACACCAATAACTGCTATGTCTTCATTTCCTCACCACCCCCCTCCCCCCTCTCCTGGAAAATCAACAGAAAGAAATAACACAAGTTAATAGACAAAAAGTGGGTCAAGAAATGGACTAGGATCTAATTACAACATCATGTTTAGTTTGATTTAAAATCAAAAGCAAGCATATTGACTCAGCTAGAATCACTCTTTTTGTTAAATAAAATGACATATAAATGAAATCAAACAATGAAAACCACGTCCAAGATTTAAGAATCTATTCCTGAGGAGGTAAGAAACTTTCCGTTGCTGGGAGGATGCAATTGCTATGCTTTATAACAAAAAAGTATACTGTTCTAACATCATCATACTGCCTACGAAAGTCATTAAGTTGATTGGGCAGCAATTTAGTAGATTTTATGGAGTTGAAGTGATAACTCATGAAGTAAGTAGCTTGAATTCAATATACTGACATACAGTGAGGGAGGTTTGGGGCTTAGGAGAGTTGCAGAATCGAATAAGGCAACAATCATGAGGCATACATGGAATGTTTTTGCTCAAGCTGGCTCAATTGGGATGGCTAGGACAGGAGAAAAAATCTTCTAAGAGCTATCCTTTTAAAAACTAAAACTCCCTCAAAAATTCTCTTGGGGATGGAGGAAACTCCTCTAGCACAGTGAGTTAACAAGACTATATATAAGATCTTCTGTGGGGGCTGGAAAAAAATATATTATCTTGTGGGTATGGTTACGGAGTTGTGTATGATGTTGCAAGTATTCTTAAGGCAAAAGTTTCAATTGCATTGAAGAAAAAAAGATATGTCTAGTAGCCACTTAGGTCTAATTCTCTGCTTTCTATACAGAGCAAACTTCGCCTGGCAGACATTGGAGATGAAGATAGACCTATTTGGGTTCCTGTCAAGGGGGGCATTTATGCCAGCTAAGAAACCTGGAATCAAATTTGATTGAGGTTATCGGAGGTTAATTGGTGGAAGTTAATCTAGGTTTGTACTGCCATTCCTAGACATGATTCATCACTTGGCTTGCTAAGAAAAACAAATTACATACTTGGGATAAACTCTTATAGTGGAGGTACAAGGTGATAATCTATGTGCTTTCTGCAGAAGTTGCATAATGTAGGAACACTAATGGCTAGCTTTTCTTTAGCATTATATGTTTTATACTCTCTTTTGAATAAACTCTTTTATATAGTAATATCAAAAAAATTTAAGAGAAAGTTATCTGGTAAGAGGCAACTTAATTGATCTTTGTAACAAATTGGTCATGATAGATACCAATGAGTCAACTTCAAGAGCATAAATGGTGAATTTTATAAGTTAACATGGGGTATTCAGGTTCTTCCACCAAAACTACTATATTTGACAGACACTCGAGAGCTCCTCATAAATATAACATCAACATACTGAAAGTGAAGACATTAGGCAACACTTCATCCACGTAGATATAAGTCTTAACACTCGGTCACAAGGACCATGCAACATAATTCACAATTATTTGAAGTTCAATTAAATACTCACAAGGACCAAGCATATAATTGATGTCTCATTTTTTTTCCCTGTAGAAAATTATATCACAAGACAATGGAAAAAGAAAAATGAAAAACCAAAGATTTGAAACATAATACAGGAGGTACCAACAAGAGGGCAATACATGTAAAGTAAGAATTCTTTTAAGCTAAGAATAGAACTTGCCTTTGGGGTAGCAACTCGAACCACAAGTGTCCTTCCATTAAGGGTATGTTGAACCTCAAGCATTTTTTAAGTCTGACAGCATGAATATCAGATAATTTAATTGGAAAGAATGTCCACTTGCTCAACCTACCCTGATTAAATACAACTGTGTGGCAGCTTAACACCTAAGAATCCTCTGAAGAGCTAAATGTGATATAGCCAAATCCACAAGAAGGTTGTCTCTGCGATCTTACAATTATAGTGGAAACCAATTAGTTACAAAGCTGCAGAAACCTGCCATCCATATACAGTTCAATGTGGAAACACAATGAATGTATACCATCTAAGGCATGATAGGATTAACATTTAACTCTAAAGTGATCTCAATGATTGCTCATCAAACCAATGCATGTAAATATCAGTCTCCTGATAAGTGAGGGAGGTAGAAACTTAGGTAATCATAACCAATAGTTCCCATTTGTATTGAAGAATTTTACCAATACTATGTAATTTTAAGTTGTTGCAGGCTAGCAGGGTGAAATATTATAGACAGTTACGGCTCCAAACAAAAATTGAAAAAATTCATAATGCAACTAGGCTCAGAAATAATGAACAATAGAATGCCACATGCATGACAAACCAAAAGGTATATCACATGCCATTCAAATTGGGTAGGGTCAGTACTCATTGGGTCATCATCATATTTATTAATTCTCAATACTTGTTAAAAAGACCTAGATAAATTTGGGCCCTACACAACTTCTAATAATGAAAACTACCATACCAAATATTTAGAGGCTACCATCCCACAGACATAGCTCAGAGCAAAATCCTTTTGCAAGTCCATCAAGCTAAGAGGTAAGTTTTGTTGTTGGATTAACAACCAAACAAACTTAGGCCTTATTTAAGAAAAGAAATGCAAGGAAATAAAAGAAAAAAGAAACATACAGCCACAAACGAGTTCCATAAAAGAAGAGGGAGAAATATTGTGACTAACAAAAACATTGAGAGAAAAATAGTGTATCAGCCTTGCAGAGTCATCAAATCTATCAATTTCATTGGGATTTCTCTTCCTCGCAATCAGGTTTACCTTCTTGTGTGCTTGAGTTTCCAATCCAATTTCCCAAATGTGGAATGAATCTTTCAATCAGATTAAGGAGCCGTATCCTCTTTGATTGTGGTATGCCTACTTCCCTATTGGTAGCTTCTCCACTAGGTCCTGTTTCATCCCCATCAAAGTCATCATGATTGCACTTAATTTTGGTATCTTTTGCTGAATCATCAAGATCATCCTCATAAGGAGTGATGCTGCACCTGCTGCTCCCAGCCGTAGTTTGTTTGAGATCTTCAATGTCTTGATTGTACACCAAATGGGCCCCACATTTCGTCACCTCCAAGCCTGGACCTTTAGTTTCAATCTGACTAAATCCATTAGCATCGATTTGACTCAATTCGTTGCCTGATTTCCCTTGGAAATGCTCAAAGGGAAAATATTTCAACCAAATGTGAGATGAACCAATCTTACTAGATTGTTCATAAAAAATAATGCCATGGCTATCAAAAATTTCAGATCCCATAACATTATAGAAAAAATGAAGATAATGTATAAATCCCCAAGGGGGTGCACACACAACAATTCCCACAAAATCTAAAGGCCCTTGCAGATTAAGTGAATTCTCCACACTTTGATGGCTAAACAATTTCGGAATTTCACTCCCAGGAATAAGAAAAAATTCATGACCTAAATATGCTCCCTGAAACATACAAATCAAGATGTTTATAACTTAACGAGAGAGAGAGAGAGGGAGAGAGTCACCTGAATGTAACGTCTTAGCATTGTGAAGAACATGTCATTGTAACCTTGATTGTCAATCAATTTGATGCAGTTATGAAAAGAGAGACAAGGATGAAAATCATCTTCTAGTCTTATGGGTAATGTTTCCAATGACATACAACCATTTGCAATAATTTGCATAATTTTCAATGGAAGCTCGGGCAACAATCAAAGATCCATGCAACCACTCAAATCAAGACTTTTCAGACGAGATAGTTGAATGATATTTTTAGGAAGGCTAACGAAATTATTTCCACTTAGATTTAAAAAATTTTAAAGAGGACAAACAGCCAATAACATTAGGGACTACCCAAAGATTGCAATAGCTTAGATTAAGATCTCTCAAAGAGGATAAGCTTGATAAAGTATGCATTAACATGCCCATGGCATCTGGACTTCTTTGCAATAAAGGAAAATTGAGGAGCTTATTGGACGGTTTAGATAATAGAAAATCACATCCACTAAAAGATAGATTTTTGAGATTTTTTAAGAGAATGATGGATGTAGGTAGCCCTCTTATACCAATTCCACTCACATTTAACACTTCTAGGCCTTCAACATGTCCCAAGTTCTCTGGCAATTTGTCAAGTCTTTGAATAGCCAGATAAATTGAGATTTTTTAGAGACATCAAACTACATATTGCATTAGGAAGACTTGAAAGGTTTTTGCACTCTCTTAGATCCAATTTTGTAAGGCTGGTTAAATGTTCCAATAATAATGATAGATCCTTTATAATAGTCTCACTCAAACAAAGTTCTGACAACCGTGACATATTTCCCATAATCTCCAGAAATTTCTTTAGCCTTGAACAACCACCAAGATCAATAATTTCAAGTGCTTCCAAGTTGATCTTGTGAGGAAGGCTATTGAGACACTTGCAACCATTCAAATCCAATTGAATAAGCTATTTGAGATCTCCAAGAGATGCACAAATCATATATAGTCTTATACAACATCAAAGAATCAGTTGCTTAAGATTTGAGACTCCACTAAGGTCCGGGATCTCAATCAAATTTTGAGAGTCACTCAGGTCAATGAGTTTTAACTCGTTTAAAATCTGTTATAAACCAATAAATAATTAAACAAAGTAAAGCCCTAATGAAAATGAAAGAAATACACATTCGCATAAGTGAAAATCTTACCATGATTCCTTTTCATAGTTTTTTGATGCCGCTACAATGCATTCTCAATTCAACAAGTTTGTTTGGCTAGAAACTGGTTGGCATAGATTTTAAGGGATATCCGTGCCAATCTATAGCACATAACTCCTTAGAAAGATAACTGAGGCCTTGTGGAAGTTGGACATGACCTCTATTAAGGCCTGGTGGAGGTTTCACATTATTAATTTTAAGCAATCTCAAAATTTTCATCTTTGAGAAGGCTTTGGCACTCAAGTGTTCATTTGCTTCAATAGGCATGTTTAGCATTATGCCTTCAACAACCTCTATTCCCTAATGAAAAGAACAATGAAATTAGAGTAATTGGCAAATCTTTAGAAGAAATCATAAGAATATATAAACTTTTGTAAGTTTAGGTCTAGAATAAACAACTTACAATATTATTTTTCAATATATAAAGGACATCCTCACAAAGTCATAACCTACTTCGACGACTAGGCTCTTCAGAGGATTCATGACGAAGAATTTCTTAACCCATTTCTTGTAGCAAATCATGCATCAACAAAGTTCCCTCTCTATTAATGGTTATGAGCAATTTGTCCATAAGAACATCAATATTGTAGTTTGGATAATATCCAAAACTTTCTAGTATATCTCTTATGCAATCTTTGTTCTCTTCTTTGAAAAAACATGCAATATCCAAAAACAAATCTTTTTGGCTGTCCATCAGAAAATCAAAACTTATTTGAAGTATATTTACAATGTTTCTATCAGGTTCTTGTTTTAGTTTATACTAGTTGTGAACCCACGCGTTGCGTGTGATAATTATTTTTATGGTGGTTTTATTATTATTATTATTTTTTAACAATTTAAACTAATCTAATAATGAGTAATGTATTTCGTAATTATATTTTTATTTATTATAGGAACAATCATAAATGTAATATAGGAACAATCCAAAACACCAAAAAAATGTAAACTAAAAAGAATTAATAAAACTTAACAATGATTAATTGAACCAATATTATGATAGAATTTTGTTTTTGATAATCTATTAAGATTATTTTCTTTATAAAAATTATAATTTCGGCCACCCAAAACATATTATCAAATAAACAATTATTAACAAAATCTAAGAATTAAATTTCTATAAATGCATTGTTATAAAATAATAATAATTAAAATAAAATTGCAAAAGTTAAAATTTGTCACCTATCCGTTTATTTTGGTTTGGCTAACATTTGCTTTTCTTTAAATGATTGGCATTATAGAGTACTTCTAATATAAATATTAAGATAACTTTGTTCACCACAAAAGATTAGAAAATAAACAAAAAATAGTAAAATCTCATAGTTTAACATCTAAATTGAGCACTATAAAAAATCATGCTATATAACAAAATAAATTCCAAATTATCCAAATCATGCTATGTAATATAGTAATATTATATTTTTATATGCTATATTTAATTCTTTAGAACGCAATAAGATAACATTTAACAATCAAAAAGAATAAAAAAAAAATCATGCTACATAACAACAACAACAACAACAACAACAACAATTTAAAAAACAAAACTAAATCGCATTAACCTAAAATAGAGTTTTAAAGAATATAAAAAAATTATCAACCTAAAGTAGAGATGCAAGAAAAATAAAAAAATCCACAAAAAAATTTAGAGAGAGAGAGAGAGAGAGGGAGAGAGAGGGAACCTTTTTTTTTTTTTTTTTTTTTTTTTTTATAACAGACAACTCTTTTTTTTTTTTTAATGGTTTACAGACAACTCTTTAGAACTTAAGTGCAAATGATATATAATGTTAGAGGTACGGATGTAAATTTTAAAACTTTAAAAAGCACAGAATCAAAATTACTCAGTTGTAAATTGCAATTTTTTTAGGAACTTAAATTGCAATTAACTAGTAAGAAATATTTCTCTCTTCAACTGTCTCTCTCTCTCTTTGATATTCTGTCTCAATTGGGGGCATAGCGGTTCTTTTACAGATTGTCCAGTCTCTCTCTCTCTCTCTCTCTCTAGCCGATTTTGGTCGTTGATTCAGTCCACACCACATTCGAATCCCGATTTCAAAGCTTACTAGCAAATACCAGACGGCTCCGAATTCTTTTCACAAAGGTAAATACCTCTTTTGCTTCTTTTTTTTTTTTCCCTAGAAACTTGGAACCCTATTCTGTTCAAGGTTGCTTCAGTTCAGGTATAGCTGACTCCTGACTTTTTGTTATGATTGTTGCATTGTATTTGTGGGTATGTAATTTAACAATAAAACAACTTTTCAAGATATGAATTCTGTTTTGTCCTTAGAAATATGTTCAATGAGATACTATCTTGTACTGCTTATGCTCAAGGAAATTAGTTAAAAGAAGTGAAATTTACAATTTTCTTCTCTATAAATACAGTTTGAGCTAAAACCCTTAAACTGTAATAGTGCCTTGACCATTAGTTTGGGTTAAGAGTTTCATTTTCTCTATAAGCCCTATTCTGAATGATGGATTGCAACTTCAGAACTAGGATGACAAGACACGGTACAGGTACAACACGCTGACACGAGTAATTTCTGAAAAATTATAACATGACATAATGGGTACGACACCAGTACGATAACCCAAATGAAGTGGCCGTGCTTCTATGTGACATAATGTAATACATAGACACTTGGCATCTTGGGTTACCTATCTATGTAACATAAGCCGATATGGCTATCAAACTTAAAACATATATTCACCTGCCTTGTTTTTCATAAATTATGGAAATATACAAATTTTTTTGTTTTCCATTTACTGTATGGTATTGTTTCATATAGGGAGGAATTAAGAAGCATTGTCTAATTGAACATCCATATGAAGCACATCGTGAAGCTTCTGATATTGCTGGTGGCAGTATCTGCCTTTTGGATTGGTCTTCTTGAGACTGTGGTCCCACGTTCTTACGCTTGGTTGGTGAGAATTTCATCCTTTATGATCTGTCTAGTGGCTGAAGGCATGTGGTATTTCTCACCTTTGCTTAGATTTGATTATATGTCTCATCTTGTTACTTTGCAGTTGCCGGTATATTTCATTGTGTCACTTGGGTGCTATGGTCTTTTGATGGTTGGGGTTGGTTTGATGCACTTTCCAACATGTCCTCAGGAAGCAGTGTTGCTACAAAAGGTTCTCAATCCTTTTCCCTAGTAAATTATTTGACTTTTTGTTCTTAGTAAATTTATGTCAGTCAATTATATTTGTGCAAGAAACAAAACCTCATGTGAATGTAATGACTGCTTAATGTTAAAAAAAAACTCGTGGGCAATAGTGCACTTTAATGGTCATCTATATAGTAAGATGATTTCCACCTTTCTTTGGGCATATTATCTGAAATATCTTTGATGAATTGGATTTCCAAATTCATTAAGACTGTCCAGACTGTTGGAAAAAGAAATCTAATGTGCCTTCTCCCAAATTTCTTTGTGGTTGCAGTTGTTCAAAAGGTAGGACTACACTGTATGTACTTGACTTTCAATTTATACAGTCCCCACCAGTGGATATTAAGTTCCTAGAGAGTCTTGTTGTATTTGAATATGCTTTGCTTTGAATGCCGATGCTGTGATTATCAGACCATAAAATTCAAGGCATACTTTCCAACCATGTTCGTTTCTTTGGACTAGTTAAGCAAATCATGATTGGCAGTGTGGATACCGATGTGTTAATAGTATTTACTATGATATAATTCCATTATATATTAAGAAAACCCTTATATTGTTTTCAATGATGATTTTTTCTATTTAACTTAAATAATTATGGTTATTTTATTATGAAAATTTTAAAATTTTGGTAACAACCTTTCCACTATTCTCCACTTCCAGTACTCTTTTTCCTCTCCCCTTCCTGGAAATTGGCTAGTTGTTTTTTTTCTTTGATTGTCTAAGGAAATTTTTATTTGTGTATATACACTGCATGTGTCAAGAGCTAGCTTAAATAGTGGAACTGTGGAAGATTTGCATTAGAATAATTTTTTTTTTTTTTTTTACAAGTAATATGCATTAAATTTTTTTTCGCCCAAAGCTTTTTTCTTTAATTTTTTTTTTCTTTCTTTTCATTCGGCTCCCCCTTCTCAAGCTCTTAAAAGTTAAAAACCCATTTTTCCTTTCCCATCCAACTCCATTTTCTTTTTTTTTCTTTTTCTTTTTTCTCTCTAACCCGTTTTCATTTTCACCATGCGGAGCTCTCTCTCACCATTGTTGAGCTCTCTCTCTCACATCTCTGCCGCCCCTAGCCACCTCCCTAGCCCTAGCCGCCGTCACCTCCATCGCCCTAGCTGTAGCCGCTGTCGCCATAGATCTACTCTCTCTCACCTCAGCCACCACCCACTGCCACCAATCTGGTCTTCTTCAGTACATCATCTCTCAATCCCACACTCACTGTAAGTTCTTCTTCTTTTCTTTTCTAAAGGTATTCTTTTTTTTGGTCATCTATATAGTTAGATGATTTCCACCTTTCTTTGGGCATATTATCTGAAATATCACTGTATGTACTTGACTTTCGATTTATACAGTCCCCACCAATGGATATTAAGTTCCTAGAGGGTCTTGTTGTATTTGAATATGCTTTGCTTTGAATGCCGATGCTGTGATTATCAGACCATAAAATCCAAGGCGTACTTTCCAACCATGTTCTTTTCTTTGGACTGGTTAAGCAAATCATGGTCGGCAGTGTGGATACGGATGTGTTAATAGTATTTACTATGATATAATTCCATTATATATTAAGAAAACCCTTATATTGTTTTCAATGATGATTTTTTCTTGTAATTGGCTAGTTGTTTTTTTCTTTGATTGTCTAAGGAAATTTTTATTTGTGTATATACACTGCATGTGTTAAGAGCTAGATTAAATAGTGGAACTGTGGAAGATTTGCATTAGAATAATTTTTTTTTTTTTTTGAGTAATATGCATTAAAATCTTAAATGTAATCTAATTGTTAATTTCTAGTTTTTACTTAGCAAAAAATCTGATCTAATTTAACCTACCTATTTAATTTTATCTATAATGTCAAACTCTTGTCTGTTCACAGAATCACATGGCACAGAAGTTACAATACTCATCAACAAAATCATTTTTTTCCATTTAAATAGTATTCAGCATTTTCTCTTTTTGTATTGGCTGATGTTTCCAATTATTCAAAATCTATGTTTATTGTAAAAATCCTAAAAGAGCTATTACAAAATTGTGGAAATAATTGAGGAAAAAAAAGAGAGTTGATATTGGGGGGAAGAGGATTCTTCTTTTTGGGGAAGGATAAGCCTTTTTGGAGAGGTAAAGGAGGCAATTGCCCCTCCTTACCCATTTTCAAGTGAAAAAAGAAGAAGCTCTCTTAGTCAATTTGAAAGAGGCTATCAAAGTTGAGTTTCCTTTTTCTCCTTGCAGTGAACCAACTCAATTGCCCTGGTTTTTGTTCTGTTATGTTTCCCTGATACTTAATTGGCTTACTTATTGACTTATAAGTGACTCGAAAGTGTTTTGGATCACCATGTTGTGGAACATAAGTGTGTCAAGCTTAGGATTTTACATTACTTAAACTGTGGATCTCTAGCATTGTTAGAATTTTTGGTCAGAGGATAAGGCAACAAAGTGATGGTTAGGATTTCTAGTTTGCATAACCATTGGGTTAAATCTGTTCTAGGAAGTTCCGGTTTGCATAACCATTGTAAATTCTTTTTGCACAGGACATTGCAGAGGCCAAAGAATTCTTGAAGCAAAGAGGAGTTGATGTGGACTATGATTGAAGGCTCTCTCTTATGGCGCTTTTGAAGAACCAAGGTGATTTTAAGACAGTTTCAATTCTATATGATCACAACTTGAGGTACAAATTGGATGATAAATTGTGTGGGAGTGTTGAATTCAATGAGGTAGAGTTTACTTACAGCTCTCTAAAATTGGTTCGGTATTTGAAACTATAGATGCAGAATATGTTGTGAATTTTGTGAGTTATTTTTTATTATGCTGAGTTTCTTTTCTTATTAAACCCATGGACAAGCCTATTGATAGGTCACAATCTGAATGACCCCTTGTGATTAACCCTAATTAATTAATTTAGCCAAGTAATTAATTAATCAATTAATCATGCAATTTTTATGGAAGCACAAACAAATCACCAATCAACTAAATATGCAGTGGAAAATAAATAACACGGTGATTTGTTTACGAATGGGAAAAACCCTAATGGCAAAAACCCCACCGGGTGATTTTCAGGTCACCACTCCCGAAACTCCACTATTATCAAATCAAGCGGTTACAAGTAAAGGAATCCCAAGTACCTTACCAACCTACAGTTGAACTCTTACCCCAATACCCAATTAGCTTTTGAAGAACCAAGGTGATTTTAAGACAGTTTCAATTCTATATGATCACAACTTGAGGTACAAATTGGATGATAAGTTGTGTGGGAGTGTTGAATTCAATGAGGTAGAGTTTGCTTACAGCTCTCTAAAATTGGTTCGGTATTTGAAACTATAGATGCAGAATATGTTGTGAATTTTGTAAGTTATTTTTTATTATGCTCAGTTTCCTTTTTTTATTAAACCCATGGACAAGCCTATGTTTCCATTGATCGGCACTCTACTGTTCTACTAATTTTATATATTAGTATAATAATAGGCTTGTATATCATCGGAGTAGGACTCATCAAAGAACTAAGAACCCACGAGGTTGCCATTGCCGAACTCAATAATCTTTACCCCTCTTTGTTTGTTACTCTTTACTATAATACCATACTACTTTTGGTTCTATGTTTCATCTTAGTAATCAACTTGGACTTGCCCTTGTGTTTTGCTAATGTCTTTTTTATTGTTTCCATAGAGGCAGAGTATGCATGCCAAATGCTTGTAAAAATTACCCAGAGAGTAAAAAATAAATAAATTAAGAGATTTGTGGACGCTAATTAGTTAAGGGCTTTAGGACGGTGCTGAACATGAATATGATAGAGCTATATCTATATGCTAACTTATTTTTTGGGGGGGTTTAACACTATATTTTTGCAAAAAAATAAAAAAAAATCATCTAATTGTGGTTTGGGTTGGTCTATATTAATTTAATAAAGATGTGTATAGTGACTGAGATTGAACTTTTTGTGAGAATTTGGTCAAATTTTTGAATATTAGATGAAAAGAAACTAAAAAATAAGTGGAAGTTCATTTGTCCCATACAAGCACCAGTTTGAATGATCCATTCTTAGGATAAATTGCACTTAAGAGAAGTTTTTGGGGGAGGAGGGTATTGCATAATTAGTGAATAATTATTAAAAAAAAAAAACTATAGATAAAATAGCGGTTATTGCAAACAAGTGAGGGAGCTAACCTAATAGGTAAATGATTCAATGCGTCTTAGATTAAAGAGTACTATTATTTTCATAAAACTTGTGGATGTACAAATGATTTTATATCTTGAAAATTCTAATCGTGCTTCTCATCTGACAAAGTGGTCCTTCCTTCATTCCTACACCCTTTTGGAAAAAGATGGTGGATAAATGGATGGATGGAGAATTAGGGGTGAGTATAAATGAAACACATGTCATAAATTCTCTCTATCTCTCTTGCACTCTTTCTAACTATTATTTGTGGTTTACATTTTTCACAATTGTTATATTATTTTAATTTATATTTAATTTTGATAGTGGTTTAAGTAATCAAATTAAGTTATTATTATTGCTAAATTAAAAAAAAAAAAGTTATTACTGTTGTTTATGATATATTATATGATTATATTTGATATAGTAATATGTGTACTTATTTATTGAGGCATTGATACTAATACAAATTCACTTTAATTGTTTCATTTTAACTCATGTTTAATGCTTTTTTTTTTTTAAAGGATGGCACTAGTAGAAAAGAAGAGGACAACTCAAACAATAACATGGAGGTCGAAAGCAACTTGGAGGGTGACCTAGAGGAAAACTAATATAGATCTTTTCATAATTCTAGTTGTTTAAAACAATGTTTTTATGTCATGGTTTAATTTTGGGATTTCTTTATATATTCTATATTTTAAAGTTTGAACTTATAAGAATTTTTATGTTTCAATAGATCAATTTTTAGTAATCATTGCATTATTGTAACATGATAGTTAAACAAAAATGATATAAAATAAACTAAAAATAAATAAATAATAAAATATTTAAAATATTATATAAAATATTATCACTGACATAAAAATTTGGTCATAAATAACTTTGTAATGACGACAAAGTCACTCGCAATTTATAGAATAACGATGCCACTTAAGTCCTTGCAAAAACATTTTAAGTGACAGCTTAACGTCGTCACTATTATTTCTAACTAATTGTGAGGAGTCAAAAGTCCTTACAAATAAATTTTAGCGACGGCACTATTTGTCTCTAAAAAATATGTCGTCAATTTGGAATTCGCAAATAATTAATTGTGAGGGTATGAAGGTCTTCACAAATAGTTGTTAATGATGACTGTTTCCTTTCGCTAAAAATAAGTCGTCGACTTTTCTCGTCGTTTGGTAATATATTTGTGAGGGCAAATTTGTTCAATAACGACGGTGGATTGTCCTCATAAATTATCTATTTGTGAATGTATGGTCGCAAACTCTCTTTTAGCAATAAGAACAAATACGACGGCCTTCAAGGGCCATATGTCCTAGCTAATAATCTTTTGCAATGATATTTGAATTTTTGCCAGGGCATATTACCCTCGCTAGTAGACTCTTTTCTTGTAGTGATGATGAAATTGATTCTTGGACAGAGTTTAAAGATGCAAGAGCAATCATATTTTCGTGGAAAATTTTAATTGTAATTGAGGAAATCTTTAACTTGGTCATTCCAATAGGGTGAGTGTGATGTGTTTGATTCCCAAGAAAGTGAGGGGGAATTAAATGAAGGAAAAAGAAAATAAAGTAATATTATTTACAATATTCGATTCAATTATTTTGAGAGTAAATTTTTGCCTAATGTGCTATTTTTTCTGTTAGTTAGGTTTAGACATAGCAAAATAGGTCAAAATTTTCTGACCTGACCTAAACCCGATTTTTTGACTTGAAGCAAAAATGGGTTGACCCGTGACCCGATCCATGTTTTTTGTGGGTCAACCCAACCTAACTTGTGACACGTACCATTTTTTAAAACTTTTTTTGGGTAAAAAATATAATAAAATCAAGACAATATTTGTTTAATTATTTGTTGTGAGCTTTAAGGAAACAATTGAGACATTTACATAATTGCTAGGGCCGACTTGATGCATTTGGAGGCCTAAGGCGAAAATTAATTATCTTGTTTTAGATGCAAAATTAATACTAATTAACATGTACTACGTAAAATTTTTTCTTTTTTTAAAAATTTTATAGACAGAAAAAATTTGACAAAAATTTTCATACTTGTTTTTATGGTAGATTGATAATGGTAAGTAAAAGAGTAGTGTTAGTGGTAGACTTAGATGAAAACTAGTAAAAATTTGTTAACTAAACTCTTATTATTATTCTTTTTTTTTTCAGTGCAACATTCACAATATTTTTTTACAACAAATTCTAGGTTTTAAGTTGCCTTTTGTTTTCTATTTGAAAATACTACTATAATTATTTTTTTGCCATCAATAACAGTCTGTAACAACCTATTACTTAGTATTAGTTGTAAAATTGTTGTGAAAAATATTATGGACGTTGCATTTTTCTCTATTTTTTATTTGTTTTTCATCTGGTAAAAAAATATTATTTTATTTATTGATTATAAATAACCTTGTGGGGCCCTTGGGCCTGACAGCCACAGCCCATCGCGTAGTAGTCCCAAGGCCAACGCCGAGGAGGACTGTCCAGCCAAGGCTAAGTTAGACAAAGCCTCTTTTTTGACCCACGCCGAGGACCTCTTCGTCCTCGGCATACTAAGGATAACTTTTGGGAGGGGACAAGCCCAGAGCAAGCTGTCACATTCACACTTAATGCATTCACCTAACCCCTCTGGCCGCATTAATGGGGATATAACCCCTTAGCAGGGCAACGTTGATCAGAGTGAACCACTTGAGTACCGATAAGGCCTCTGATGGGACGGATGGCCAGAAGGGAGGCGAATGGATGATCAACAGATGAGAGAAGGAGATAGGAAGATGAAGACTATATAAGAAAAGCAAGTAAAGTAAAGCAGGGGGGGAAAAAAAGGAGAAGAAAATGGGCTCCTCGGCTATGGGCCGAGGAGCATTCCCCCAGTTGTAAATTAACTCTAAGTATTTTCTTTTATAAAAAAGAGTTCATGCTTGGTGAACGACGGCCAGTGCCTAAACCTTTCACCCACTCTCTACAAATTTATTGTTTGGGCTTGATTGGGCTGAAAATCCAGTTGTACTCAGGGTCAAACGCAAATTGAGTCCCTACAATTGGCGCCGTCTGTGGAAAGGATTAGGGTGCTGGCCGGCGCACCAGGCGATTGTTCTAAGTGGTCGTTAAACCAAAAAAAAAAATATATATATATATATATAGAAGATTCAACAGCGAAAAGAGAAATCTTGATATTATTATTTCATAAACAGAAACAGTACAAATTACAATCAGAGGCTCAGGCAGGTGTGTTTCACACACAAATTTACAAGCTAATCCTACCAGCTAGTTCTACAATCAGAGGCCCAGGTGGACCCGCCCTAAAAAAGCTAGCCGGAGGGAAGTGTCAAGCCGTGCTTTTATTGGTATAAAGAGAATGGGAGAGCTTGACACAAAAAGCAGGGAAGGGGGAGGGCCATCATGTTTCCAGGCCACTGACAACTCCCTTCTCGGCGCAGCAGAGCTGGAACAAAGAGAGGAGCAGATGCAGGGGCTCCGGGATACCTTCCCCCATGATGTTCCCTTGATTCTCTCCGATCCTCACGAGTGTTGGCCGTTGGAGACGGCAACACTCGAGCACCGCCCATGAGATGAATTCGCACGTCTTCTTCGTCGGGGGTGCGCTCCGAGGAGAGACGTTAGGTACTCTAACAACATCCCTCTGGGCCACCTTGTAGGGCACCATCGGGGTTACGCCTAGATTCTACCGCACCGGAAGCCCAGTGGGGGCTGCGGCCATACTGGCTTTTGCCAATTCCAGTCACAATTCCGGCAGGGTTGTTAAAAGGGCTTGGGGAGCTGGAAGAATGTGTTTTTTTTGTTTGTGTTGAGAGGTCCATGGATTGTGGAGAAACCATCTCCCCACCTTTTATAGGGGATGGAGGTTGGTGAGAATTAATTCATGTAGAGTTCGAAAAGAGAATTATCAGCTGGGCTAATAATGAAGCCACCAATTTCCAAGGAGGCCGTAGACCGTTGGACTCATGTTAATTCACGAGGACATTAATGAAGGCGCGTTTCGCGCACCGAAGCGTCAAGCGCGGAACACGAACAGACAAAGGGCGCTTCATAAATGAAAAAGATGGGGCCTCGAGCTGGAGGCGAGATCAACGCCACGTGTAAAGATCATAATCCGACCCAAGGAGGAATCACCTCCAGTAAAGCGATCCGAGGACAAACCTCTACTTACAGAAAAATAGAAATGGTAGACAGAACCAAGGTATTGCATGGTCCTCGGACCCAAGCCTATGGTAAAACTATTCACACCATTATACCTGGGTACTAGACAGAACCAAGGTATTGCATGGTCCTCGGACTCAAACCTATGGGGAAACTAGATACTTACAGAAAAATAGAAGTGGTAGACAGAACCAAGGTATTGCATGGTCCTCGGACCCAAGCCTATGGTAAAACTATTCACACCATTATACCTGGGTACTAGACAGAACCAAGGTATTGTATGGTCATCGGACTATAACCTATAGGGAAACTAGATACTTACAGAAAAATAGAAGTGGTAGACAGAACCAAGGTATTGCATGGTCCTCGGACCCAAACCTATGGTAAAACTATTCACACCATTATACCTGGGTACTAGACAGAATCAAGGTATTGCATGGTCCTCGGACCCAAATCTATGGAAAACTAGATACTTATAGAAAAATAGAAGTACTAGACAGAACCAAGGTATTGCATGGTCCTCGGACCCAAACCTATGGTAAAACTATTCACACCATTATACCTGGGTACTAGACAGAATCAAGGTATTGCATGGTCCTCGGACCCAAATCTATGGAAAACTAGATACTTATAGAAAAATAGAAGTACTAGACAGAACAAGGTATTGCATGGTCCTCGGACCCAAACTTATGGAAAACTAGATACTTATAGAAAAATAGAAGTACTAGACAGAACCAAGGTATTGCATGGTCCTCGAACCTAAACCTATGGAAAACTAGATACTTATAGAAAAATAGAAGTACTAGACGAAGCCAGGGTATTGCATGGTCCTCGGACCCAAACCTATGGTAAAACTATTCACACCATTATACCTGGGTACTAGACAGAATCAAGGTATTGCATGGTCCTCGGACCCAAATCTATGGAAAACTAGATACTTATAGAAAAATAGAAGTACTAGACAGAACCAAGGTATTGCATGGTCCTCGAACCTAAACCTATGGAAAACTAGATACTTATAGAAAAATAGAAGTACTAGACGAAGCCAGGGTATTGCATGGTCCTCGGACCCAAACCTATGGTAAAACTATTCACACCATTATACCTGGGTACTAGACAGAATCAAGGTATTGCATGGTCCTCGGACCCAATCTATGGAAAACTAGATACTTATAGAAAAATAGAAGTACTAGACAGAACCAAGGTATTGCATGGTCCTCGAACCTAAACCTATGGAAAACTAGATACTTATAGAAAAATAGAAGTACTAGACGAAGCCAGGGTATTGCATGGTCCTCGGACCCAAACCTATGGTAAAACTATTCACACCATTATACCTGGGTACTAGACAGAATCAAGGTATTGCATGGTCCTCGGACCCAAATCTATGGAAAACTAGATACTTATAGAAAAATAGAAGTACTAGACAGAACCAAGGTATTGCATGGTCCTCGAACCTAAACCTATGGAAAACTAGATACTTATAGAAAAATAGAAGTACTAGACGAAGCCAGGGTATTGCATGGTCCTCGGACCCAAACTTATGGGAAACTAGATACTTACAGAAAAATAGAAGTGGTAGACAGAACCAAGGTATTGCATGGTCCTCGGACCCAAACCTATGGTAAAACTATTCACACCATTATACCTGGGTACTAGACAGAATCAAGGTATTGCATGGTCCTCGGACCCAAATCTATGGAAAACTAGATACTTATAGAAAAATAGAAGTACTAGACAGAACCAAGGTATTGCATGGTCCTCGGACCCAAACCTATGGTAAAACTATTCACACCATTATACCTGGGTACTAGACAGAATCAAGGTATTGCATGGTCCTCGGACCCAAATCTATGGAAAACTAGATACTTATAGAAAAATAGAAGTACTAGATAGAACCAAGGTATTGCATGGTCCTCGAACCTAAACCTATGGAAAACTAGATACTTATAGAAAAATAGAAGTACTAGACGAAGCCAGGGTATTGCATGGTCCTCGGACCCAAACCTATGGGAAACTAGATACTTACAGAAAAATAGAAGTGGTAGACAGAACCAAGGTATTGCATGGTCCTCGGACCCAAGCCTATGGTAAAACTATTCACACCATTATACCTGGGTACTAGACAGAA